>NW_020273627.1:626997-921504 GCF_003268045.1 Sipha flava | reverse complement strand
GGGGGGGGGGGGGCTAAGGGGGCTATAGCCCCCCCCATGGGCCGTGTTTATATGTATAATGTATCTTGATTATTTAATAGAATCAATGGATGCTCGTTTTAATCAAAGGCTTATTGATGTTATGCCACTTGAAGGACTTATTCCGGCCAATTTAAATATGTATGACGATAAAAATATTATAAAAGCTGCTAAAATATATGTCCAAGATCTCCATGATGATACTTCATCTACAATCAGAGCTGACCTGTTCATATGGAGGCAACAATAGAGTCAAAATACTATTCCAAAACCGAATTCTGCTCTTGATTCACTCTCTCATCGCACAAATCTTCGACCTAACATTAAAATACTTTTACAATTATTCGCCACATTACCAGTTACCTCTTTCACTCCGGAAAGATCGTTTTCAGCACTTAATCGCTTCAAAATTTTTTTAAGAAGCACTATATCGGAAAACAGACAGAATGGGTTAGCTATGGCTTATATAAATAAAAAAAAGAGCAATTCGATGAAAGTGAAATAATAACTGAATTTGCCAGAAATTCGCCTAAGAGGATGCAGCTGTCAGAGTGGAGCAAGGGACTGAACACTAAAACCAAAATTATTATTATTATTATTATAAATTATATATTAATAAATATTTTTAAAACTATACTAAAATGCTTGAATTAAGTTTAGAAACTTGGTGGTAGATGGTGGGGGGGGGTTAAGGGTGAATTTTCGTATCCTCTCTTACCTTACTTATCCAAAAAGTGGTTAGCCCCCCCCCCCATTTAAAAATCCTGGCTACGCCACTGTATTAAGTTCAAAAAATAAAAATAAAAACTAAGAAAGTTGTAAATTTTGCAAAACAAATTACAAGATTTATGAAAGAGAAAAAATCGAGATCCTATAAATTAAAATGATTACATTTAGAAAAAAATTATCAACATTTTATAAAACGTAAATCAATTTATCAAATTAATATTTTATTAATGTATTTGTATTTAATATCTAGAGCATATCAGAGTGTCAGTTCCTGTTTATTCCACAATAAAATCGTTTTTATTTGTACGGAATTTATCATAGAGTTGCATCGACTATGGTAAAAAAAAGTAATTGTTAAATCTTCTTAGAAATGTTTTGTAAAATAATCAATTAACCGATTCATTCTTTAACACTGAATAAACTCAACAATCATAAATTATCCATCCTTAAACGACACGGCACTTTTGGTTTGATTTGACCGTTTGATCTTAGGAACGAGTAAAAACGTCGAGACGGAACCGTTTCTAATTGTTCTTTTACAAGAGAATTTATTTGTTCAAGACTACAAGACACTTGATTTGGATACCTACTCATTAACGTCCCGATCTTTCGTGTAAGCGGTTCACTGTTACCTAACAAGTCTTCAAGTCATATTTGGAACTGAAAATATAAAATTATAATTATATATAACTATTACATGTATAACATAATATTATTATATTATATATATTATATTATAATTATAATAGACACAAGAGTTTCGTCATAAATGCACGTGGTACTCAAATCAAGAACACACGAGTATCAGGGTCGCATGAGCTAACATCGTCGCCTTGTTTTAGCGCACATTTTCAAACAACACATGCCTCCAGCTGCGAGCGAACGAACACGACCGACATTCGCACGAATTACGAATTACGCGACCCGAGTACAACTAAACAAATAAAAAAAAATATATGTATTATATTATATAACGAATAAAATTGACATTGTCTAAATTAAAAATTTACGATACGTCGTACGCCGCTCGGGGATAAGTTCAATATATATTAAATACTATAAGAGTAGCAATGAAATTCTGGAACGAAAATACATTCAAAACGACTTATCCCGTCCTTTGCCAGAACGCACTTTTGGAAAATGAATTAGGAATGCAGACGGAATTCGGAGTGCAAGGTTTAGTGTTTGACCTGCAACCGTCACCTCTATATAATACCCTGATCAAAAAGAAATCAGGTGAGCCCAAGACATAATCGAGCCAATGGAAGTGGATTTGGTTATTGCTGAGCCAATGATAAATCTGGCCACAACCGATCCTATGGAAATATACCTGACCATAACCGAGCCTAGAAAAGTGGTCTTGGGCATAACTGTGTCTATGCAATGCCTGGGGACTTGTAAACAACAGAAACATGTGCAATCCAAAATGTTTACTACCATTGCACAGGCATATTAGAAAATAGTTTTTTAAAATATGAAATTATATTTTGTTGGTAATCTCATAAACCACTTATTCAATCATCTCTTGGTGGTTTCTTTTTAACTATTATTATTATAATTATATACCTTTATTTTTCATCTATTTATTTAAAATGTTTCAGTACATTATGTGCTTTTACAATTACAATTGCAATTAAATTGGTTTGTTTTTAAATTTATACAAAGTAATTAAAATTATAAATTTATTGTTCATCTTTTGATGAGAGTTCCTCAGTATCCGTTAAAAAGATATCTTGGGGCAGTAATTATACACCTTAATATTATTTATATTTCTTTATTAATATTTAATTATCTATATTTTATTCATGGGGTTTCATGTTTTCCGTCACAGAACACCAAACTGTCAAATATAACTACCAATCAATTCAAAATAAGTCAGAATGCCATTGCTATGCAAATTTGTAATAATTTATAGGTAAACACAGGGCGTAATAATATGATTTGGCTCCAGGGCTGTTTGAACTATAGCTGCGACTGTACGCCACTGTTTGTATTAACTGCTGTATATATTTTTGTGTACAAATAATTTTTTGAAAATGTATAAGTATGAGAATAAGGACTAAAAATGAAATTGAACTAAATTTAAATTTAAAATATTTAAAATTTAAATTTTGGAAAGTAATGGAAAATAATGTTTATAAAAAATGTATGGAAAATCCTAGAAAAAAAAATGGTTATAAAATTAGTAATAAGTGATTGAATGATGAGCATGATGTTATATCATAGAACTTAATTTTAAAGATTGTATATTTTATTTCAATCATCTTATGTCGATTCACATGTATACATTTGGGTAGAATTATTTCACGAAGTGTAAATAAAATAGTATCTATATGAGTAACAATTTTACTTATGAAATATAAATGTTCTAAATTAATAATTAATTAAACGTATTGTGTTTTTATTTGAAAAAAATATTAATAATTAAGTTTAAATTGTGTTATGTTTATAAGATTTTAACTTAGATTTACTTTAAATTAATATTATTAATTATTGTATAATATTTTAATTTTATTGAAATCTGCTTCGATTGAGCTGCGTTCAAATTAATACGTGTTAATATCTAATGATGATATTCATGAATAATCTTTTGAATCAAAATCAAGTCATGATACACATGATTTATTTTTATGTTTTTTTATAATATCAATAAGAAATGTGTTCGGAAAACAGGTTTGTTTTTTATTTCTTCATTGTAAAAAAATCCTAATATTGGATTGTTAAACTATGTAATAGTTCCTAAATTATTGTTTTTAGACTTATATGTATGGAGTAAATATCTTAATAGTCCAATTCGTACTTAACCTTAACTGAATTGACGTTAATATTTGTGTTATCTTATTTTGCCATACATTTTAAATTTCTGTATTTTCTTATTATTTGTATTATATATTAATCAGTTCTGGCGCTAGGGGAGGACAAATGGGATATTTTTCCAAGGCCTCGCGCTTGTTAAAGGTGATTTTTAATTATCATCTTAATACCGTGAGACACATTGACATTTTATACCAAAAAATTATAAATCTATATTATGCCTATCATAAGTTATTTGGAAAATGATATCTAAATTTAGCCATAGTACAAATTACAAAGTAAATCGTTATCGATACAACGAAAGCGTAATATTTTGACGATACTCGTCGAATAGGATTCCTACAATAAATAATAATATAAATATTTATTTTCTCTATAGTTATTGATGAAAATTCGAAGAAAAACAGTATTTTTTTTAAAAAATCCTGATTTAAAAAAAAAGCTAGAATTTCGCCCCTCTCTGAGAATCTAAAGGCTAATACCCATGTCCAGGGCCCCGTAATACCTAGCACCGACATTGATATTAATATTTAATCTAAGCCCATATATGTTTTTTAAATATATCTACCACAATTAAAGTATACTTAAAATCATAATTTGTTTTTGAATGCACTTACATATCCATGAAATCAGCCTGCTAAAAATTATATTTAAACCTAGTTATAATATTCCGTTGAGGAAATATTTTTCTTGTTGTGCGATGTAGGTAGTTGGTTAGCAATTTGTTCTAATGCAGTCATTATACTATTAAATTTCATTCATGTATATCTTTTAAAATGGACGTCATTTAGTTGTTTACACTAGTATTACCAGTCCCTTCCGACGATGTTAATAGATAAAGCCTTGAAATTATTTCATTTGGATCATCGTACGACACTATCTGAGTGAAAGATGAGATATCGCGACTCGACTGTATAATCCTAACTAAAATTGTTATTAATTAATAATATTGTGAAAATATAAATGATTCATTATTTATAGTGTAATCAATATTTTCCTTAATTTTTTTAATTTTCCTACTCGAAAAATGCTTACCAAATTTAAATAAATCTAATATATCTTATGTAGTTTGTTGTAGTACTGATTATACGTTTTTTTACATAGGGCACGGTGTAATTGTTTTTCTAAATTCAATTACATTTTTAGTTGATTTTTTGACATAGTTTTTAGCAAAAAATTAAAAAAGAAAATGTAGAAAAGAACTGAACAAAAGCGTGTAAAATTCATAAAATCCGTCAGCAGGGACATCACTTAATTTATGACTACACCTAGCAATGAGATTCAACTCTGACTGGATTAGCATTACATTTCTCATTTTTTTAGTTTTATTTCCACTATCGTATTTATGTACATAAATATATAGATATATATTTATAATATATATCTATATCTGTATATATATTTATAATTAAAATACTGCATATAATACTTCAAAACACATTACGCGTCAACAAACAAAAAATGTCGGAATATGACCGCAAATTCGATTTTGCCGCGTTCACTTAGGGGATAGTCACACAAAAGTTTTGTAATATTGTTCTATTTGAAAAAACTATTTGCCTTAAGATTTCCGTGGTCCTTTAGATGAAATGTTATAATTTTAAATTTTAAAAATATGCTATGAGTGCATTGCACACTAGGCGGTTTATCTGAGCGTGGACGCGATTAAATACTTCTGTGGTTATTCGCTGGGATTTAAACAGTTATCATTTAATCGATGTATTCACATCAGAAAAACGATTGCGCATGTTTAAATTTTAGATGAACGCTCCCCATTTACACCGTTAAAATGTAACACATTGTTTTGACTGGAACTATTCACACCAAACGTTTTATTCGTCAAACGTTGGCATTGTTTTGTTGGCAATGTCGATTTAAAGTCATATTTATGAGCAAACAAATCGACCAGTGAGCAATGACGTAGGTAATCGAAATGCATAAAAACGTAAAATAGTGCCGCCATAATATCACTCACTTGTTAACACATGATAACTTTCGCTTTTTCTTCCATGCCCGTACAATAATGCTGTATTTGCGCACCAGCGTTTCCACCAATTACTATCCCGTGCAACACAATAACAATTGCACAGAGCGTCGAAAACGTTGTGTTTGTTCGCTCGTTTTGCGCGTCAACCGTGACGGATAGAAACGACATTGGTAACGTTTGAGTTTTCACCGTTCTTTAACTCTAGGTATCTTGATTGTTCAATCAAGATTGTTCGAAGGTATTTTTTTTTTTCATTTTCCATTTGACGTGGTTTCGCGGTTTGGAATCTGGTTCTTCCCACGAATGAGATCGTAAAACCATGGACCCAGCGATAGTGTACGAAGAAATACGTTCGATGCAACGTAAAATGGACATCATGGATAAGAAAATGGACAAAGTCGACCGTCAAAGGGTCGAAACCAGTGGTCAAATGAACGCGATCGCTATCATGCTGAGAACGATAGACGACACCTTGCGGAAATCCGCGAACTCTATAAGCCTCATCGTTCGGATGGTGTCCGTAAGTTATCTGTATTGTAATACGAGGCATATTCGAAAAATACCTAAGGGCCATTTTATCATAAAAAAATGATAACCTTATGAAATAGGTTTTATTAGCATATTTAGTTTCCTACTAATCATTTTCACTTTTCCATATAATCGCCGTTTACTTCTAAGCATTTTTCGTACCGCTTCACCAGCTTCCTTAACCCATCTGCATAGAAGCTCGCCGCCTGCGAGTTAAACCTGTTTTCAACGGCGTTCTGAAGTTCCTTGTCATTTTCAAAGCGTTGTCCACCAAGCCATTTTTTGAAATGTAAGAAAAGGAAGTAGTCACTAGGTGCATGGTCGGGACTGTGGGTAGTTAAAAAGTTCCCAATGAAAATCTTGAATTTTCTTTTGGGTCTTGGCTGTAGTGTGAGTACGTGCATTGTTGTAAGGAGAATTATACCGGATTATACAGTTTTCCACATTGTCGATTTTGGATTGCATGTCTTAGTTTATTGAGTGTTTCACAATACACATCAGCTGTAATTGTTGTCCCTCATCCCATAAAATCAACCAAAAGAATACCTTTTTCGTCCCAAAAAACGGCAGCAATCATTTTTTGACTCCTGTATGGAGTTTAAATTTTTTTGGTTTTGGTGAAGTTGAGTGGCGCCATTGTATTGATTGCTGTTTTGTTTCTGGATTGATGTAGGATATCACCGGTAACAATGTGGAAAAACAAATCGTCTCCATCTTGTTGGTAATGGTTCAAAAACTTTCATCCACTGGACATTCTTTGCTCTTTGTGCTGGTCAGTGAGCATTTTTGGTATCCACCTTGTACACAATTTGTAGTATCCAAGTTTTTCTGTGACAATTGTGTAGACAATAGTGGGTCCAAGGTTAAGAAATTCATCAGCCAGGGCACTAATTGTCAACCGACGATCAGATCGCAGTTTTTGGTCCACCAGAGAAACAATTTCATCGGTTTGCCTACTGGGCTTACCACTCCGCTCTTCGTCATGAACATTTGTTTTTTGAAATTATGACACCATTGTCTAACCTTTCCTTCACTCATTACAGTAGGTCCATAAACTAGGCATAACTCGATGAATTTCAGCAGCTGAAGATCCTTTTGCACACAAAAATCTTATTACAGTGTGAACTTAACAGCTGGCGTGAGCAATGATTATCGCGGACATTGTTTATTGTACGCACAACTAGGAAAATTACTACTGAATCAAAACAATGCCTGAAATAACTGCACGAGTAGTGCACGTACAGATATGCACAAGTTTAAACGTGTTATGACTTGTCAATTTTGAAATATAACAAACGGCCTTTACTTTTTGAATATGCCTCGTAATATCAATTGTCAATGGTTGTGTTGGGGACATGCACTTTGCGAATAATTGCAGAGTGTTGTCATCCGATGCACAACGGTTTCTACTAGCTTTCTATGACCTGAGTTAATAATTAAAACTTGTTTTTTCAGGGTATGATAGATTTGTCATCTTCTGATTTAGGCAAACTACTTCTTGAAAACAATGCTCTTTTAGGACATGTGCAACTGAACCCGGATTGGAATTCTGAACTTAGCCCTTTTGCCGGTTACCCACCTATGCATGCGTTGAAATTAATGCTTACAGAACTAATTCAAATAATAGATAAGCACAGACTGGACAATTTCAAAATTCCAAGTGAAATAGTTCCAATCACTGCACCATCAGTTTCTTGTATAACAAAAAATACTATTGTATCATCTCAAAATGAGAGTTCTACAGTTTTACCAGTTATGACTGAGGAAACCAGTATGTTATCCAATACATCATCTCAAAACAATAATTCTGAAGTTCTACCTATTATTTCTCAAGAATCTAATATGGTATCACCCTCTTCAAATATAACACCTTTACACAACAGCATTATTTCTAATTTAAAAAACAAAAATGAAGAAGATGAAGGAGCTCTTCGAAGAAAATATAAAAATAAATATAGATACTTAAATGTTAGTAAAGCTCTAAGCACTGAACCAAAGAAACACATAATATGTAGAGACAGTAGTTATATACCAGAGCCTTATCGAAATCCAATATTTGATAATGTTAAGGCTGTAAAAATAACAAATTATCGAACCAATAAAAGTGTCATCAAACCATTGAGTTTCATTCATCCACGTGTTGTTATTAATTCAATTGATGTTGCTAATTGTGCTGCCATTGCTCCTAGAATTAAAAAGTATGTATGCTACAACTTAAGTTACATAAAAAGTAATCTAATTTTGTAAATCTTGTATGATGATAGTGATAATGAAAATCCTCTTCAAAGTAGAAATCCATTAAATAATCGTTCTGCCAGTCACAATGAAAGTAAAGCTCTAAATAAAAGAAAGAATCTAAGAAGAGACACCAAAATTACCAAAAAAAAGTAATTTACTTTTAAGGTTGTTTTAATATTAACATTATTAGGTTAGTCGCTATGTGCATCATTTTTGGTACATAGTTCATTTGCCATTCGAGCTAACCCAAAAAGTAGTGAAAGTAATGAAGTATTTGCTACAAACCTAAAATTTTATGTAAAAATTTGATATTTTTATTTTAGTTAATTATGTGATTATAAAATGTGATTTTGTATCAAAATTAATGATTCTTCAATTGTGTACCAAATATGGTACATTTAACCCTCTGAAAATGTCAGATCTAACTATAATTTGACTATTTACAATAATTCCGTTATTTAAGTAATATCGTTCGTTTAATAGTAACAATAAATAATACTATATTTGACTACTTGTTAAGTGCTGTTTTATAACTGATAATGATTTTATATTATTAATTGTAAAATATGGTAAATTAAATGTGAAATGTATGCGATATTATTGTCTACAATGCTTTTTATCGAACCAATATTATATAATGTTTATACATATAATGTAATATAAAGTATAACCATAAACAAAATTAAAATAACCTTTAGTAGTATTTCTTTAATAATTACAATAAATTTATAATATTAATATAAACAAATACATCATTTAAAATTATTGTTTTTTTAAAAAAATGTTCAGCTATAAAATTGAGTTCATAAGATATCAAAAGGCTGATTAAAAACTTATTTGCCTGGTGGGCTATGAAATATTTTCCTGTGTTTAAATTATATTTATGTGTACCATAGTAGGTACATATGACACTTTTTGGCAAAAACTCCAGTGTACCAATAACGTTATACAAAAACTTAATGGCAATACAATAAGTGTACCAAAAACGAAACACATAGCTCCTCAGGCAATTTACTGAAAAATAATGTAGCGCTTAACCTGTTAAGTATATTCTCCATGTAATGGTAGCACATTTACAAGGTTTACAAGTTACAGTTAATATGAATATCCCATTCTTTTTGGTATTCAACCCTTAAAGTTGATTTTGCAATTGGATATATAATTTCCATATTTTTCTGTTCTCAACTAACCTTTTCAGTTATGTATAACTTGATAGTCCAGCCTCGGAGATTATTTGTTTGATAAATGAAATTCTTGGACATCGTCGGTCCTTTTTACCTTCAATAATATTCTATTATAGTCCCATTAAACATAATATTGTTTTACCAGACAGTCATTAATACAAAACCAAATAAGTACAAGCACTATTTTGATAGTAGTTACTTAAATTAAGCAATAATACTTTATAGAAAATTAGAAATAAATATTGATAATTTGTTTAACCACTATCAGTATATGACAAATATTTAGGATGATGTAATTACTGCTTAGTTATTGTATCGCACATATCAATATATAAAGATGATATCGCTAGAGCTATATGACCTTGTTAGTTTTTACTTAATATTATTTCATCTATTTATATATTAGTAAAAAAATTAATAATCAACATTTACAATATTTATCATTTGATATTATATTAACATCTTCTTTTAAGAACTCAACTGCTTTAAAAGGGTGTACAAATTAAGAGTTATTAAGATGATGAGTAACATTGTATGAATCGTAATTGATTTTGTATTGATTTCCAAAATTTCAATAAATAAAATAGCCATAGTGGGTAAAGAAATATTATGAATGAATAAAGATATGTATGTATTGTTTTCAGAAATATCAAATTTAAAAAACAAGTTATGAAAACCAACAGAAAATCATTAAGAATAGCCATCAAAAAAAAGAAATCAACCTCAAAAGACAAAGACCACATAAAAAATTATTACAATAAAAGTGTATGATTTTTCTGATCATAATTATATTTTTCCTATCCATTGTTTGTGCTTTTTGCTTATTTTTTTTTAAATATGTATATTTATTAATTAAAATTTAATTTATGAAAAAATAGATTTCAACTATATCATTTTCCATGATAGTTATTTCAGTACCAGAAAAATATTTTTTTGATATTTTTGTTAACTGATCATAATAATCATTATGCTAATGATCTTTAATATGCATTATTATAACTAAAGACCGAATTTATATGCATTTTAAATTGTAAAATATGCATGCAAACGTGCACTAAAAAAAGTCAAAATATGCAAGAAAAAAATGCAAAATATACAAAATAATTTTTAATTATACAGCTATTTATTTATTGTAAAGTTACAAAATCAAAGTATAAATTATGGAAATATAAGTAAACTACAATATTATATTATATAATGATGATAAAAATGAATTAAAATGAAAAAATATACAATGTATTCGATATTGGAAAAACAATAATATATTCCATATTGACCTCGGTTAAATTATGACGGTGATTTGTGAGAATATGTTTGTATGCAGAAAAACTTCGTTCCACATCAACGCTTGTTATGGGTGCATATCTAAAACTCGACAACATTTCTGGGAAATAATGTTTGATAGAGGAACTCTTCAAGTCAACAGTCTCACCTTGGTGTATTTTAGCGATTTCTTTTAAAATTAGCAAGTTAGCAAATTAGCAACACTATTGCCGAATGTACGCTTCGAACTACAGTCATCAGGCTATCAGTTCGTGTTCTGTAGTATTGATGATAAGTCGATAATGTGGACAAAATCGATAAGATAAAAATATACTACAGAAAAACCAGTATGCAATGAATAGTGAATACCTACCTAACGAAATATTATATTTTTAAAAATATTTTCAATTGTATTGTGGAAAAATTTATATATTTATATAAATTTATAATAATAATAATTATAATTATAATTTATATGTTTAATAGTACATACAATTATAAAATTAAATTAAATTTATACTTAGTGTATATGTAATATGCAAAAACATGCGTTTTTATGTAAAACTAGCTGACCCGACAAACGTTGTTTTGTCATATAAATTATTTCTAGAGAATATTTTGCTAGAAAAAAATAACTAATTAAATATAGGCATGTAAGAATGTGGGTAAGGATAAGGATGTAAGGAAGAGGTATGGAGTGCTATGAATGGTGACGAAATATAAAAATGAAAAAACATCAAACATTTATTTTTTTAATAATTTATTAAAATTGATCCATTAAAATTATATATATCGCTAATTACGACAATATTAATAAAAAACAATATCTATCTCTTAATGCAACAGAGTGTACAATATTTTTTGTTATCCCATCTTTCGCCAACACAAACTGGATGGTTCGAGAGCACACCACGTATAATTATCCGTGTGAAAAATATGATGTGCTCAAATCTAAGCTACAGACATCGTTTGGCTTTGAAACTTATTGATAGTCATTGCAAATGCCAATCTAATTGGAAATTTAAGGCGTTTAAATTGTATTGGCACATCTATGGGTATAATAGAGATTCATGGTAATAATATATTTTCACCTCGGAATTTGCCATTTAAAATTATGGCTTCGATAACATTTTACATTAATTTTTTAACGACTTACCACGAGCGTGCCGCTATACAACCGTGATAGGTCAAATTATGAAGCAAAATAACCGGAGAACAAACCTTCAATTGTAAATTATGCGATGGCATGCCTGGTAAGTCCAACGAGTTTAAAAACTCTGTTAGATAATTTACAGCTTCAGTAGCATAACAAACTATATCTATAGATTTGTATGACACCATGTCTCCTGGTAACAAATGTTTATCTTGAGATTCAATTCGTTGACGTCCACATTTTTTACTACTGAAATTGCCCTTTCTGCCAGCCATTCATGATTTGTGTATTGTCTGTGTACGTTGGAAAATATCTAGTCAATGAGAGCATCTTGCGAATAAATGATTGTGCAGAAATCGGTCGGTAATTTTATACATTCCGTTTCATCTGTAGTAACTTTCCCATCTCCAATATCTAATAATTGTTTTGAGAATCATCTGCACGCAGCTTTTTTTGATTGAATCGCAAGTATCAAAATCGTTCGCTCTCTATCTTTACATACATTTCGACCATGAATTGTTGACGAAGTTCATGATATCGTAGAATAATTTTGTCCTGGTCGCGTCTAATCATCAACCGATATGCATAATAATTTTTCGAACTAACATTCTTATTTATTTTGACACCTGTTGCGGGATCTTTTTTGTTTAATATTTATGCAATACCCGTCATTTACTACCAAAAATAAAATTAATAGTTTTTAAATAGTTTTTTAATAGTTTTATTTAATAATTCATTTTCAATTGTGCAGTTATTGACCGGGTCAAAAATTATTAAATTAAACTATGATTTATTAAACAATAGCACTTTTCCAAAAAAAATTTTCGTAAAAACCTTCTCCTGGCAATTACGAATAATTAAAAAAAATTTGAGTTAAATCGGCCCAGCCGTTCTCAATTGATGAAAAGTTATACATTTTTGGCACCATTTATATATATATATATATATATATATATATATATAGATAACTAATAACTAATTATTTATTAACTTAATCGGACTAATTTTTTGCCTTGAACCTTCTCTTTGATGTCCTCTTTAATTTAAAAAAAAATTGCACGACGATTGAATAAGTAGTTTCGGAGTTTATCCCGAACAAAAAAAAACGACTTCATTTTATATAGTAGTATAGATATAGATATGCACTTATACCCAAAATATGCAAAAATATACAAAATAAAAATTTGTAATATTATTTATTTAAGTATGATTGATGAAAACTCATTTACTGCATGTAATTCCTTAAAAAAATATGAACATGCATTATATGCAAAATCCGGTCTTTAATTATAACATATTATGTTGTATTCAATGCATAATTTGTCATTTCTTCTGTATCTTTATTAATTGACTGGGATATACTCTATTAATATTTTGATATTAAGATAGCCGATAAAAATATAAAATCTTCAAAAAACAAAATTGATTTTCATAAACTACTAAAATAAAATTGCAATAAAGGTGCATGATTAGTATAATAATATTATTTTATTATAACTACCAAATATAAGGTTCAAATTTAAAGGTTCAAAGGTTGAAAAATGATCTAGTTAACCACCATATTTTTCCAAAATATTTTTAGTGAGTAATGTATATTGTTGTTCATC
The DNA here is from genome assembly GCF_003268045.1 of Sipha flava. Taxonomy (NCBI): domain Eukaryota; kingdom Metazoa; phylum Arthropoda; class Insecta; order Hemiptera; family Aphididae; genus Sipha; species Sipha flava. The sequence goes on along the minus strand of NW_020273627.1, from coordinate 907,983 downwards.
AAGCTTTATTATTTAAACTAAAAACTTAAAAATAAGAACTTAAGAATAATTTAATCGTTTCTCTAATTGGTGTAAAGAGAACCACTTGAAAATTAATATAACTAAATGTGCCTAAATATCATTTACCAGGAAAAAAGCTATTTTTATATAATTATTTTTTAGGCAGCCAACAAATCAAAATAGTTTATTCTATAAAAGATCTAGGTATTATACTATCATTTGATCTTACATTCTCTAACCATATATCATATATACATAATAAAGCAATGCGCATGTTAGGGTTTATTAGGAGACAATGTTAGGATTTTAATAATATTCAATGTTTAAGAACTTTATATTGGCCATTAGTTCGTTTAAATATTGAGTATGAGTCAATATTATGGAACCGGGTTTCATAGTAACCATTGGAATAATTATTTAAACATCCAATATTCCATTGGAACACATCACAATCTGAACACATAAATAATTTAAATAAATTACAATCCAACTTATTAAGATATTCGTCAAATAAATTTGCGACTCATTGTACTACTGATGAATTAGCCTTAAAATTAGGTTCATATACTTTGTTTACCTGGAGAAAGTTTATTGATATATCTTTTATTTATAAAATATTACATGATCATATTAGTTGTCCTGAAATCTTTGAGAAAATAGTTTGGTTGGTTCCTACATATTATTCAAGATCTAAATTAAGCTTTCATGAGTCTCTGCACCTGCAACTATATAGTTTAAATAGATCTTATTTTAAAAATTGCATTTTTTATTATCATTAAGCTTTTTAAATGTTATATTAATGATAAACCATAATATGTAAATCAAATGATAATTAATAATATTTGATGATAAAAAAAAAATCTAAAAAAAATAGGGAAGTCACCTAATTATTTGTTTTTAATTTTAATTATAATTCATATTTGTTTGAAGTATCAAATATTGTGTTTTACTTTATTTTATACACGTGTTATATTTAGGAACTGTAATGAAAATAAAATGTTACATCGAGGCTAAATATAATTTCAGCTCCTGAATGTTTTCAAAAAATTTGTATAACAAACATCACTTATTTAATTTTGTAATATGTTAATTGCTAACATAAATTCCCTCGATCCCACCCTAAATTAACCCCAATGTGAATTTAAAAAATAGGTATGATTTAAAATGTCCTGTATTTTTAAAAAATAAATTTGGAATCCCTATGTTAAAATTGATTCATCTTTTAAATTGTTTAGTAATTCAGTTTCCTAAATCGTCTTAAAATTGTTTATACTTCGCGACTTAATTTTTATTAGCAAAGTGTCTATATGACTTTTTACTTCAACGATAGACAAATTGGCTGTTTTGATACTTTTAATTGTATTAAAAAAGAGTTCACATTGAATTTGAAGAAATATTGTAAGAAGTGACAAACCGTCTAATATATATATATAGTTGGGCTAATTTTCTTTTATTTTTTTTTGTCGTTTTTTATCGTTTGTTTCATAAATGTGAGTTTTGTATATAATTACTACGACATTTTTTCGACCAGAATGTACAATAAAAAGATTTTAACAATAGTTGATAGTAATAAAAAAGTATTAACTATAAATGGAAATTGGGAAAATTGTTCACATATATTTAGGGCCGTCCCGAAGATAAAAATCAAGGGAGGGGTGATTAATATGAAAAATGCTGACTACAATTTTTTTACTCAATGTATGTAGTATAATTAGGCGAGTCCGTTTTCGACCAAAAACCGTACCCTTCCCTTTTCGACCCAAATCGTATCCTTCCTTTGTCGGCCACTTCACTTTTCGACCAAATTTAAAATAGGCCGATTTCTTTTTCGACCAAAACAAAAATGTATATAATAAATTTAAAATAATAAAATAATGAAATACAATGTTTGATTATGATGGAAACTACTATAATGTATTATAATGATTCAGGGTTTTACTCGCGTAGTGAGTTTTTAGGTTCACATACAGAGCATAATCCCATTTGCAACAGTATCAAGATTTGTACAAAAATTAGGATAGCCTTAGACTATAATTCTCTTTGGGACGAAGCCCCATCCCTCAAAAAGTACCATGCAGTGGCACTCGAGTTTGTGAGTGGAGCTGGCAGGTGTAATGAACGAAGTCCAACAATTTTTAAAATTGAAGTTTCGATTTTTCAAAAAAAAAATTCAAACAATTTTCATTACGATAAGAGATCAAAACTAGATATAAAATATCGTTCTCTTTTATATTAAAATTTTAATAATTGTTGACAAAAATTGTACATCATTATTTTATTATTTTAAATTTATTATATACATTTTTGTTTTGGTCGAAAAGGAAATCGGCCTATTTTAAATTTGGTCGAAAAGTGAATTGGCCGAAAAGGGAAGGGTACAATTTTGGTCGAAAAGTGAATCAGCCTAAAAGTGAAGGGTACGAAAATTTTTTTGGTTGAAAACGGCCATGCCTGTATAATTAACTATATGTATACTTTTTAACATGTATATATATTTCAGTGTCGCACGTTCTTAAAAGTGACAATTTAATTATATATATATATATATATATAATATTTTATATTGTATAATAAATAGATATATAAATTTTATTCATGTATACACTGTATTACGAAATATGTAATATTTGTTTTCCGTATGTAACATTAGGTTCTTCTAGGCTATAATGAAACAAGTCCGACTGCCGACTAGTGTTTTTATTGTGAGGGGGGAGACACCCCCCAAGACCCCCCTTCGCTATGGCCCTGCACATATTATTACAAACCCGGTTCTTAAAAATTTGTGACCTTGTAAATAAAAATTACATATGCAAAATAATAATTATACAAGATTTGATACCTACTTAAAACAATAGAACAATGATTTGACAAAAAAAAAAAAAAAAAATCAAAAAGGAAAATCGTACAAAATATTATATTTTAGGATCTAAATATATTAATTTATTATTCACATACATTGCTTGAATGATTTCTTAGTGTTGGTGATGTATTTTAGTTTTTTCTTATATTGTTATCTTTTTTCGAAGATATGGGAGATGGGATGTTCAGTAAACCAATCTTAATCGAGATTGGATAAAGTTTATAGGCTAAACATACTATGGCTACCGTAATTGTTGACAGTCATGTAATGTAATGTAATTTAACCTAATGTAATAATAACTTGTCGCTTATGAAATCTTAAATTTTTTCTGATTTAATCGATTCAGAAATGTCTGCTTCTACATTTTTTTCCATTTCCGTTGCGGTATCTATCCGATTAGAGCTAAAAATCTGTACATTTAATTTATATCCGATTTCAAGATTATCCGTTGTCGTCGTGTAAATTAAATTTAATCGTGAATAAAAAAAATGTAAGAATCAGTAGTACCATAACAAATGTTCTTGATGGTGTATTAATTGAACTTAAAACATCCTTACACATTAACATTGCGTCGAACCGTGTCGAACTGACGACTCGGCACGCAATAGTCGTATGCGCAGGTTCGTCTGTGACATTGGTACGATTATTTCTGTTTTCGCGACGTTTATTGGTGTGTTTTCGCATTCGTTCAGGTAGTTTATTGTTGATGTTATTGACACGATATTAACGTATCATTAACAACGATATTTAATAGTTAATATTTAACTATTTTTACTTGTTACTCACTTAAATAACCATATTAATTGTCTACTACACTATAACATGTATTGGGCTCTAGCCCGTTTGAATCTAAATAAATAAATCTAAATAAATATTAACAAGAAAAAACTGTTTTCGATCAATTCGCGTCCTCGATAACAACAGCGGCTTAGAAACAGTTATATACACATGTACATGTATGAAGTGCATCCAGGCACGGCTCCAAGGAAGGGGAGGCCACAGGGGCCATGGCTCAATCCAGGTTTTTCAAAAATTTAAAATTCTTAATACATTTTTGTCCTCGTGAACTGTAAAATCCCTATTATTTAATTAGGTACCTATCTAACAATTTTATTTTGCCTAAAAAACCATATTATGACATTAACATGAAGTGTGTATCGTAATACAGGAACGTAGTCGGACTCTGTGTCTCTGTACTAATCTGAGGAAACAACTGTTATCAGTTAATACTTAAAATGCCCCCCCCCCCCATTGGTAAGTCTTCGAAGCCGCGCCTGAGTGCATCCGATGCAAATGTGTCATTGTAATATTTTGCATACCTATTCGTGACCGCGATTGCACTGTCACGTCGGTCCTGCGCAGCCGATAGCTGAGAATGTCCCGACGGCATTGTGCACGCGCTCGAGAGCGCATTCCTTCCGCGCATAATACTGGGCATTCCTTGGGTCGTTGTGCATTCCTTTGCCACCGGCAGACGGAGCGTGTGATATCGGTGGCCGCGGTGTCTTTGTACCGAATCGGATTAATCTGTTTCGCACGGAATCGTTTGTTTACGCGCGAACAAAGGTACACAATCTGAATGCAAACAAAACGATAGTCAACACACGAAACGGTTTACCGAAATTTTGATGACTCGTGCTCGCCTTTTATCATGCGAGTGCCCGAAATATTTTTCATGAAACGTGTGTGTACGTGCATCCTACCCACTTGCCCATCCTCGTGTATATGGTTCTATTTATTTTTATTGCGAGCTGCTTGATTCCACCACGGTCCACAGGTTTTTTCTTCGTTTTCTCCCGTTGGTACTGTTAATATTCAAACGATTCCGTTAATCGTTGATTTTTCGAAAAAATAACGTATTTTTTTTTTTTTTTTCATGTGGGTTATACTGACTTCAAGAGGAAGTTTGAAAAGTTTTAATCTTTTTCTTGTTTAGAAGGTATAACCGTAGTACATTGATTTGACTTTATATTATGCCGAATATTATCCGTGAATCATAATTATCAGAATTCAGATTTCATATCTTTGAAAAGTACTGAAATACGCACTATATGTCCAAAAACACTTTAAAATATGCACTGTAAATATAAATAAAAAGAAAAGAAATTTAAATCAAAATTTAATTAAATTTATTATCTTTTACTGACAGTTTATTTTATTATTTTAATTATTATCTATAATATAATTTTATGAATTAATACATTTATAATGAAAAACTAAAATTACCTTCTGTTATAATTTAAAAAAATTGAGACAAAAAACAAAAATTAGGGAATTTTTTTACTATACATAAATTAATACTATTTTTCAGTTAATAAAAATAATATTTATGGTCAATTCTGAATAAGTATAATATTATTATATGTATTAGCCAATAATAGCACTAAAACTTCGAAAATGATGTTAAATTTCTAAAATACTTTAAATATGCAAAAAATATCAAAATAAAATTTCATTTTTAGAGTCCCCAGTGCATAAAACAAATTTATATCTCACTTTGCTATTTTTATCTGTATTCTATAACAATTAGTAAATGTTATAAAATCTGAATCTTTTAATAATATTTATTATTAATGAATATTAATACAATATTAACCAAGTATATAATAAATATGTGTATATTATGTTATAATGAATTCATTATCAATTTGACTCATTTCTAATAATAAATCGAGTTTTATTGAATTCGGATGATTCAGTAAACAAACTCTACTTATCACAGCATTTTTATACACATAATGCCTACTAAAAAAACGCAGAACGTAATATGTTTGATAAGTTTGCAAAACTTAAAGCAAAGAAAAATTCCTTTGTTTAATCTAAAAGAGTTTTATATACATAATGTGCAAATGTTTGAATATTATATCTGTGTTGTAAAATTATAAGAACATTATTTTCTATTATGATTATGTTGTCTTATAAATATAAAAGGTAATTGTAATATTTACTTTGAATGTTTATGTTAATATATTGTGTATCATTTATAATTATAATTATATGTAATTTATGAGTACAAACATTTTTTATAAATTGTATTTATTGTTTTGTGGAAAAAGTCATTTTTCTGTAATTTAGCCATTAAACATATTTAAGGAATGAGGTAAATTATACGCTAAAAAGATGAATTCAATTTTACAACAAAAAAATTGAGGGAGTGGAGGAGTTGTTTAATGTTGTTACCCTAGGGCGTTATTAGCAGTTAGGACTGCACTGATTGCTATATATATATAATTCATTTTTGTTATTTATTAAAATATTATTACTTATTTACCCAAAACTACTTTTCCTTTTTGATGTAATCAAAAAAATTTTATATTAAATTAAAAATCACGCTTTTGTTTTAAATAGATAAATATACTTGAAATCAGAAAAAATTCTAAAATATAATCGTTAGTTGTAAAAATCATCGTGTAAATCAACCAATTTGTTGCATTTAAATCTAATTGTCAAACAAATAAATACAAATCTAAAAAAAATATTGTGCAATTATAAATTTCATCAAAGTTTACCTTGTTTAAATAAATAACAATAATTTTATTTAATGTAATAGATTTTGTATTTAATAAATTTAATATTTCATAAAACATAATTGAATTTTTAATCATTAACTTATATTAATTTTTTGAAATATTGAAATAAATATAAAGTATTGATAATAAAGTATTGAAATAAATATATATTATGAATTTATTAATAATATTTTCTTATATTAAAGTTACTTTATCCAAGTAATATATACATAATCCATTTCCAAATAGTTTTAATTCACCGCTAAAGTCCGAATTTTGTTTAATGTGCACATTATCTGGATAATGCATATTATCCGATGTTAGACTTTAGCCGTAACATACACGTTATATGTGGAATTCTTATTCTGAAATTGAAATAATAACGTTTTTAGGTAGCGTCCGTTACAACAATGGTAAATTGCATGTATTGTAATGAGTAGGTACTTTTAAATAATATTAAAATGACCTTAACCTTCATCGTGTCCGAGTACTTTTGTCGAATAGCGAGTAGGTACTTAATTTGAGTTGCAAGTACTCATGACGATAGTATATTTACGTCGAGATCGGTTCACTGGTTATTTATTTACTTATAAATATATTTATATCAAATGTACAGGTCATCACAATATGAATTGTGAACTTCGTATAGTTGAATACTTTTAAACAGTTGGTAGTCGATGTAAAAACATTAATTGTGTTGTAATTTTAATATTAATGCAAGGTTAACCGAGTATTTTTTCAGCAAACAGTAAATAATTATTTATAATTGGGAGATTTAGTTTTTTTTTTAAATGAAATTATTTATTTATGTAAAATAAAATGAATGAAACGCACTTGCTCGAAAACATTTTTCGATGATTTTTTCAGCTCGTTTATTAAAACAATATGTACAATTATGTACTTCATGTTCTGTGTTTACAGGCGAAGTGCAGTTTGAAACGTTTGATGTAGTTATAATAATCTGATACGACTGTAATCATTGTCATTAAAACTAATACATTTCTTATTTTGCATCAAACATAAAAACATATGAACGCACTAAACGAGGACGTAAGCGGTAGGTACATTATTATATTCGAATATTACAGTCACATTTTAATCTGTTCTCGAGTCCATTTGCGCATTCGAACAATGAGCATGTTACAGCACAGCAACGAATAAGTCTGCGTATAACAATAAATAAGCGTACACGTCGGAAAAATAATATTTGGTACGTCTTTTACAACAATATCATATTGTTCGTCAATTTAGAAGCACCGGGTGTATCATCATATTATTATGGAAACAAATAGAGAGAAACGAGTAATTTATAATGTACATATGTATATATCATCTTCTCTTCTGCAGGCACTAACGATGCAGACAACGATCGCATCCTCCGACGAAATAATATGCATAAGTAGTCTCTTTATGCGAGGTTACAATAAATAATGTTTATCTATGAATTAATAATAGTACAACAGTTTTGTACTTTTTAAATTGTATCCATAGACTTTAGATTAAAACGATTTTGCACGATTGATATATCGAGTGTTCTTTAGCCAGCAATCCGAATGCATGATTCAATGGATGAATGAGAAAAATATATGACTTAATAACTACGACTATACATGATTTGCAATGCAATGATTCGAAAAAAATTAACGATATTTTCATGTACATAGAAGAAAATATAAATAAAAGTTCTATAAATATAAATGTTGTTTTATTAATTTACGGCGAGTCCATATACTATAGTAGTAAAACATAATTTTAAGATTTACACAGTTAATTCGATTTATTAAATATAGTAAACTACCATCTAATTAATTTTTGTCTGTTATGAATTATTATATAAACACACAAAAACTCAAGATATATTTAAGACTGTAAATTCATACTTCATGCAATCAAATATATCATGAACAATTTGCGTAGGAATATGTATGGATAGTCCATGGTTGGATCTATTAAAGGTTTTTATTACACTAGTAAAATAAATTAATCTTAATATAATCTTTACTCATCGCTTCTTAAATCGCAAGGCATTTATTAAAAAGGCATTATCACAATAATTAAAGGCTGTATTGGATCAAACTGTAATCGAAAAAATGTTCCATATTAAACAACGCTACAACATTGGTAGGTACCTATAATTTTTGAAAATCTAATTTCACTGGAAGATAAAATCAACAAATATTTCCTATAACTAAAAATAGTGAATTACGATTGGATACAAAATCTTATTTCATCGATGTGTGCTTCAAGTTTTAATTTAATGTTATAAGAAGAAGTAAAAAAATAACTGATATCTATTTCTGCTGATCATGATGATCGTTTGAAAAATGTTTGATTTCAATTAAAGAAAAGTATTAAAAAATATTAGAAAAAGCATTTTTAATTTTGTTATAATATTCGATCTTATACCTTTGCAAGTTAGGATTTTCCACGTATAAAAACATTCTAACAAAAAAAAAAAAAAAAAAGAAAGTAAAATTCCTAGGGATAGGTGAAAAAAGGAAGTTTCATTGTTTTTTGATTCGTTCTAGTCAGTGGCGAATTCATGCCCCCCTGTCAATTTTCTATCGACAATTTTCGTTATGTTACCATGAGTATCGTTTAAATGAAAAATACAATAAATAAGAATAATACTACCAATTAGCATAATAATTATTTAAATTTAAACTGGATGGATATGGTTGCTAAAAAATATAAACGAAGACTTTAAATCGACCTATAAGGCTATTAAATATGAGAATCTATAAAAATATTTTTATTTATTAATGACTACAAACATGAATAATAACTTGCTTATAGGTATAAATTATTATTTTGGTGTGTGATATTATGTAATCAATATTATATTAAATATATTACAAATTTTGTTTAAAAATAAGAGTATATACCTACTATTAATTATGATTAAAGAATCATTATACAATTTATATGTGCCCCCTATCAAAATAATCAAGATCCACCCCTGATTCTAGTCATAATCAAATTACAAAAAATAAGCAAAGCCAAATACCACATTCAACTTTTAATGATATATTAATAAATTAACAGTAAATTATAAAATAAATATAATTTTAATTTTTATACTAAAATTATAATAGTATTTATACTTTATAACAATAATGTTCCGTCATAATGCATTGTTATAAAAAAATGTGCTGCTAACAAATAAGTGTTGAGAACCACTGCTCTAATCTAAAGTAATATATGTACTGTCTGAAACTAGATAATAGTTCTATTTGTACTGTTGTATTATTTGGGTAATTTTTTGGATGAAAATTTTATTTGGTATTTCGGATTTCCAATGTTATTATGTATTTATACAAGGTGTGTACTTTCGTAATATTTTTTCCAGTAAGATAGCTATTAATATTCATAAAAAACAGTAAATTGATAGAAGGTAGATGCAATACTTCGAAAAGATAATTTATCATATTATTAGAATATAGTTTATCGAGTAATCTTTAAAAAGAATAACAATGGAATAGAGGTCCCATTGTTAGAGGACTATTGAATGAGCGATTTAATCCTCGTGTCAATCGAACTTAGGTAATAGAACAACCGTTAAGATCTAAAACACTTATTACGTAATAAAATAATAAAAATATAATTAAAATTAAAAATAATTAAATGGTTAATACTCAAAAATAATATATAGATGAATAAACAAATGTTTTTTTTGTTTAATTATTTCTATATGTTAACTATTTGTTTATTTATTTAGGTACTTATTATGTATCACTACAGTATGCATATGTGACGTGGTAAAGGTATTATTTTGGAACAATTGCTTCTTCAAAATTTGATGTTAGGTTCTGTCATACTGGGCTTAATAATAATATATTCAATATTGTAACTTGTGTAAATACATTATCTAGCAAATGAACTAATTAGGTATATATGAATCTACACAAATATAAGGCATATTTTATAAATATTAAATGTTATATTTTGTTAGGTAGTACGAGTATAAATCAGCCAGTGATTGGGGACGGGTACATAATATACATTTTTGTTTCCCATCAAAAATTACTTGAATACATCAATGTTTTATACGTATTGTTTTTATATACAAACAAAACAGAATGCAAGAACTTTCGTGCAAAAACATTTCTTAAAATTATAGAATCTTATTTATTTAAACGAAGGTAAACAATAGGAATCAGGGCGAAAATGTTCTAAAAACAATAAAATATTCATCTGTCCTTACATTTTCATAAATTGTAGTAGTGGTGGTATAACAAGCGAATACGTATGTGGATCACGTTTAATACCGATATACCTGTACTTTGATTAATTGAATTGTTTGCATTTCCAGGCCATTATCCGTTACAACATTATACTAATATGTACAAATATTGTCTACGCGTTTATCAATGTGTCGATAAAACAATTCAAAGTTAAAGCGAAACCCGTGGTTAATACGAACATAAAATACCTAAATGCCTGTAAAATGTAGTCGCGCGAGTGTTACTGCAATGAAAAACCGAGTAAATTTATCTAGAGATTATAATGCTTTGTTTTCTGCGATTCTAAACATTCTGTCGACGATGATGCGGCACGCGAGTGTTGGCTACACAATGTATTCAACCGTTGTAGCAGCTCTAACAATTACGACCGTTGATTTTAACCGATATTGGGCTGTGGTTTTAACAACGGTTGTACAAAACCATGTTTTACGGTTCACTGTGTGACTGGTATCATAACTAAAAGTGAAAATCGAGTTCTGCGACCTGTGCGTCAACAGGCAAATCAAGTTCACTGACATAAGATAGCGTTGAATACTTAGATAATACAAATACTTGATAATGTGGCAGTGTATCTAATCGGTTCAAACGTATGTATATAATCGAAATTTTATATTGTGTTTAGTGAACGAATATAATAACGTGACGTTAGAATGCTGTTTTTGCAATACTGCATTTGTTTGCATTGAATCGTTCTCGCACAGCCTTTGAGCTTACTATGTTACGTGATGCTGCATTACATTATGCAGAGTTTCGTGTGATCCAAAAAATGGTGTCAAAAGTCCACTAGATGCAACTCTATGCAATACCAAACTTTTATTTTTTAATTTTTTTGGTAGGAGTACAAATGACGTAAAACATATTAGGAAGGAAATAAAAATATGTACCCCTGAAAAATAGGCAACATAATTTGCAGAAAGTTGGAAAATTATACTGTTATCGATCGCATTAGGCTTAAATGTGTCGTATAACCCAGTGTTTCTCAACCTGGGGGTCCCGAACTAAATATTTAGGGTCGCTATCATATGATTTAAATCATTATAAAAAATCTCAAATCTCAAATAATCAATATAATTACAAAATTTAATTATTCAAGAATATTATATCAAAATATGACATAAAATGTTATAATGTATAATAAGTTTAAATATAATATAAAATGGAAAACATACTATTAATAACAGGTCTTATTGTTTGCCCGTTTATTATAGGATAAATATAATAATAGGTTGTTGATAGATTATTAACCTATGACAATCGCCGTGCGAGTGGACTCTAACTAAATGATAATTTCGTGACTTCGTCAATCATATCGATCGCTGTTGTAAAGATAGGTATACGTATATAATACATATTTTAACATTGACTTTAATTTGTTTAAACTTTATTTTAATTTGACTTCATTAATTTATGTAAAATATTAATAATATAAGTAAACAGTAACAAATGACAAATTTTTTCAAACGACCACCAAGTATATCGACTTCAGCTAATCAAAACTCGAATAAACACAATTTGGATACTACCGACAAAATTAATGAACTATCTCTCAAAACGGTAAAAATATTAAAATATAATGATATTGAATATGGTTTTACATATTTAAACGAAAATGGAATTGATGTTCCTCATCAATGTGTTACTTATATGATGACATTTGCAAATGCATCACTGAGACCAATCAAGTTCATTTGGTTCATGTTATTTTTTGTTCATTTTAATTTTCAATTCTATTTAATTTTATTTACAAACAATTTATTTAATATTTTCTAACTGTATTGGTATCTATACTGATGGAGCTGTAGCTATGACCGGGAAATTGAATGGTCTTATCACACGTGTACAACAAATTGCTCATAAAGACGTTATATCAACTCCCTGTTTTATTCATCGTGAACAACTGGTTGCTAAAGATATGAACGAAAACCTATTTGATGTCCTGAATATATCTATGTATACAAGTTGTAAATTTTATTCGAGCTAGTGACATAAACACTCACATTTTCAAAGTAATGTGTGTTATAATTAAAAAACACTTGTGCGAATTAAAAGAAAAATTTTCTAAATATTTCGACTCCACAAAAAACATCCGTAAAAATTATAATTGGGTAATAAACCCCTTCGTTCAACAATCAGATCAAAATATACTATCATTAACAAATGTAGAGAAATTGATTGAATTGAGTTCAAATATGGGACTACACGAGAATTTTAAAAGTTACAAAATGCAGGCAAATTTTGGATATCCGTTCAAAATAAATATCCTAGTTTGGCCGAAGAAGTATTAAAAGTATTTATTCCATTTCAACTACATATGTTACTCGTATTGTGTGAATATAGATATTCTACATCGACTGCTGTAAAATATAATTGTGGCTCAGAAAAATGATTTGATATCAATATAAATATAAATAAATATTTCATATATAGAAATAAATAAATGCTTGGTTTATAATCGCGATTTTATTGAATTTGTATAAACCTCATGATGATTTTTAATTATAAACCGATCGTAAATTACAAATTAAATAATATTTCAGGCTAAGATTTAATTAATTAATTAATTAATTATTTATTTATAAACTATTTATTAATATATTAAACATTTACTAATTTTAATTAAATTTTTTATTGTTTTATAATTTAATATTGTTGAAAAAAAAATGTCCTTAAGGTTTGTGGTCAGATACAATTCACGCATACATTTATTAATATATCAACAAATACGAAAAAAAGACTACTGTCGACCGCTGTATTTAAAATCAAAGAAAAAATTCAACTTCATGTCTCCTTACGATGGTGAGCGCATAAGATAAGATACACATGTCTAATAATAAAATTCAATTAAACAGATACCCGTAAAAATTACGTGCGTGCGTACCAGCTGATCGACCGTTTACCGTAAACCGGAGTTGCCCGATATGTCGTATTTTATCCCAAATATAAGTATCCCGATTGCGTCCAGACACACATTGGTTCACAAAATATTTAATATTTATTTTAAAAGTATAATTACAAGATTGCAGTAACAAATAGTAAAATAATAAATTTTTTACAATATATAAAGATATGAAATACAATTATATCAGTAAATAGTCAATAAATAGTCGAATATTAAAATAATAAATTGTCTACGATAAAAAAAATAGTTAATAGTTGTTGTATACACCTATGGAAATTACCACGCCGAATATCGGTTATCGTGTGAATCGTGATTACGATAGTTGATTACGATGTCAAAATACGTATCGGACCCAATTGGGATATTTATTTGTTTTTGATAACCACTTAAATAGTAATTTCTACCTGCTATGTACGGGCCGCAATCGGGATAGGTGAAAAGGTAAAAAGGTTACTTTGGGCCGCAATCGGGCGACGCCCCCGTAAACATACTGACGACGGAGGTATACCATTTGAAATATTAAATATTATGTTTATAACGGCAGTTAATTTAAATTAATCACCTCTACTAGTTTAAATCATTAATTAGTCGATAATTGTTCGTAATAAGAGTGACGATTTTTTAGATTTTTTTTTTTTTTTGAAAGTCTAATTGCGTTATATTTCATTGGTCATTAATACGAGTATTTAATAAAATATTAAAGTATAAAATATGATATTTTATTGTAATGTAGAAATTATAATAATTTACTGTCATTATTTTGTGCTATACGTGCGTAAGTACAGCATTATTTGGACCAAATTAAAGAAATTATAATTTGACCGTGCATCGAAGTACAACGCGTTGTCCATTTTTATAATTGTGTATCCATATAGGATTATGCCCGTACGTGTATATAATTTAACCGTCTTTACGTGCATACGAAATATAATAACATTGTGACAATGACTGCGAATAATACTACGATTCCGGACTATAGATGTGGACCATTACGAGGTTATATTCAAGGGGTGACAGGGAGGGGAAATCGTCCATAGCTAACAAATATATTAATTTTTAACGAAATTTAAAATTGAATCTTATATTTAAACTGCTATAACTTCTTAAATTCACATTTTTTCAATACATTTTTTTTTAAATGTTATTTATTATAAGTATTCAAATCATAATTTCAGACCTAATGATATAGTTTATTTTATCCAACATAGAGTTTTAATTTTTTTTTAACAATAACATTTCACATGAATATTTTTGATATGTCATGATTTTTTTTTTTTTTTGTATTTATCTCTTAACTTATGACTAAAGATCATAAAATAAGATAAAAAATTTGACATGTCAAAAAATTAAAAAATAAACTTAGTAAAACACATTAAACATGTTTTGATAATTGGTTGCCTCCTGATGAAATTTCTAGCTACGCCCTTGGATCTTTATGGACTGTATACGTTCGATCGTACTACCTGGAGTGCATAATAAACTGTCGGAGCGGATAGTAACCAATCACGGTCCATCCTTTTAGTATGTTCTATGCGTGCCGAATATTATGTTAATTTAATGAGAACGTGGAGGAACCGTAAAAATATACGTAAACAAAACTATCATTGCTCGAACTAACGCTTTTGGTATACTTATGAAGTAAGCAACATCAACATATGGATAAACACTAATAATATTATTAACTTATTACCTCATTAACTATAAAATACATATTATTATAAGTTTAACATCGATGTTGTTCATATAGCTTTGAAATTGTATAAACTAGTTTATAAAAACATGTTGTTAAATTATTTGGATAAGTTTTTTGCAATGCTTCAGCATCTTCTCTTATTTTGTTGGAGTTATTTCATGCAACTTAAAAAAGAAAAACATTTCTTTTTAACCGATTCATCACAAAAGATTCCTTTTTTTAAGGTCATATGATAATTTTCAAATATGACATAAAAGGTATTCACAATCAAATTATTTCTTTCTGAAAATAAAACTTCATCCTTGTTTTCATCAATATGTATTTTCCTTTTGTGTTGGTTATTGTATCCTTTATTCTGGATTTTATTATGGCAATGTCTTCTAATATTTTGAAAGAATCTTTATTTCGTAAAGATTCAATATAGATAATGAATTAAGATAGATATAATTTAATAATTGTAATGAAATCTATGTTAATTGATTGAAGATTCTTGTTGATATGAATAAAATAATATCCATTTAACATTGTTTTTTAAATTTAATTTAATTTAAAATAATGAAACTAAAAATGTTAAATTGCTTGACAATTTAAAATTGCACCTTTTTTTATATAGAAGAAATTGTCTCGATGTAAAAAATATTTATAATCTAATAAATGATAAAATTGATTGTCCAGAAATTTTAAATTTAATACCTATAAACGTTCCTCAAGTATCTCTTCGTTCTCATCCAATGTTCTATATATCTACTCGTACATAGAACTATAGTATAAACTCGCCGATAAATTGAATGCTGAAATGATGTAATCAAAAAAATTAATAATTTTTTTAATTAATAAAATTAATAAAATTATTAAAATAATTAATAAAATAAATAACTTTGATTTTTGTCATGATTTTTTAATATTATTATGGTACATTTATTGTAACTCTCTTATTTCATGTTACCTTATACATATACTCTTTAGCTTATTTGTTTTGAACTTTATTTAATATTATTTAATTTATATAATCATTTAATTACTAAGTTAATTTCACTATATAATGAAGTAATGAGTTCTATGTAATGTATTATTTTATATTTGTATTTTATCTATATTATTATCTGTACTGTTTTCTTTGCGGGCGTAATTATCCTTTATAATAAAAAAATAATTAAAATTAAATAACTGTAAACTTTGGGATAGGATCACTAAAAAGCACTAATATTTTCATTACAAACATGTATATTAAGGTAAACCAACCGAGTAAAATTCGTAATAAATAAAATCGCTTTCTTACTCATATTTGCATAAATTTTGCAAATGTATAAGTATTTAGAAACATTGTCATAGTTCATATCTACGATAAGTGCAGATTCCATAGAAATAATAAAATAATAGTATTACGACGTTTTATGATTCTGACGCCTCCGTAAAGTCTGGCGCTCGGTGTCAGTGACCGCCTAAGCCCCCTCTAAACACATCTTTGAGATGGACAGACTTAACGAAATACCTTAGTGTAGCATAAGAGGTGGTCCAATTAATTACGTTGAAAGTAGGGTTTTATCAATCTAGCTGCAGTCAAGCACCGCGATTTTGCGACGAGACTTAACTCGGTTAAATAAAACTGCAGCAAATTATCATGAAAAAAAAAAAAACAGTATCGAAAGATAAAAAATAAAATTGTTTTGTGCATTCGAATTCAGTAAGCAGTCATAAAAACTCACATGCTATCCGCCAACAGTCACTAAATGTTATTATTGTGGTCGGATATATTTATGATTCCGACAATAACATAATTAAACGGGCGTAAAAACGGCAGAAGACATGATAGGATGGGTAATATTTTTACTTGGACGCATTGGCGCTTGAAAATCATGTGAAATTGTATTGTTGAAACTATTTTTTAATTTTTATTTTTTCAAAAGAGTACTCAGCAAAAGCAACACTTACAATTTGAGCTTTGAAATGTAATGTTCGCGAGTCGTGCGCAAAAATAATAAATCCAGTTGTATATATTTAAGTATATTTAATTAACCTGCATTTCCCTCCCCCCCTCCCCGTTAATTTTACACGCTCCTCGATATCAAAGTTGTTGGCTTTCGCGTTGGCCTCATGGTATTTGGATTTGTGCAATATAATTTACATAAAATATTATTCCCTTATCGCTTACTTGCGTAATAATATCACGTGCAAACGCATATTGATTTGATCACGCATAATCGTTCTGTTCCGTCGGGGAAATCAAACTGTTATCGGATATATGTGGTCTCTGCACAGGCGCTAGAGTTTCCCTTAATTTTCCTAATGAACCGTAAAAAGTCTTGGTCGGGAATTATTATTATTATTTATTATTAGGATGCGCAGTTTGGTGGCTATTATGTGTGCCGAATTTAATGAACATATTTCAAATGATTAACACTGACTTAGGCACTATCCAAGCACGTTTTCGGGGAATCTAAAGGCAGTCTTTTATGCTTTGAAGTCTAAAAAATATTCAATCATTCAAAACATGTGAAGTTCCCACTTAGGACCACCGATTAAGTAAGCGATTAGTCGACACATTTGAGATGTATAAAAGCTGTGACCATTACTGTAAGGAAACAACAGTCAGTGGCGCAACTAAAGTTCAAATCTTGGGGGTGTTAAAGTTATGAACCGCTTGAATAATCGTCGGGGTCTCTGCTCCCCCACAACTTCCAACTTTACATAATCTCAGTATTTAGATTATACTGTTACTGTATCATTCTTGGAAAAAATATGTAACACAATTCATTTTTTTTATTTTAGTATTTGATTATACTACATTCTAAAGTGTCAAATATAATTTTCTATCAATATTTGCGAATTAATTTAATATTTCTTCAGAAATAATTTGATTAGCTAGATCTCTCTCAATATTTATAATATTTAAAATAGTAATATACCTCTATTATAGTATAGTATTGATTATATTTGTGCTTATACCACTATAATGGTGATAGTATAATATAATATTATTCACGACAAATCTTACACATTACCAAATGAAAATGTTGTAATATTTAAAAGCTGAACGTGATAGAAGAAACAATTCGGATAATGGGGATTGGTTTATCAAGTATATTCGCGGGTCTCTAACTTTAGCTCAAAAAACTAACTCACGGCTCAAGTCCATCTCATCTTCGATCTTCTTCTAATATATCAAACTCTCTGTGTGTTAATAATAATTAAAATTTTCCTAAAAATGTTAATACTCTTTCTGGGTATTATCAGAATGTTCGTGGTTAAAATATTAAACTTTCAATTGTTCGACAAAATGTTGTTACTGTAAATCATTATGATTATTTTGTTTTAACTGAAACATGGCTAACCAATGAAATTAATAGTTGTGAATTAGGGATGTCTGACTATCTGATATATCGTAATGATCGAAATAATGATAATAGTATTTATTCTAGTGTAGGGTGTGTTCTAATAGCCATTCATAAACGATTTTGTTCTTTTCAGTTGTCCTTACCTAATTTATCGCTTGAAAATTTAGCAATATCTGTCATTACTACCAATTTCAAAATAATAATCGTTTCTATTTATATTTCTCCAAATTCCACTATTGAAGTTAACAATTCCCACTATCTAGTAATTGCGTTCGACCTTCCCTGATCACATATTTATAATAGTCGGTGACTTTAACCTACCCGATTTAAAATGGTCTAATATTCTATATGGTCAGTCTTCTTTTAAGACTAAAGTCTTAACGAAAACTATTAATTACGAGCAATTATACTAACATAATCTTATTCCAAATTATAGAAATAATATCTTAGACTTAGTACTTTCCAATAATAGTAATTTAATACTAACAAAATGTACCGTTTCTTTAGTTCCAATTGACTTAGCGCATCTGGTACTTCAAATCAACGGTCCATCCTATACACCAACTCTAGATAATGTTTGAGATTTTTATAGAGAATTTTGATGCTCGTCGATTGCGACGGCTGCTGTCGTACATTGATGCTGGCAAACAATTTCAAAATATTATAATATCATGTTAATTTTCCAAACGTTTTTACTACGTCGACTGCGTGTTTTATCGCACAGCACAACATAATTATTTAACGCTCGTCTCTAGCAATATTAATATATGATAACAAGCGTTTGAATTAGCGTTCGAGTTTAAATTCATAATGGTTACCGTTACTGTTTCGTTTTTTTTTTTTTTTTTTATAATAATCTACAATTTTTATTTTTGAGTCTATCTTATTCAATCATTAACACTCTTGTACATTTTTTGGCCACGAACGAGATAGACTGGCGGCGTTTCGTTATCATTTTTCCGGTGCGACAAGGTGATTGTACGATAGCAAATTTTTTAGGTATTTTTTACCTATTTGTTATGTTTGTTAGATGGGTGCGTAACATGGTCGCGCAAAAAGAGTAGATTTTTTCGAGAAAATTTTTCAATCTATATGAAATGTAAATACGAATGAGTTCAGGTATGTAAAATATTGAACAATTAGCTACTGCGTTATAGCCCGTGATTTACGTATGATAATAATTATTTTTTTCATTGGAACACCACCGCATTCTATAATTGCATTGTCGTCAGATTATATAGTTATTTTTTGTTTACTGTTATAATCAATGAAACTGTTTACTGTAAATTGGTTCTAATTAATTTTTGTCTACGCAGCAGTTCATGGGTTCTCCTTGGGGTTGTAATTCGTGCAAGCGCTCACCAACAACTGCGGACCGTATATTAGATCTAGTCAAGGGTGTCTTTGGGAACGGGGGTTGCATTGTGAGTTACACAGTAATTGATCAATTTTATAATTTATGTTAAACTATTTCTATATTAATGGAACCGGATATTTTGTTATCATAAATACATATTTGCGATCATAAAATAAAAATAAATATATATAGTAGACTTGTAGAATAATTCTTGGATAAGAAGTGAAATGGACCAAAGTAAATTAACAGGTTTGACGTTGTTTATATTCATAGGCAGATTGCATTAAATATAGGATTAATAATAGAATATACCGTTTCGTTATGAATAAAGGATGTAGATATTTTGTTATAAATAAATTTTTATACTATAATGATTATGATAATTAGTTATTAACAGTGTAATATTTCAGTGACCCAAATATTTTGTAGAGGAGAGTAGTTCCAAATTTTAAAAAATGAAAAAAAAATGGTTTTACACTCTGTATCTGAATCCCATGTAAATCAACATTTATTTTTTTATTATTTTTCTACCTCCTTCCATAGGTAAGGTACGGAGACAATACTGGCTCTAAAAGCTATTCACGAATCGCAGAGATTCGATGTAATCGGGCCAGCTAGCTATTCGGATGTATATCGGGTCGTCAAGAGGAACACTAGCCTCCCGAGGTGTCATGTTGCTCTGCGTCGATGACCCCGTACCATACGTCCGCAAGTTTCATTTTCCGTCGGTTAGGGTCGAGGGCTTTAACTGGTAAAGCAGCTAAATTCCTCGGAAATTTTGTCATTGCCTGCATCCTGCACCGTTCACGGGGGAGTTCCTCCCCATAGAAGTGTGCCGTGCCGATAAACAGCCATCACCGAGAACTTTAGCTTAAACAAACGTTCGTCTACGTAGGTGTTTAGTGGAACATCAATCTTAGTGCTCTCGTCAGTGCTCCACTTATCCTCTATTCTGTCTTCTAACTGATCTGTCTAATGTACTCCGGATCTATATGTTATGTCATCGCTAGAGCTTTATCACCGATAAATATTAAGACTATTGTGATTCTTGAGGTTCTATCAATTTTTTAACAACAAAAAAAGGTGTCCTGCTATAAGTTATGAAATGTTAAGCTATAAGTTTAGAAATGATAATTGGGTGATTTTAAAGTAATTAGATTTTTGAAATTCTATTACTTGATAATTACTAATAATTGATGAGTTTTAACTTATGGGAAAAGTATTAGTCTAGCAAGATTTCAAAGATTTCTGCTCCGAAGCTTTCGGAGACAATATTATCATATACCCCGGAATCATGTTTTCAATTTTTAATTTCTCTATCGACAGTTCTTCTTATCAAGTTTCGGTCTTCAATATAGTTACAGTATGCTCGTCTCGCAATAATATTACATTGCACTATCTCTCCACAAGGGGAATTAATAGCCTAAAACTGTACACATGATCATTGTCAAACATAATTGTTACATTTTACGTACAATTATTATAACTATAACGTTCAAGGTTTCTACTTAATTTTATTTAAGCATCATTACAATTTTTTTACGAATGACTAAACACATTTGGATGACATATCGGTTTGGAGCAACGTACTCGGTCAATTGTTTAACGCTCGTTATCTATTAGTCTATTAGTTTTATCTTATTGAATTTAAAAAAACAATGAAATTCAAAATTACAAAAAATTATGCTCATTATCAATTAACTCATTTTCTCTTCCGAATACATGTAAAATGTAGAGTTATAATTTATGTGATATTATATTCTAAATTACTGTACAAAAATGTGTATATACGTCTTTTTTTTAACAGATTTGTTGATGTTAACTATGGTAATTTTTTTTTTGTATAAGTATTTGAATTGGTTAATTTTTTTCTAAATTTCTTGTGCCGTTTTCCTTTGAGTACCGTTTTAACGGATAATGATATTTATCTCTAAATTTAAATGTATTTTTTTTGTTTTTGTATTAGGTTATATAAATCACAGCTGACAGTTAAATAATATATATTCACTTAAATAGGAACGTGAAATATAGAAATATCATGCAAAGTTAAGCAATACTGATTTTTTTTTTAAAACTATAGGTTTACTATAGTAATATTAAAATTGACAGTTATTAATATTCGTCTAATATTTAAAATAATTAATTGTATTTAGACATCGATTAAATCCAAACAAATTTAAAATTTAAAATTTGTCTTCAGATTTTTCTAAAAATTAACCATTTTCTAAGAATATTATTAAAATTACATTATCCGCTTCAATTCCATTGTTAATATTAATATTAATTTCAAGTTTAGTACTGTAATGCACGCTTTTAAAAATGCAATATAACCCAGAGTAATTTTATTAAGTTTCGATAGGTTTTAATATTTTATATATAAAAACTGCTTATTTGGTTATTTGGAAATCAAATTGTTAATTTTCAGCTGTGATTACTTTCCGTTTAGTTATAGTTGTCTTTGAGATTTTAGTTGATTCTTCACAACACTATAAAAGTACAAATACATTTACTTCTCAATATGAAATGAGTATTTTGCTAGTTTATTCATAGCTGTACGCAGTATTACAATCATTTGAGTATGTAAAAAATAAATATATAAACTAATGTTTCTTATGTATATATGAAAAGTATATTTAATTGCAATTATAATGGTGATTAATCAATTTTGAAAAAGTAATTTTACCTTTTAATATCTAAACACCATCAATATTATAGTTCAGACCATGAATAATCAACTGTTGTAAAGTTAGTATTTTGTAAAATTTTGTAAATAAATGAAACAGTAGACTGATCATAATTGAATGTTAATCTACAGACTTTAAGTTAAATACTTGAAATGACCAATTATCATATTTAATCTATTTAAATAAAACGCTGGTGACACTTAAAAAAATTGTTATTGAATACTGATAAATAATAATAATTATTAAATAAATTGCTATTGGTTTGTTTTTTAAGCATTACAGAGCAGATTTATAATAATATGAACACATTATGCTTAATATCACTCCAAATTTCCATTGCTTTTAATTTAAATTTAAAAATATTTTTTATTATTTTTGATTATTGTTCTATTAAAGCTGTTTTATGTTTTATTTTTCAAATTAGATAATTATTGAACGTTAACAAGGTTATTATTAGACCACAAGTAATCTAATTGCAACATGCAAAACATAATATTTTTGAGGCATTACCCCCCTAGATTTTACTAGCCAAGTATTAAATTATTCGTTCTAATAGGTTTATTGTTTAATTATTCTTTGTCATTTTTTTTTAATTCAATTGCTTTCTATTTATTTTGTTGTGTAAAAAAATATTAAGATTATTGTTTGAGAATTACAAATATGCTATGTATCATTAATAAAATAAAATTAAAATAACATTCAGCTATTTCATTCCATCATTATTATACACTACTCGTATTATATTTCGTTTCAACTGCAAAGTAGATTATCAATTTTTTATGCGAACACGGAGCAAAGACAAGGTGTTTTATTTCGTATATTTTATAGATATTATCTAATAAAATGCTTTTAAGTAATTCATTCAACATATAAATGATTTCTTTTGGTGCAGTTAATATTTACATCTGTTAATGGCTAGTGGAATTTAGCTAGGGAAAAAAAAGCTACCAAATTTTTCACCACGTATCTATTATCTATCTTCCCATGTCCATCTAATTTATATTTAAAAATCTAATAAATAAAATTATAAACCTTATATATATATATATATATATATATTAATGGGATTTCATGAATAGTGCAAACGTTTTCTGTTTTTTTTTTCGGAAGTTAAGTATACGATTTTCATATATCGTTATATCTGTGTTCCCAACTTAGTGGTTCGAAATTAATTTCTAAAACCTGTTTTTGACTTTCTTTAAACATTGATTCTGATTGTGGATACATCTATACCACTCCTTTCGTCTTTTCAGATTATACGAAGTCACATTACTTTGAAATATCTCCTAGTAAATCTTAATTAAATTATATATATATATATATATATATATATGCATTTTATTTCTTGTTTACAATGTCTCTCACAAAACTTGTTCACAACAAAACTATCGATTAATATTATAATTTTTATTTTATTTTTGTTTCTTTTTCATACATATATTTTAATGTACTGGCGCTGTGCCTATATTAATGCGCTTTTTGGGTGAAACACGTGTGTGAAACTGTTAATTTTTATGGAAGCCTGGCAGCGACAGATAGTTGCAGCAATTGTATGCAACTTCTTGGTTTTAGGACCAACACTCGGAAGAACGTGTTATACGTTCTAGTAAACGTATTAAAAAAACCTGGAGCTACACATCAAAATCGTTATGGACATATTAAATCATTTTTAATTGATTTCTCAGCATTGGTATAGAAAAGTTATTTATTTTTATTTGTGTGTTTAAAATCAGATTTTTCTCTATACGATTATTTTTGTACTTAACTTGAAATTATTTATTTTTTTTAAAAAAAAAAAGTTTTTTTATTTATTTTGTAAATCGTGAGTAGAAAGTTATATATCATCTAAACATGTCACGTATAATGAATAAAAACTTTAATATTTTGATTACAATTCATTCATTGTAATTTTAAATTTGAGAGCTACTTTGCAGGAAGTACTCATTTTAAGTTGAGCAAAAAATGCATGTCATATCCTGAATGTATATATTAATATTAACTAGAGAAAATAAAGCTCATGCAAATAGTTAAGCTTAATTGTATTTATTGTTATAATTATAGTAATTACGCAAAATACTATATGTACTACAACCATAGGTGACCTTAAAAATAGAAAATGAAAAACATATTTGTTGTATGTTTATACGATTGTTAAAAATTGTATTATTTGTTTAACCGTCATGGCTATTATTAAATTTTTTAAACGAATAATGAATCTATAATGATAGAAAAACAGTCGCAGTTCCTGTGAGAAATTGGAAACGTATAAATGAAAAAATATACTTGAGTGCCTTGCATAAAAATGCGATTTGCATAATAAAATCATTTTTTGATATTTTCAATATTTTAAAGACGTTTGGATAATAAAAAATGTTATTGTATAATAATATAATAATCTAGTTATAGAATTTATGACTTATTACGTTCAAACAGCAGTAATCATATTATCGTGATAAATAATGAAAAATTTTGTTGCACAATCTGGAATAGGTATTTTATTATTTTTTTGTTTTTAAACATATAAACAATTTGATAAAATTAACATACTCATAGATATCTTACAAAATATGTAATGTATACCATTATTTGTTACACAAGATAAGAGTACACGGGCTAAAATGATTGTATTTTTTTTTTTTTTGTTAGCAAATTGTTTCTAGTACTTTGAACCCGGGCTTTAATATTTATTGTACTATTATTACTATATTACTTATTTATGGCTTTACTATTTATTTATATGCTTAGGCGCAAATAAGGAATTTCAAGAAAGGGATTCAACCCATACCATTTCTAACCAAAAATTATTAGTTGAGCCTTTGTCTACATACCTTTAAATGATTCAAAATAATCATTAAATTATTATTATTAGTTATAATCACAAAGAGTTGCAATGTTGCTAGATAAAAGCTTAATTAAATAAAAATAATAATCATCATATAAAATAATAAATGTATACGATATAAAACAATAATAAATCCAGGGGGCTGAATTCACATTAGGGGGAAGGTCTTATCCCCTTAAGCTCCACCTTATTTGCGCCTATGCGTATATGTCCGTATAACACCTAGATGTATGAGTAAAAAGTTGCACCGCATTATTTCAGATTGCAAAACTAAAACATATTATACACGAAAGTATTATCAAAACTTGTGTGTATTTCCCAAATTATCCGTATTCAATTGGTATTACCACGTTCAACGATAAAAAGACTTTAAAAGATAATCGAAATGGAAAATCATTATAATAATTATAATAACAGATAAGATTGTATAAAATCATAATTTCCCATTTGCGCCTCCAGTTTGATCAAAATTGTTTTCCACCTTACCCCTTTTATTTATCCTTAAATGATTTTTATTTAGGTGTTCTTGTTTAGCTGTAGACCTTATTATTTTCAACGCTTTGAATCTATTGTTTAATTTTTCTAGTTTCCTTCATAGCCACCGTCTTCTTTTCACTATGTATCTTATCAAAAATATTTCCTTTACTTCACTATATGTAAATCAATCCTCCAATGGTTAAAGCTATCTTTAATTTTTTCCTTTTAGATAGTTTTTTTTATCATAATTTAATTTACTTGTGTATCATTAATCAATAGTTAAATCAAATATTTTTAAAAGTTTCTAAAAAAAAAAAAGATTAGATTACGAATTAATTGTGTAAGAAAAATGTAACTTCGTAGATTATGATTTCAACTTCAAAGGACCAATTAACTGTTTATAATACCACTTCATTTATATAGAGCTAAGTAGTAGCAAGTGAGTATAAAGTATATTTCAGAGTGTTTGAATTAAAGACCAGAAAAAATGTTTATTAAAAATAAATTCTGGTACAAAGTGATACTTTATACTTAGTTTTTGTTTGTTAATATCAAAATAATGATTTTGCAAAATAGTTGTATACAGTTATATCTAATCAAAAATGTAGTTGATCATCTTGTATTTTATCAATTTCTAATACTTTTTTCTAGATAAATATTAATTACTATGAATTTATTATTTTAGGTATATTTCAGTTAGTTATAGTCAAGTTATAGTTAGTTATAGTTAGTATAGTCGAGTCGCGATAACTCGAAGTTAAAGGGGGATAAAAACTCACTCTGAGATATACATTATTCAAGATATTTAACTAATTTATAGGGAAAGAATTTTCTAGGGGAATAAAACACAATTCAAGTTGTCAAGTTTTTTGAGTTATCGAGGATCGAGTTATTGTGACTCGACTGTATTATAATACCTTACGAATGATGATTCATCGGTATTATCAAAATGATAATTTGCCAAAGGAGCTGCATTAACTATTTTTTATGAATACTAAAAAATAAAATAATAATATTAATATTAATGTATATTACGCTAGTTTTTTCGTTCGATGAGGATGTTCGTTCAACTTTTGTAAATGAGTTTTTATCTTTTGATATTTATTTTTTTTTGTTATCGAATTTTAAATCTTCTTGAAGAGTGTCTTATTTAAAAATTCGTAAAAAATCAAAAGCCGGAGAACTCCTATCTTTATGATTGATTCTCTTTACGATATTGCGTAATTAGTATGATGTTGTAATAATTATATTATTGAAGTAATTATATTAATTTCATCTATTTTTTTTTTGACAATTTTCAATGTATCATTTTAGGTCATATAGTCATCTGATTGGAAACTTTACGTTCATATCATAACGTAGGTTTAATCGCTATTATATTTTCATAAATATTTTATTCTAGGCAACAATACATGCAACAAGTGCTTATTAGAAGCAATAAAGTATAATAATAATGAAGGAAGAAAAAAAAATCGTCTAACCCCAAAATAGAACATAACATTGTTGCGTGGCCATGACACGTTACTGCACGCCTCCTTCCAAACTTTAATTAAATTGTACTACTAATTCGTTGGAGAATCTAAAAATGTATTTCATTCGATACAGTGAAAATAATTAAGTAATAATACCTAGTATACTAAATAGATATGTTTTAAAATGTTGATTAAGTACGGAAACAAATATTAATGAAACAGCGTGTACCACCAGTACCTATCTATTTGTGTACAAGGTATGAAATGATTGTTTAAGAAAAAAATTCAAGTTATCTTATGTATTCATAACAGAGGACAAAAAATAATGTGCATTTAACTTTATATTGAAACAATTATAAATTGAGTGTAATATAATTGTTTGAAGTTCTTTTGCTTCGGACGAATAAATCGATTGAAAACATTATCGCGTATATCGGTGCATAGTATATATCAGAATGGAAAGATTTCCATTTATTTGCAATATAAATGAAAACAGATTGAGTTTCACTCACGGAAACCTATAGCTATATAAATGAAACTATTTACTGTCTAACTTGAAGTTGAAAATAATGTAGAGAAAAATAATTTAAAATATGATATACATGCTCGAGCGTCATTTTCGATAAACTCCTATCGTTTTTGAACTCAGTACAAGGTTTACGAACAATGGTTTTAAAAATTAAATTAATTCTTGTTTTATACGCGTGTTTTTAATTATTTTAAACAAATAAATGTTAAAAACTACATATAAGTACTAGTTCCAAAGAATAAAAGATTTACAAGGTTGATTAATGTAAAATCAAATATAAATTCCATTTATGTTAAAATTGTTTCCACGTGCTATATGTTGGCAGATATTAATTAGACAAATAAATATAAAAATGTATATTTTACAGGAAAAAGTAAATATATGTTAAAATACGATAGGTGCATATAATTTATATATACATATACGTAAAAAGGTATTTGCATTCATAGTTTAAAACATAACGTTATTTATTTTCAGATTAATTTAATAATAATAAATTCATGTAATTGTACAATAACATAATGCTACAGTTATATAAATATAGTTATATAAATAACAATTATTCCATCGATCTATTTAAAAGCTAAATAATTTATAAATGATTACTATTTATCTTGGCCAGTAATTCGTCTAGGCATAAACAATTTGTAATAGAAAACCGATCGTAATCGATAATATGAATTATAAAATGTAATATAGTTATTCATTATTGAATTAATTAAGTTGTACACAGGCCGTATTATGGACTCATTAGGAAAAGTTATTGTTTAAAAAACTACTAGCTTATGATTGTAATCATAGAACTATGCATGTATTTTTATACATCCGAGGAATACTTTAGGAACGAAAATAATTCGAGCGCGTTAAAACAATTGTTATTAAAATATATTTATGTTCATTATCAGGTAATTTTCGTAGTGCATCTTCTAGAAAAGTGCACTTTTTTATTAAGTATAAAATAGCAGCGTTTCTTTTACGAGGCCATTGTTTTTTAAGTTATCTATCGCATTATTTGTTGATGTAATAATTACGTGCATACATTGTTTATTTCTTCTGCGCATATACCTGCGCGTACATGCGTTTATAATGAATAAGAACTAAGTACTCTTTTATAAACCAAGTGCCGCTGAAGGTCCACTGTACTTCATTTTAACACTGTAAACGTACAACATTATATGCAATGAAAAAAAATTGCTAGGTTGTTTACGTTAAAAACGTGACAAATAGAACATTCATTGTCATGAGAAAAATATCACTGTTAGCTATAGAAAATCATGATAGGTATTTTCTTCTTTAAAATCGTAAATATAATTGTACTAAAAAGTTAAACTTAGTTAAAACATTGGGTTTGTGTATTTATATAACAAGAGATTTATGTGTCGGGACACTTAAATCAAATTCAAAAGGTTACAATTTTAAAATAATCGACTTTGAGCCGAAATAAACGTTACAACTTTTGAAAGTGCTTTGTGAACGATAGAGGGAGTTTTTTTCCGAACGTTGCGGGTCTTAGCGGAAAAAAGATTACGCATACAACTCATGCGAAAATGTGAAAAATATACTTGTAATGTGTACTAAAGTCGTAATCGTACTACGGTAGGGGCGGAAATTTTTCCCACTATACGTGTCCTTGTTTTTTTCTTTTTTCCCGCGTGCCATTACTGTATGAAAATTATTTCATACATAACTTGTCCGAATAATTAAGAAAACATCAATTGATATTTAAACGTAACGGATAAGAGATTATTCTCAAAAAAATTAAAAGAAAAAACATGTTACAATAAACGTTTTAATTAATTTTCTCTGTGTGATTTTTCTTAGTTCTTGAATACTCGATGCTAATTCATTAACCGTGCGGATCGTTAAATAACTCGTAACATTTAATTAATTACATGCGCAGCACTACTACGACGAACGAGTAGCCATGAGTGGGAAAGAGTCGTCGAAATAGTCGGTGGTACTACCCTTTAAAAGCGTGGCGTTATTGCTTTTCCTGATAAAAATAAAACGTGTTTTCGACCGTTCGCGCGTCACGGATTTCGCGACACCCTCGTCATCCGTACATCGCCGTAACGATAACGGTTTTCATTTTATGCTTTTCGAAAAACGACCATCGGTCCGAACAGGGGTGGGTTTTATCACTCACCAAGGGAGGAGCTAATGGAGGTTCAAGAATTTAGTTGTTTTTTCAATCTATATAAAATTTTAAATTACAAAATATGTTTTCGAGTCCCCCATAAGTAAGTTATTTTTTCACAATAGTGACAAATTTTAAATAATTACATTATTGGTATCAATTTTAATCTGAAACCATTTGAAAAATAAAGGTGTACACATATAATTAACGACGAAAATGAGCTATTGATTTATAAAAAAAAATATATAAAATAGGCAAGCCCGGATTATGATAATTTAGGGCCCGGGATCAAACAATTTTATGGCCCATAACCATAATCAAAATATTGGTGATCCGCACATAAATATATTTCAAGGACAAAAAAAAATATTATTTTCTAATTTATAAATTTATTTCTCGCTTTTTTAGATACAAAAATAAAAATGTTATTTGTATAAATAATTTTTTTCTGCTTTTTGGGAAGCAAATCCTTTAATTATATCATTGGTAGTAATAACCTCCAAATCATCACTGAACACAAAACCGTAAAACTATTTAAATTTCCTTTAGAACTGCTCGTTCTATACTTGTTTTTTTTATACGAGTTAAAAAAGAATTAAAAAAACGAAAAAAACCTATTACCCACCAGGGGCCCACTATTGTTTGATATCCGTTGTAGGCCCGGGGCCATGGCCCCCTTTGGCCCACATCGATTCGGGCTTGAAATAGGTACCATATTCATCAATGACGATCGACGATATTTTATAATAATTATTTTAATAAATCAATATCGTATGATAATACTCGGCTGTGTAAAATAGTTGACTTAGTACCCCGCCCGGCTTATGCGCCCTTAGCCACCCCCTTAAACCCACCCCCGGGTCCGAACGAATAATGTCGCGCAGCGACCGGCGGTCTCGCGGTACGCCGCAAAGATTAACATGACGTTGCCGTACGTTGGCGATCGCGGAGTGACGGTGATACGTTCGCGGGCGGTCCGTCGCGGCGTGCGGTGCGGACGGAAAATCGCCGCGGACCACCAGGTGGGGGACGGAGAGGGCGACGGGCGTTTATACCTCCGCGTATATAACATATACGCGCGTACCGCGGTGCAATAGTAGTGACAAATTGGCGGTCTCCCGTAGCCCCGTGGACACGATCATTTTCGTACGGTAGTGCGGTAACGTAACAGCTACCGGCCGAACGTCGATCGACCGACGGCACGATAATTACAATAATTATAATAATCGCGATTATTAACAATAACAATAGCCGTAATACTATGTGCGTTCGGTGCGCAACGCGTTCGTGAACGGTACAGAACATTTCGCTTTTGTTTTAATATTTTTTTATTATTTCTTTCCCCCCATCGTTTCCGCCATTATTCAAATCGTTTTTTTATAGTACACGTATTTACAATCCGACGCACAATATCCGCGTGAACGTTTCACCCGAACAGTGCCGACGGCCACTTTGCGCGCATATCGTCGTCGCGCACGCCAATAATAACAATAATAAATCCGGTGCAAGTCTCGAGTCGTCTACTGCATACGGCTGCAACGGGCGGGTTGATCTCGCGTGATGCGACGTGAACGCGGTCGGCGTTTCCCGACGACGACGACTCCTGCAGCGACGGCCGTCGCGCTCACCCCATAGCGCAGGACTGTTCAAACAATAATATACCGAAGGTAAGGAAACGACTGCTGTTTTACACCCGTACGTCACGTCCGTCGGTTTCGTTTACTGTACTCGCCACGTATTTCCACGAATACGTGCGGGCGCGATCGTTTCGACCGCCGAACCCGGGGGGGGATCTAGTGGTGTTCGGGAAGTCCAGTGACTCGCATTGTACAATATTTTTTGACGAGATTGGCCTTCTCGAAAGGTTCTCATATTTTTTAAATTTGCCGACTGTTGGTCGAAGTTAATACTAGACTTTTCTTGTTACAAGGTATATATTTATAATCCAGTTTTAGCCCTTATAAGTGGCCTCTTGAAATAGCTTGAACCATAGTTATCTGACCCTGGATTCTCCCCTGTGCCGGAAGATTTCGACGAAAGTTGCGAAAGGGTTAATGTTGTAATATTACAATATTTGCATATCATACGGTCGGTTTTGTTTCGTGCGCAACGGACGAACAGAACAACATTGTTATTATTGTTATTAACGTGTGCAAGGGATGTTCGTGGACCGCACTGGTCGCTTGGCATAGGACAATGGTCCGTGTCGATTCAAGCGCGTACGCTGCAGGAGTGGATCTGAATACTTATTTACGTGGAAGGGGTAAATAGGAATATTATTACTGGTACGATATTATGTCTTCTTCTTCTCTACGTCTTTCTCCCAACTATTTGGGGTCAGCCACCCTTGTCCTAAACTTCCACTCGTCTCGATTTCCTACATCCCCTACGCACACACCAACGGAGCCCCCTATATCACCTCTTTTTTGGTCTTCCTCTTTCTCTTTTCCTTTCAATATTCATTTTCATAACAACTCTTACAGTGTTTATTTTCTCTCATCTTGTCCACTATCGACGCTACACCAATACTATCTCTCACATATTCGTTTCTTATTCTATCTTCTCTTGTCACTTTACTTATATTACTATATTATGTATTATACTATTATTTATTATCATAAAACGCAATACCTATACAAAAACGTACATAGTAATCGATATCAGATATTTATAAATATTTACTATGCACATCTGTACGATTGTATACTTGTATCAAACATATTTAATAAATCTGTGACAAAATAAAAAAAAAATCAAAGATCGTCATGTCGTTCCCTAACCATAAATCCACTCCTCCGCGTATCGATACAATAACATTTAGATCATCTGCAAGGATTTTTCAAAAACGTTTTTTTATGTGTAAGACTTTACAGCATTTGAATCATATGAGTCCCTGCCATATTGTTTCACGAGTAATTTTCAATGACGTTTTTTGAAAATCATTTCTTCCAACATACTATATTACAATATTTCCCAACCTTTATACTATTGCGGCCCATAAATGAAATTTGTATTGGGTAGATGACCACCACGAAAAAAAAAATCTAGCATGCTTTATTATAACAATATTAATCATTTTATTATAAGAAGTTTAATCATATACGTTAGTGTAATACTGTATAACTGAATTTTAATGTATATATTTATATTTTTATAACTCCAATATTTTTCTTGTTATTAGTTTACGAATAGCGACCCATTAAAAATATTTTGTGACCCAGTATTGGATCGCGATCCATAGGTCGGGAAACGCTGCTATATTGTATGCTCTCAAATGTATGAAATATGTACACTTGTACGCGCGTACACGTTTGTTTAATGAATCATAATGGGTAAAATATTCATAATAAGTTATTTTAACTTCTGTTTTTCTACGGCATTAGTTGGCAAATAACTTGTGTGCACAAGTTTTTTTTTCTTTATTCAATCTTTTACAACATAGAACAATAAGAATAATTTATGAAAATAAATAGATAAATAGTGCACAAGTTAAATTTTTTTTTTCATTTTGTTTGAAAAAAGAGTTTACAAACGTACCTGCGTTAAAGAACTAATTTATGTGCGCTCAAAACTAGTGAAACTTAGATTATTTTTGTAATGAAAATAATAAATTGTTTTAACCTTGTACTAGGTATATATACATATTCATTGGGGCTCAAAGATCGGAACTAAACTTCTTTTTATTAGAAAGACCTCAATCAATTTAGCGTTCGTCGAGGTACAAGGATCTATAAGAGGCCTTTTATGAACTCGGTGATGTATAATATTATGTGTATTAAAGTTTAATCTTTCCATTCGGGCATTTAATCAGTATATATTTATTATGGTCGTTACAATATGTTTGTATATCATTCGTTTGAAATGCACAGACGTGGTCAGGGCCTTTTGTCTTTTTCAGCTTTATATGATTGCATTGTAATTGTTGGTATTTTATCTTTTAAAGACTTTTAAAGTTTTTTTATTTTCCAAAATATAATATCTGGTGTGTTATAAGTAGTATTAACTCTACTTCATTCTAATGTAGAACGCGATACATTATGACGTGTAAAATATGCGCTTGTATCTGGAATAATAATAAGTTAATAAGCAATAATAAGTTCTATACATCTGGAACAATAATAACTAGCTTAATGTCAGATATTAATTTTGTTGACAATTATTGATGATGATGTTTATCATCATTTTCAATACATTAAATAAGCCACTGTGATCCTTGCGCTTGGATATTTATTTATTGAAAATTAAATATTTCTTCTCGTTTAAAACTGAAATATTCCTTTCAACAGTTTTATACAAATAAATTGGGTATGAGTGAAATAATATTGTATTTTAGGTATTTTTTTCCAAACTTCTCATAAACATTATTATTTGTGTAAACCATTTCTGAAATATGTTTAATTTTTAAACCATGGTAAGATAATTCACTCATATTACTTTTAGTGAAGTGTTTAAATCTTATTAGATTTAAAAACAGTAAGAATTGATTAAATTGAATAATTACCGATAGTGTTATTATAGTCTTATAGTTATATAGTCTTTATTTTATCTTGTGATTTTTTTCTTTTCCAAACGACACAAAATTGTTTTATTAATATTGTTATCGTCTGAACGAGTTTTGTGAACAGATATAGGTATCCTACAATAGATCCAGGTATAGTCAGTTGATTAGTATCATTCAATAATCGAGATAATGACTGCCAATCCGTTAAAGAAGTACAAAAAATAATGCGAAAACAAGAACGTGATAACACTTTGTATCCGTGACTATTATCTCTGAAAGTATTATATTTCACTGAAAAACTGCAGTATTATGCTGGACAGTTTTCATATATTTTGCTATCGAATATCAAATTAATAGTATATATCATTGTAGATTTAAGCAAATATTGTATTTACTGAAAATTGCAATGACATTTTTTCCCGTCTATAGCGAATACACGTAAACATTGAAATTAATTTATTTCGTACTTAATATTCACATCATAATGTAATTTGTGTACTTGATAAATTTCTTAGATCGATTAGCCACGTTATTCCCAAAAATAATAACACGTAATAAATACTATGGTTAATTTCTAATAATACTGTATATTAATTAAAATTTTAATTCGGTATCTAACTTTATCTACGACTCCTGTTGCAAAAATGTAAAATATATCACCATAAAAATTGCTCAGACTTTATTTTGATTAATTTGTATGGATTTTAATTATTGACAGTCGAATTTTTTTCTTAGTTGAATTATTGAATCATATTAATTAGTTTTTTTTACACCGTAATTGGTTAACATAAGTTAAGTGTAAACTTATGAAGTTCATCAAAATAATATTTAATTAATTTTCATCGACTTAACGTTACACGTTTAAAATAATGCGTCCATTCGATTTTAAAACAAATAAATTATACAGTAACGAGTAAATCTATGAATTTTTTCAATTTTTTTTTATTTTCGTGCCAATTAATTTAAAACGTATACGTATAACAACTAGTTGGCTTAATTTTTACAGTTATTCATAATCTTTTAATTTTTATTCATTGAGAAGTACAAAGAATTTCACAATTCCCATTGTACCTTAAAATATATAATATTATATTATTCGATAGTTAATCGGTTATACTGAAGAAAGATAACTAAACTCGTACAGGTCAACAACACAGAATCGTCTAAGGATTTGTATTTCAGTGCAAATTTTATTTAACTTTGAAAGCCAGTGTGTTTGAACTATTAACCATTCAATGATAATATTATTCAACCAAACGATTTGATTTGATATTGATACAATTGCATATAAGCATTTAACTTTTTGTCTATTTAGTTGTGAAATCCGAACGGAAATCACGGTTAAGATGGTAAAAAAGAAGTAAGTGGGAATAAATAGTCAGTTGC
Source organism: Sipha flava (assembly GCF_003268045.1). Classification (NCBI taxonomy): domain Eukaryota; kingdom Metazoa; phylum Arthropoda; class Insecta; order Hemiptera; family Aphididae; genus Sipha; species Sipha flava. Next base: position 872,058 of record NW_020273627.1, on the reverse strand, counting down.
CATTTCAACGGTTGACCCCGTTTCGTATAAGATTTTTGATAATTTTACAATAATATAAGCAAATGCGCCACTATCAATATTAATCTCTTAATTATGGTAGGTCGTTATGAAAAAGAAAAAAATGATTGCTGAACGTACCAAACCCATGTGAATAATATTATTGTACGCTTAGAGTCGGTTTGGTCGTAATCTCGCGTTATTGTTCGCTCACTGGGTAGAGTAAATCCAGTGCCTATGAGCCATCAAAGTTTTGCAATCGACTCCGCAGCGGGTAAATCTGTACTTGTGTCTGTCTATATTGTATGTGATGCTGTATGACCGATGTTGATTATAATAATATGTTCTAGAAAGCCGGGTATTTTTCATTAGAACATGAACTGTACCCAGTGGAGGTTTTTAGAATTTTTTTGGGGGGGGTCTTTGATATTATCTTATAACATATTAAGACCCAAAAATATTTATTAACCCCTCAATAATTTATTACTTAACATGTAATTCTTATGAAAAACATAACATATAATTTTAAACCCGAGTGTCCCGATCGAATAATATATCACAGCCTTAATGTGAGAACTTGGGTCGGGGGAACTGCCCTGTAAGACCTCCACTGACTGTACCTATTTATGATGCGAGAACGCGTACTACTCAATGTTTTTTCGTATCACATTTTTCTCGCGGACGATTAAGTGCGATCGAGGATGAACTTTTTTTATTTTTTTTTTTCAGTTCATCGTGTTACCAATTCGTCTACGCAACGGTACCGTTTGTAACGCATTGGTTAAAATATGCTCTCCGTGTATATTAATTGTAATACGCCAAAAAGAAACGTGTCGAGCATGTTAATTGCATAACTGAACGATATATATTTATGATGTATCGGTAGCAAAAACCATGATGGCTTGGTGTTAAATTCATTGTACCGAAATGCATAATCGTAATAGTATTATAATTTTAGAATATTTTTGATCTCCTGGTCCTTTCGAAAACGTGTCGCAGAGACTCCATCGAATTAACTCATCCGATGTCCGAAACGGACCATATTGCTTATATTTTACACTTAATTCAGAATCTGCGACAACAGTCAAGCCGCGATGTAATAATATTGACAATATACTTGTCTAAGAAATTATTGTCGATCGTAAAATAATATGTTTCGATTACAATTCATTAAATCAGGTTAATCGTATGATATTTTCGAGAGATAAAGTAAATTAACGTATTAAGTTAGAAAGTAAATATTTTATAATAAATCATATTATGTTTGACCTTTTATATTGATATTGTAATCTACAGGAGGGCAGAAAAAACAGTGGGAGAAATTGAAGTTTTACTGCGACAAAAATAAATAATAAATATTAAAATGTAGATTAAATCTAAGTAAATAATAATTTGTTATTATATACTAGTCTTAAAACAGATGCTTACCTCAAGTTTTATACGTTTCTATCAATCCTATTAGAAATCAAAGCAATTACAATTTAGAATAATCATCATTACATAGCTATTTTCTTCTCAGTACGCACGTTCAATATAAATATTTGTTTTTAATATTACGAAATATTAAATTATTAAGGTTTTTGGGTTTATGTATTTTATACAGTGAAAAATACTTAACAAGGTATGTAATAGTAATTGATAATTTATTTAACCATTCAATAAAAAATTAAATGTTAAAACTCTAATTTTTAAATATCGAAAAAAATAATTTATTTTATAATGAAATTTATCTTAAAAAAAAGTGTAAATTAGCGATTTGATTTTTATCACATAGCTTAAGTAAACTTACTATTTAATTAATTTAAAATATGATCTGCCTAAAGATTTATTCAATAAGTTGAGAGGTTCAGAACGACCACGACAGTTAAACTCGTGCTCCATCAATAGTCATTCATTTTTATGTGATTACATTAAAAAAAATATTAAACATCCTAGTGATAAAAATTATGAAGCTACATTAAATGCCAACATTTTGGCGTTTAGTGCTACATTTAATCGTACATTGTTAGCTGTTAATGGCACTGCAAATACATTTATTTCTAAGTACGAGGGATGGTTAGATACGAAATTTTATTTGCCAAAAAATGAAAAAAAAAACAGTTGATCTTCATGGTCGGCCAACAAAGCCATTTTCACATTTATCTGAAAGATCTAAAATTCAAAAAGTTAAACCACTAGTGGAAACAATATCGCCAGATAGATTACTTTGGACTACAAGAGTGTCACTTTTTAAAGAAGGTTTTTTGAACAATAGAGAGCTCAGTCAACATATAGAACGTAAATGAATATTGGCACTTAATTAATATTATTATTATTATTATTATTATTATAAATATGAGAGTGTTACATCGGATATAGTTTTTTATTATTAAAATAGAATAATAATTAATGTTTATCAATTGGTACCACCTTAACAATACAATATAATAGTGAATATTACATAATAAACTGTTAAGATATATACTCTATTTATATGTTATAAAATCGGAAATAAGTATATTAGTATTTATTAATTACTTTGTCTACAAATAATTCGTTTATTCATCGTTAAACATACGAAAATCATACATTTACTTATTTAACCTATTTATGACCTACATTATAATTATTTAAAATTGTTTATCATGTATGGTGTAATCATTGATGGTTTTAATATATATTTTTTGTTACTTCATATTTATTTCACAGCTTGTTTGATTAGAAAAAACAATATGTGAATATGATCATTAATTAAGATTTCACAACGTAAATGAAGACATCAAATTACCAGTGAAGGTACATTTTAAATGCATTGTTAAATTATTAAAAAATACTGTCAATTATGTGAGCCAAAATTAGTAATTATTAATTAATATTGGAACATCGTAAAGCATTTTCGAAAAAGTTATTTTATTTTAAATTTGTAAAACATGGAATAATTTCGTAAATTAAAAATTAACTAAAAAAAATTCGAAATTTAATTTAATTTCAAATAAAACTGTTTTGAGTTTTGTGTTTTTCATTGTATGAATTAACAATTTTTTAGTGAACAAAAAGTGGTCTTCTATAACACAATTTAAACAAATAATGTATTCAACAATAAATATGGTTAATATCATAAATAATTTTGAATATGGTAATTTATGCTGCGCTGTCCTTGATATAATATACAAGTATTTTATTTAAGGGTTTTGATACGCAGAAAATACCATATTTATATTTATGTTAAATATTTGAAAACCAATTTTAATAAGAGAAACCTCGTGGTTGTAGACACGCCATAAGTTGCCTGTGTCGAGCGGTTGTTGTTAAAATTAATTGAATAAAGGGACTGAGGTACCAAGGTCGTATAACGAAAATAAAAATGAGGACTCATCTATAATGACATCCTATACCACTAAATCTCCCCAAATTAACTTGGAATATTGTTTAATTTTTTGCGCGGGTGTTCTCACTGAAGAATTGTTTTGTCTTTATGAAATTAACACACACCAATATACATTTTTCTACACGAAATCAACGGAAACGTTTATCAAATTGAAACAACTTTAATTTGAAGACGTGTGTTGTAAAATAGGATATATCAAAACGAGTAATATAAAACACCTGTTAAGGATTATATTATATATAAATGGATCAAAGACTAATATAGAATCATTATACATTTACTGATAAGCAGATCAAGGTAGATAAAATTGATCAAGATAAGGTTTTCTCATCTACAAAAAAAAAAAAAAAAATCTTCTATATTTTATACTGTATGTACGTTAACTAATTGGTTTCATTGTATTACATTTTAAAACTGAGAAATATACTAATTGATTTTGTATTTTTGCTGCTACATGTACTCAGCTGTACTATACCATACATAATAATTAATTATACCGTAAAGATGGATTAAACAAAAATAAAAAATAAATATTAGTTTTTGGCTGTACGTTACAACGTAATTATTATATTAAAATATTGTAATAAAAATCAAAAATGTGTTAAATATTAAACATTTTTAATAAATAATTTGATTTAATGTGTAATCACGTTATATTATTATTATATTTAAAATTTTTTTTTAAATTTATTTCATTATCATACTAATCGTAAAATAGTATTATCAATGATTCGTTCGATTGAAAGTTAAAACATCAAAACTAATACCGAATGTATAATACACAATTAATTTTGACATAATATAACAAGTTGATTATAAATTTCTATAAAATAATATTATAATAATTTATACCACAGAAAAAAAATAATGAATACAACTTGATTAGGGCCAAGGACAAAAAATTTTTTTCACCGATGATGAAAATTATGCATTTATATTATAAATAAGTGATATAAGAATAAAAAAAAAAAATATCAATATAAATTTGTATTAATTTCACTATAGTCTAACAAAAATTAAATTTTTGATGAAAAAATAAAATTGAAATTTTTTTTGTATTTTCTATATCTACAATCGATGGATAAAGGATATTTTAATTTTCGATATAATCCTACCTAACGACTCAACGTATTAGCATAAACAATTTTATCTTTTTATGATAAAATCATAATTAGATATGCAATAATATTTCTGAAATTCTTAAATACGGTTACAACCTGGTTAACTTGAAAAAAACGCATTAGATGCTATGGAACTTTAAAGAAGAGCTGAGCTAAAAAATAACTGAGTACAGTAAATTATCTTGATTGAGTAACAGATACGACAGTTATGAGTCAGGGGTAGGTTTAAGATTTCTGATTTCGTGTGTATGTGTGTAAAAGTTTAAATAATTTGAAATAAATATACGTAAATAAATAAACTTTAACATTAATTCGTAGTGCCTACTAATTAAATTTTAATTTTGAAATATAAAATTTAAGAAATGTTAAAGCAACTTTTATATTTAACGAAGTAAGTCAACCATTTAATTTCAGTTAGTAGATACTTTATGATTTTTTTTTTTTTTTTTGTTATATCCCATGCAATAATTGACAAAACAAATAAATTTGTATAGTACGAAAAAATAAAATTTAAAGAATTGTACGCAAAATTTTAAAAGTAACTTTCGTAGCTCTGAAATTTTAAATGTATATCATGTCTGTAACTAGTTATTACCCGATTTCAAAAACACCATACATAATAATACAGTTGATAAGTTTTGAATTTTTTGTTTTTTCGATTTTGTCTTGCGGGGAACACGAACATTGACAGATGAAAGATATGATAACAGGAAGCGCTTCGAAAACTTTGTGTAACGAAAATATTACTTGTTGCACCCCTCAATATATCTGACCGGTCGCTAATATGTCAAGGATAGGCAACTGGCTTTTTTCATTTGGCTCGTACTACATTTTCAAATTACTTCATAACATTTAGCGTTTATCGCTATTTCATTTTATTACGTCGATCGTAAAATACATACATTATTTTATTTAATTTTATTTTATAATAATAAACGGGTTTGAAATGCTTTTGAAAATGTATACAGAGTATATAATTACAATAATATCATAACAGAGTATAAAGTTTAATTACAAATAAAGATAGATAAATAAGATTAATTAGAATTAAGTCGTTAAAGCAGATTAATATTAAAAAACGAAAAAGATTAACAATAGCAATATTAAAGATCTATAGAGGGATCCTCATTGGCCATTAACATTAAACGCCTAATAGACTAATTTTTCATATAATTGCTATGACATATAGGAACATGAAAAGGAACACTAGAACGGTTTTGACGGGGAGGGACTTTGAAATTAAGTAAGGATAATAAATCAGATAAATCAACTTGACCAGACAACAGTCCCTTTAGAAACTTAGAGCAAAGCATTCGCCTGCGTTCGGCTAAAGAGACGAGACCTAATTTAGCAGACATAGTTGAATAAAATAAATATAATGAATTATATTCTTATCTAATATTTAACTGTAGCCAAATTATGTACAGAGGAAATTTAATATTTTTCTCGCATTTGGGTTGCTATTGTTTTTTTTTTTTTTATGTTGAATACATCTGAATGCACATTATACAGGACATGCGCGTCCAACAGAGAGGGCTGTACCTTTGGTCATCCAGTCATCCATTGGCACATCCGTTTCGGCGCATTAGGGGTTGGGTTAGGGTCACGTATTCAGGGAGTAATGCGTGCGCTGTCACACACATACAAGTGTCACGCGCGGAAGTGCCGGAGAAAACGAATACGTGAATGACAGATTGTCGTGTCCTACAAAATACTCACGTCCTTGTCTTTGGTCGTGTAAAACGCATTCTCGTCGCAGTCTCGGTACGGCGACCGAGGTTGGTGGACAAGTTGCTGCATTCGGTGTTGCCGCGGCCAGGACTGACACGTGCGACCACCGTATTGCAATACCTACATCTATCGTTCCATCGTTTTTTTTTTCTTAAATGTATAATTTATAATGATATATGCATGTTACGTGCACCGTCTAACAATGCCGCGTGTGGTCGGTACACATTTTCATAAATGTGTTACGAATTTTTTATTTAACACTTCCCCCCCTACCTATCCGCTGACAAGGTCGCTTGAGATGATCGCCGAAAAGTACCGACGACAGTGATTAATTGATATTTTACCGAGTGCGCAATGTGTGCAAGAAATATATAAGTAGAGTACAATAAGACGTTGCGAATGATTAGAGATCGAGGTGACATCGAGGTACTGCAATTGAATACACATCATTTAAATCGTGCCAAACGTTTTGTTGTAATTCAAATCGTACCAAACGTTTTGTTATCATTGACCTTTGTTTATGTAAAATATACCCACGTGCTTATTGGTATCGCGTATATATCGATTTGTATCGAAATCGATTTTTTCACTAGTTGAATGTCCTCGAACATTTTTTTTATCCGTTACGATATCAGTTAAAGTTGAGATGAGTTGTAAAATTGTTTCATCCGTTTCTCGAAACGGAATAATTTATTAGCATTACATGAAATAGATATATAAATTAGTATTGTGCAACTTTTATCATAAAGAACGTGAGCGTCTATGAAATATAATAGAAATATACGTCAGCTTAACAAGGCCCACGTCACTCTGTCCTACCTATTGACTATGTATCGTTGCACATATATACAATTAAAGAAAAGTAAATGAATTATGACAAACTTCTTATTTTGATTGTAATTATATACTACCCACATTTACTAAGAACTTAACTACGCCAGAGGTCGGTAACATTATCCGATAAACAATGATAATAAACAAACCTTTAGATATAGGTTTTTATAACAATTTTTTTTGGTTTTTCGAAGTTGATATTTAAACTCTAAGCTCAGAAATTAATATATAAATTATGAGTTGAAATATTTTCAAATTATTGAATATACTTTGCTATTAAAAATTATTTTTTCTTCATTATCCAAACACCAAATTATCAAATTTTAGATTTTATATTTACACAGTTGTAATGGAAATAAAAATTAATTGCTGCCATTTGAGGACATAACACAACAACATACTGCATTATATAAATATTTAACAATTGTTTTGTATCGAAAAAATCGAAAAGGTAAGAAGAGCGATATATATTAATAATCATTTTTAAAAAATAAATCTAAACAAGTTTTTTTGAAGGAGTACTTCAACGATAATTACACTGAAACAGTCATTTATAGTAAACATTTACAAATTGTAAAATATATATACACATATTGTGATATACAAATCAAAGACATGGGTTTATGATACATCGTTGATATACAAAGTAGTTTTCAAATGCAAAACATATTTTTAGTGAATTTTTAATATTATAGTACCTGGCTAAATTTTTCTTGGGTTGTGTTTCTCTCGAGAATCAAAAAATTAAAAAAAGGTATTTTTCCATAGAAATGCTCTATTGAATAACGTCTCTCCCACGCGTATAACGTGGTGAAAATAATTTCACTTATATACTTAAGAATAAATAGTAATTAAATCACTCCGAAGTTATTTTAGGACTGAAATGTTAATGATAAAATTACATTTCCAAGGAGTCATTGATATTTTTTACAGCAATAAAAATATAACCCTCATTATAAAATGTTATTTATTTTCAGTAGTCAGTAATTTAAAATTAATGAATAATTTCGATACAATAAAATTACCTAACAATGACGTGAGCATGTCCTTGAAAATGTTGTTCCATTTAATTTACGTAAAAATGATCCAGCTGAAAGTCACATTTCAATAATATTCACCACAATTGATTTATGCTTAAACTTGATTTTGCAATGTTAAATGCGTGCCAGGAGCAACGAGTCTTGATAAGATGTCCTCCTCTTAAGCAGTTGAAAATTATTCCATCAATATCGATACCGAACAGGTATATTAAGAGTACACGCCAATATTTTTAGGTCACAAGGAACGGAAGTACATTTTTTATAATATTTAAATGCACTTGCTATTTTATTACCGTAGTAGGTATTCTTAGAAATGTATAAAATGTTTATATATACAGCTCAATATGAATAGAAAATAATATGATAACAGTATTGCGGTAACAAATGGATGAACGGAAATATTTATTTTTGCGTATAAATGTAATCGAAATCGATAACTATTTCCGACTAATTATTGTTTTTTATCACATTATATTAGTAAATTATATGGTGGTATACCTCTCTTATTGTGTTAATGATGTATGTTTACAACCTTGAAAATTAATATCTATAATGTAATTATGATGATCAATATTCTATATATAGTAAGTAATTACGTATTGAGTTTAATAATATTTGTTTTCTACAAATTTACAAATTTTTATATAAATTAAAATTACGCAAACTCTTTTATTGGTTTAGTCAGTTCAATTATATCTTGAATGTATTAATTTTTGGTACGAAGTAAAATAACTTTTTATTCCGTTTGGGTAGGTAGGTCTTATAGTTATTTTAAATAGAAATTTATTAATATTTCTGATTTAATAATTTGTTTTTAACAACTTATAAATTTTAAATGATATGTATAATTAATATTTTTTATGTTAAATTTTGAGATTCTGCTCTTTTACCAAAACATTAAGTTCCATAATATTGTTTTCAAATACCACAGAATACATTTAATTAACCAAGTGTTTATTTAGTTGTGATATTTTAAACCACACTTTACAAGTTCTTCATATCGAAAAATATACAATTCATTGTATATTCGATTTGTGGAAGAAAAAATCCTTTGAATCAAGATATTTAAAATTTAAACATAGCTTTTATTTAGGTGATTAACTAGAAAAATATTGATCTTTGTTTATTATGATTTTATTTATTCGTAGATAACATCGCAACTTATGCGTAAACTTTGTTCATATTTTATTCATTTTGAGTTTACGTGTAGGTACATTTCTAGCTGCATTTTAATGATAAAATAATAATTAATAATAATAAATGGTTTGCAAATATAGCCCAAGGCTGATTTCTAATGATTTTACTACTTTACAGTCTAGTGGTTCTATAGTATATTTTTCATCAAGGAAATTAATAAGAATAGATGATATCTAGGAAGAGTTAATTTATATTTAGTCATAAAAAAACGAAAACACTCTATAATTTTTATAAATTATTTTCCAACCTTTGTGTTTTTTCGTATTATTGTGAGCGTAAATAATAAATAAGGCTGTACATTTAATGCACTTAACGAATGATAAATGTATATGTATGCACTTATGCACTAATGCTCTTTAATAATGTCTTAATTAAAAAAGTAGAAATTGAAATTAATAATTAATATATAGATATAAATAAAGAATAATTTTAGTTTTTGGCCATCTGAAAAAAAAAAAGGAAGTATTGGACACATTATATTATAGTTTATAGACTATCCTTTGGGCGTAACGTATTTAAACTATTAAATTACTTATATATTATATTATTTATATTTTTATTAGTAATTTCTCGTTAATAATAGTTCTAGTTTGGCCTCTTCAATTACTGAACTCGACTGAAATATCTTGAATGATTTGTATTGTTTTTAATAATACTATAAGACACATACAAGGCGTACTTGAAGATGGGTTTTAACAACAGGAAAATTTTCAAAATTTGATTTTATAAAAGTCAAATCACCTTTAATCTGCGAATCTTTAAAATGTTTTTATGCTCTTCTGATTGAAAGTGTTTCATCTTCAAAACTTTCAACGAATTTATATAGGTCAGGTTATGGCTTTGTTGATATCAGAACAATAATGATTATTATTAGATAAAAATGTATAATCATTAATACTACTCTATGTATATTCTATAGTATAGTTGCAATGCACAAATACAATTAGATAATGATTCATCACATTTACCTAAGTAAGTATACATAATTTACCTACATTTTTATTGAAATCAAAAATCATTTTAACAAAAGCATTTGTCAATAACGTGTCAGATTGGCTAATAAAATTATAAACTTTATTAAAATTTGTAATAAAGCATTAAAACGATAAATTTATGAAAATATGCATTTATATGCCATATCCCTTAAGTACTCAAAAATATACAAAACTAATTTTGGCCGAATCCATTTATTTATGGAAAATAGCAATAAAAACATGCAAATGCATTAAATTCACTACTCTGATATATCTAACAAAAGACGTACTACAGGTATCAGTATTTTTAATTCTTTAAGTTGTTTTACTCAGAACCAGGGGCGGATTGGCCTATCGGGAAATCGGGAATCTTCCCGATGGGTCGGTCCTTGTTTGGCCGCTCTATATTATTATATAATTTCCAAAAAAGTTTTATTTTGTAAAATAAATAAAAACCATTAAAAAAAGAAATATATATTTAAAGATGCATTAAGATAAAACTTCAAGTTCAAGTTGAAACTGATTAATCATGTAACTTACCCAAAACTATTATAGCTATAATTATAGTAAAGTAATTGTAGATTTTACTAATTTAGGGGTGAAACTAAACAAATTTTGAAGTTAATGCAAAATAAAGCATTTTTTTTGGGAGGGGGAGGACTAAAATAGTTACATTTGTGATTCATGGGTCGGTTTGTTTTATATTTCCCGGGCCGAAAATAATTGCCAATCCGCCCCTGCTCAGAACTATGCTTTATTAAAAACGTGTGCAATAACACTAATAGATATATTGAAATACTATGATCAAAGAGTTGTAATATATTCCGGTATTTTATAATTTTATATACACTATACGGACTAGAGAGACAATAGACACATATTCATGATACTACGATCGTGGTCATAAATGGTTACCATTGTTTAACCGGTTGTTTATATCAGTTTGTGTTTCTAGAATACGTTATTTAGTAATGAATAAAGAACGTCAAATGTTTACGTGAATGTAAATGAGTAAAAATTAAAATAGAAAGTGCGAAAAAAAAATAATGAAAAAATGATACGACTACTGAACGAAGAATTATCATATAGTATTATCATACTATACACAAGATATCTTGTCACCTTAATGATGTTACAAAAAGTATGCCATAAGGTCATTGGTTAGAAATGCTGCTGTGGACCGTTGACCCGCCCTATTAGTCGATTGTAATTAAAAATCATCGCAAGCTCATCATGTCAGTTGATTCATAAGTTGTTGTTATTTTTTCCTTCTCGTTTTTATTATTGTTATTAAACACGAATAATTATATGAGAACCCCTTTCGTGGTTTTTAATCTCAATGCCGTCGCAATAGTTCTTCCTTATAATACTTTAATTACTTGGCAAAAATATACGCCTGAGATACATGGTCTTGACACAAAAACACCTAAAAATAAACTATGCGGAGAAAATGGCCGATTGATTTGAAGTTTGTCTTTGTAAGCTTACACAATTCTGTATTATTCTCGTCAATAAAAACTACCGACGTTCCATTCATGTGTTTACGGCTAGACATTAGTTTTTTCATTTGTAATATTTAGATTATCAGAAAAATTCTAACTGCATTATAATATAAACATTATTTTACTTTTACACGCATTGTTATTTAAATATCTACAAAACTATTAATAATATAGAAAACGAATTATGTGTAATGTTATAACAATCGTAGTTTATTCAACTTTTTAATAGATCTAAAACCTAGTCGTTTTCTTTTATTCAAATTTCGTTATATATATATATATATATATATATATACATATTAAAATTGTACTTATTAATTTGAATAAAAATGTATCGATATTATTGGGCACCAGAAAAGATAAATAATATGGATTTATATATATATATTTACATATACATGATTATTATAATAAACAAAAAATTTTAAATGAAATGCATTTAATTTAATGCATTTAATTTATTCGTAACATTTTTGGTTTTGATTTCGTAGACATCTCTAAATGAGTACTATAAATCAGCACGTTTGGATAAAATTAGAAGGTAAATCATGATAAATGAAATGCACGTCAGTGCACTTTTCAAAAACCAGTAGTGTGTGCATGATCTAAATAGCGTTTCGGAATAATTGAGTTGATGCACGGATGAAATATAACATAAATATGTTCATCGACGAAAATATCTACGGGAAAAGGAGGGGAATAGATGTTTTAAACATTGACGATATGCTTGGCACATGATAAATTTTTTCTTATGATTTTAGGTGATCGGGAATGTTAGAGTCCGGTTGACATTTCCGTCGATCGTTTCTGATTGATTAAGCTACGCACCGGCTAAAGTGACACAACAACTGCAACAGTAGAAGCAGCAGCAGCAGCAGCAGCAATCGAAACGACGAAAACATTGGAGACTACAAGAAATATAGGATGGCGAAAATGACTTATGAAACGGGCGCTGCGAAGCGCGAGAAGTCGTCTGCACAGGACGAGAACCACGAGTCGTGGCAGGCGATGAGCATCATGTCCAAGGCCAAGTTCATGTTGAAACACTGCACGGTGGAACCGATGCTTGGGTGCTACATCGTGAGCAGCGTGTTGGCTTCGTTGGCCACGCAGAACCTGAACCTGCAAAAGGCATGCAGGGTGAACCTGCGGTTGGACAACACCACGTGCTCGGCGCTGGAGAGCCGGTCCATGGAGAACTACACCAAGGAAGACGAGGTGATTGTCCAGGAGCTGGTGGCCGACATGATCATATGGAAGACGATCGTGCAGAGCAGCATACCGTCGGTGCTCATCATATTCATCGGGTCGTGGAGCGACCGAAACCACAAGCGCAAGCCATGCATGTTGATCCCGATCATCGGCGAGTTCCTCACCAGCATCGGGCTGCTGCTCTGTACTTACTACTTTTACGAGTTGCCCATGGAGGTCGCGGGGTTAGTCGAATCCGTACCACCGGCCATGACCGGAGGGTGGATGACCATGTTCATGGCCGTGTTCAGCTACGTAGGAGACGTGACCACGGTAAGCGACAGAGTTTTATTTATAGTGGCGTGGCGATGTGAGTAATTGAGAGACGGCCGCTTCTCAGTTTTTTGGGAAATGGGTGGGTTATCGACAAATTATTCTTAACTCTGAAAATATTTGATTTCGCCATGCCACTGTTTATGTATATAGACGTTAAGGTGGTTCGAAGAGTTCGGTTCACGTTTTATCGGTCAAGTTTAGTTGAGTATTGAGTTGTTTGTACAGACCGCTTAAACGCTTAGGTACAGCTCATTGTCCCTTTTGTGATTTTTTGGGCACAGAGTCACGCATATGGTTTGAGAAGAACGGTGGGAACGTATCGAAATAAAAGGATTTAGACGTATTAGCTTGTTTAAATTACTGTGATAAACGTCTTAACTAAAAATTATCAGCTCGCAAACGTGTGGTAGTCCTTGAAAAACTAGACTAAAATACTATTAATGCAAACCATGTTTAAGGGTGGTTTTCTAGAACGAGTGTCGAGTCATTTACCACCGATATAACCACCACGATTGTTGCAGCGTTCGAGATCCTTTCGTTAAGTGCTAACGCTGTTCGACAAACGTTCTCCATAGGCCACAGTATTTGTGTGTTGGAGGTGGACGCTTAATCGGAATGTTATATTTTTTCTCGAATATTCGATCATGAAGTACGAATGGAAAACATTTGATTTTTTACCACCAATTAATTTGAATACTTTTTCAATTTCAAATCATCGGCTAACGAATAAACCGATGACTGGTGATCTAACCCAATATTAATACGAGAGCAACCAAAAGTTGTACGACAGCCTTTTGCACGTATACTATCCATCGAAACGGTTGTTATAGATTTCTGTGACCTGTGAACACGTTTAGAGAGAAAGTACCCGAAGAGCGGTCGTTGAAATCTCGGCTTTATATCAATTGCGCCGAAAATTCCAGGTAAAGAAAGAAAAATTATGGGATGAAAAAAAGATTATAACAGGTAAATACATCTATTGCGCCGCTATAAAAAGGGTATAATTTATAAGTAAAGAAGAATAAAATAAAAGAAAGGACAAATGCAGAATTTAATTGTACTAGAACCGGATGCTCTTCAACACTCATATGAAAAACACAAGTCGAACGGATTAAAATTAAAATTAGTCAAAAATAAATCGCACATATAAGCTCTTCGTTGATCTTACGATCGGTGCTAATGCACTGACGACCTAAGATCAAGAGCTCTGTGAAGGGTGGTGTGTGTCCCTGTTATATAGGCACATGTGGCGGCATGGACCTTGGGCCTGTCCTTTGAATGTAAGGATGTCAATAGTATTTATTGTTCGACCCATGTCGTTCGCGCGGGTATCGAAGATACCGTTATTTATTTATTTGAAAAGGTTTAAAAATAACGTACATATAAATAGTATACATAATAAAATATTTGTGCCGTCTTTTACAGTCGAATGATGCACATCATAACAGTATAGTTGTTATACTGGCGCAATAGATGTTTACCTTTTTAATATACTCTTTTTATACCGGCGCAATAGATGTATACTATACAGGTAGTGTCCCAAATTCGGTGCAATTGACGAATATGCTAATCTCAATGCTTCAATAATGTTATTGTTTTTTTTTTTCAGGTGAAAATGCGTACCCTACGAATCGGTATCGTGAACGTTTTCTGTTCCGTGGGCGTGCCTATAGGTACTGCACTGTCGGGTGTGTTGTTTCGCGAACTCGGATTCTATGGTGTGTACATCATAGCCACAGTATTATATATATTTGCATTCGTGTACGGGATGATATTCATTAAAGAAAACAAGACGGAGACCAGTGTCGAGAGAAAAAAAGAGCCGTCGAGGGACACGTCCTGTGTGGATTTCCTTAAGGACTTTTTCAGTCTCAGTCACATCAAGGAGGCCATCCGGGTGACTTTCAAAGAAGGACAGCACAACCGAAGACTAAGAATAATCTCATTGATGGTCGTTGTTATCGTTGTAATGGGCCCTTTACATGGTTAGTAAATTCAAAAAAAACTCGATACGCTTATTCATACTGCGTTTTAATCGCTGATTTATTTTTTTCGTTAAAACACAGAATTTAGTATATTATTATACTCCGTCGAGGAAATTACCTTGGAACTTGTAAAATAAAATGTTATCGTCTACTTGATCAAAGTAAAACTATATATAAATTCAAGTATCAGGTACTTACTGTTTATAAAAAAATTCGAAACCACTCGTGTATAATATATGTGGAATACTCATCAGCTGGCTATATTATAAATTTTACAATATTATTATGTTGCGTCCACAATAATGATAATATGTAATTCAAGTTGATTTATTAATTTTTCCATTGAATTTTGACGCGTTAAAACGTAGAATTACTTTGTTAGTTTCTATTCGGTATCAACCAATTTTAAAAAAGTATTGTTTTAATCAGTAATTCTTTTTTTCCGTTTTAAATCTTCACACGTGGAATAATTATCGAAATTAATCTAATACGAATGTCTATGAATAACCGGAGGTTGTTTAAAAATCATAGTAAAACAATAATGAAACTATTATATTATTATAACTATGGTCGGTTTGTAAATCAACAATTTATTGGCGGGAGAAAGTGAGAAAAACAATAGGAACGAAAAATTAAAAAATAACTGACATCGTTATGACAATCGCGATGACCTTAGACGTTAGTAAAGAAAAAGAACAACAAAGCTTTAAATTAACAAGTTGAAATTTATTAATTTTTTTTATGTTTTTATCTTTTATTTTATTTTATCAAACTTAATAAATAATGATTATACATATATACAGGTATAATAATAATATAGCAAATAGGGAGTACATTTATTAAGTTATGTGATCATAAATTATTAAAATTGTATCACGAAAACAATATCCGTACACTACACATTCAATCAGAACTTTGTTTAATATTTTTATAATAAACAGATTAATATTAAAATTAAATTTAAATGATTTAATTTATTACAATTAAGTGACAAATTATATTATTATTATTATTATTAGAGTAAAATAAAATATTAAATAAATATTAAATATATATAAAAATAATATAATATAATTTAATATATATTATTATATATTTATATTTAATATATTAAATATTAAATAACACCGTTTACTAGAAATTAGATATTGTTTCTTTTACTTTTTTGCCGTTTTATTACTATCCCTACAATTTTTCTACAGAAATAAAATAATTATTTTCTAATAAAAAAAAAAAAACAATTATTTGTTGACAAATCCGTTTATTAATAGTATTTAATACTGTTTTATGTAATACCTAACAGCGATCATACATTTTTTATAAGTAAAATTACTTGACACAGTTTTATGAATGCACGTATGAACGAGTTCGGATAATACTAACAGTCATTATTCATAGATATTGACGTATCACATACGAGTAACTTAAATTGCCGATCGTTTAATCCTTATAAAACACGAATTAACAGTTTTAATATTTGAAGAGTTACTATGCCTGTGGTTGACATAGGTACACACATACTTTCATTTGTGAACATTGGGAAACAGAAAATATTAAATAATCAAATAATAAAACATAAAACAAAAATGAGTAAATAGTTAGTAAATAGTAGTAAATACTAGTATTTACTATAAAATAATATAAAATACTAGTAAATAGTTGATACATTTAAATTAATATGTACATAAATATATAATTTAAATACGGAAATAAATAAATCAGTAAATAAATGCTTAGCCTGGAGTATTATTATATTTGTAATGTACAACGAACTTTTCCCTGCCTAAATTGCACGAACAAAGCAGTTTTATACGGTGGAATCGTAATATATTACGATGTAACGTCATAACCACTTATTATCCGACGCGATGACATGCCAACAGCGGTAACAGTCGTATTGCGATCGAAAAATCTGGTGAAACGTCTTATCTTATGAACGATGTTTGTTTCGAGCCGTGCAACCGCATCGTTACAAAATAGTACCGCTAGCGGTCGTCTTAAATCGGAATAATCAAACGGCGAAATTTACAGGTGAAATGTCCGTGATGTATCTGTTCACGCGCGTCAGGTTCAACTGGGACGAAGTCAACTACAGCATGTTTTCCACGTACTCGATGATCACTAACCTCGTAGGTTCGTCTCATTTTGCACATCCACTGCACGTGTGTCGGCGGTGATTTTTTCGCGTCGTGTACTAATCGTCACTAATATGTGCTTTTGTTTTCGTCTCCAACAGGTACGATGTTCTCGGTCGGCGTGTTCAGCCACATGTTGCAGATCGACGACGCATTGATCGGAGTGATGTCTTGCGTGAGCAAAATACTGGCCGGATTCGTTTACGCGTTCGCCACCACCGATTTCGTGTTTTATTTGGGTTAGTATCACGGATCACGTAGTACGGTTTGACGCAGCCGAACGATGAAACGTGCTTCTCATTATGTTTCCTTAATATCGCAATAATCTTCCATAGCTTATTCTTAAGTTACGGTTTTTGCCGAGAAAATGGTTTATATATGTTTAGACAACGTCCGAAATTTTTAAGATTTCCTACTGTTCGGTTTCCATTGTAATTTACAATATGGTTAATTTTTATGTGACAAGAAAAATATTATATATACTTACATATATTTATGGTATTTATAACATAAAATTTACTTTTCAACTAATTAATATTCACTCATTAAAAAAATAAATAAATAAATTACGTCCAGTTTAACAATTAAAAAAACAATAATTCGATAATGAAATATTGTGTAACCATACATTTATAATATTGTTATGTCTTTGAGTTCGTCTTCAATGTTGCACTAGATTTTGGCAAAGTATTAACACGAAAATGTGAATATTTCTCATATCTGTATTAAAATGTATGTAAAACATCTGTAATAATATACATTACTTACCTAAATTTTTCTGAAAGTATAAAAATTCAATGGAAACGAAAAAAAAAATGCAAATAAAAAAAAATGTAAATGTAATAAAAAATGATTCTTTATTCTTTGCGAACGTTAAAAAATTTAAAACGAATTTCTATTCAACTTGATTTTTTTTTCCAATTTGCTAATTAAATGTCCAAAACGTTTTGTTTTCTTGGCCCTAACAGTGTTAGTGTTAATATTTTTGTGAATTACGTTTACAGCGCCACTCGTTGATATTGTAAACGGTACATCATTCATTGCTATGAGATCGATTATATCCAAACTCGTACCACCAGATGAACTGGGTAACTATATTATTATTATTCGACAGTCGTGATTCTCTAATTGTACCAAAACGATTTCAGGCAAAGTGAACTCCCTCTTCGGCGTCTGCGAAGCTCTAGTGCCGTTGATATACGGACCAATGTACAGTGCAGTATATAAAGCAACGTTGAAAACCGTTCCAGGAGCGTTTTTTTTACTCGGAGGCGCATTGACTGCTCCCGCAGCCCTCATATTCTTGTAAGTGTTGTATCAGGATTGTATTTGTTTTAATTTCGTTAGTTTTTAATACGTTTAATATATTTATCCACCCAGCACAGTATGAAATCTAAAATAAAAAGGTTAATATCGATATACAAAAAGATTAGATATAAAAGTAACATTAAAGACTGTACTATTTTTAGAATAAATCGATAATTATTTTTTGTTTTATTATTATCTTTATATATATTTTTTAAACCATCAAAAAAATGTATTCTATAAATAATTTATTGAGATTCAGGAGTCAAGACATTTATTTGATTTATCAAGATTCCATTGTACCAGTTTTCCCAACCTTTATACTAAGACGGCCCATAAATGTACTTTGTGTTGGATAAATGATCCACAAAAAAAAAAATTAGTATGTTTTAATATTTACTTAAAAATTATTAATAATTTTATTTTGAAGAGTTTATTAACATATATGATAATTTAACACAATACTGCAAAATTGAATTCTTATATATATAATTACATTTTGAAAACTAAGATATTACGAACAGTGGGTCATCAAAAATAATTTGCGACCCATTGGTTGGAAAACACTATACTGGGTACAAACGATTAAGTCTTATACTGTGATGTGTTATTGTAATAATGAACTTTGTTAACCCACTTACTGAACTTTTTTTATTCGGAAGATGGATGTACAATGAACATAGGAAGGAAAGGAAGGAAAAAGAAGCAGCGATTAATGACGAAGAAAAGAAACCCGGAGTACTGAAGAAGAAAAACAGTTTGGATTTCAGGTTATCTTCGCACGATTTTGACTTGAAGACGATACTGGACAGGCGAACACAAACGCACAGGGGTTCGGGACAGTTTTCAAGTTTTGGATTAGATAATATTGCATTCCAAATGGAAGAAGGAGTGCGAGCCAAAGCGAGTCCTAAGGATTAAGACACCGTTCTTCTGTAGATTATTTTTTTATTTATTTTTTTTATTCCTACAGTCGTTAAGACACACCTATTCGTATCGTTTGTATATAAGTTAAGACGTCCGTAAATAATAATATTACATGATCACTCTGTTGCAAAATTAATAGTTTAAGATTTATTTTTTGATTTTTTAATTCATGTACATATATCCTTGATTTAAATTAGTTTAAGACACAATATTATATGTATTCGTTTACACGTATTGCTATATAACTGTAAGCTAAAGATGATCCCTTGATTGATTCTGGAAAAGTAAACATTTTATTCAGTTAACATAGCTGAAATATAATGACGTGCTAAAACTCAATAAATCTGTATCTTTCTTCGCATATAATCATAGACGAAGTTGGGGGTGTGCCCAAATGTAGAATATTTTCTAACAGACGATGTATTTACTAATTAGGTAGTTTAGTCACTCTTAATGAGGTAAACAATGATAGATTAGTATAAGATTGCATTCGCTGAAGATCAAATCCATTTCCACCTAAGTTTATTTATTAGGTAAAATGCACTAATCCATTTTGTTTTTTTTTTATCAGATTAAATGTAGGTGAATATTTGATTTTTATTTTATTATCAGACTTAAGCATTTAAGTTACCTATTTTTGTATATAAATAATATATATACGCATTCATACACGCCTATATATAAATATATTATTTAATGTTTCACAACGAAGTACCAAATTTATTAATTTAATTGGTCCACGTGAATAACATAGATTTAAGAATATTAATATAAGTTTTGATTTTATTTTTTGTAATATTAATTACTAAATAAAGGTAATATTTTCATATTGTACTATTGAATAATAATAAAAATGATACTTTGAATATTTTCTTGTTTGTTTACACACCGTAAATTATTTAATTACTCGACGAGAATTCTACTACGTTTGTCGTCAAACCTATTAATTTAGTATTAATAAAATTTATATTATTTACCAAAAATGAATATCACTTCAAGAAAACTCATTGGTATAATAGCATAAAATTTTTTATAGTAAAAAATAATAGTTAAATATATTTTTGGTAACAATATAATTATTGGACTAACAATTCAATATGTTTTTGCTAGTTTTATCGTTTTATGAATTGTTCAATGAATACATTGAATCTTACTTAGTATTTCTACTTTTTTTTAAAGTACATTATTATTGAACTTCAACAAAACATTTTATTTATAATTTAAGTTTTTTGTTTATTTTTTATTTTTTTGAAATGATGATAAAAATGGGTTGATAAATATTTGATTCATATTTTGATGGATATATAATTGTAATGTTTTAAACAAATTTGTTTTTAAAATACTAATCATAAGACTTCTCTTGAGTAATTTATCTTTAACTATTTCTTATGTATTAAATTAAAACGACAATCTGAAATGTTAAACATTTAATGAGTTATGAAATTGTATTTTCATGACTGTTTATTTTATTTTTAATATTCTCCATGGAAGAGGAATATCTATTCATGAAAATCAATATTTAGATAAAAGTTAAAAATGTAAAACATAAAAATAAAAAATTTCAGAGTATATAAATTTAAATACAATGTATATTTTTAAGTTTAAAATTATATTTTAAATATATCAGTGATCAAATATACACAATACACATTAATGTTAAGTTTCATAATTATCACTTTTTTAAGAACTTTTTTCTATGTTTAGTTTTTTAAAAAAATTATAATTTCCAGAAAATATTAATTTTTTTATAATGGAAAGAGTTAAAATTTGTTAATTCTTTATTATTATGTTTTGTTTTTGTTTGAAAATAATTAATTAACATACAGATACCTTTAATATTATATGAATATTCCTTCTAACTATTGAACCATAATTGATTTTGTTAATCATTGCAACGCACGGTAAATAACAAATCTCTACCTAAAATTAGGAATTGAAACTCTTCATCAAATCTCAGGAATTATGTCATTATTTAGACATTACAAAATAAATGTAATCTAAGAGTAAGTTTGTGATGCACGTTCATCTTCACCCTATATTATAATTTAAAAATATATTTTTTTTCTAATGTTTAACCTATTGTAATTGTGTAATTGTGATTTTTAACAAACTATTGCGAGAACGCCGCAATACATTTTCAACGTTTCTGGTTTCAAAAATAGTTTAGCTATATATCATAAAATTCACCTAGAAATGTATGTTATTATAATGATAAACATATAAAACCTTGGTATAAGTAAATAATAGCTGATATTGTAGCGTGATGTGTACATTGTGCAGTGGTACTCACCCATGCACTCATGCATCATAGGAGTAATTAGAACTCGACCTTCGGCTCATAAAAATGAGGTTTAAAATAAGAAGTAATTTAGAGAATTTAGATGTGCCAAAATTGTTAATAATAGTTCATAAAATAAATTAAATAAAAATTATATTTTCTTTACCTAATAACTGGAAGATTAACATTGAAGTGTCATAAACGAGTAAAGTATCCGTTAGTTATATGTAAATAGTAACTATAAAATGCAAAATTGTACTAGCTCTATACTATGACGGCCTCCCGTTATGAAAAAATTATTAACTTAGCGAACTGGTTCATATTAACAATACCTGAATCACCCGATGTTTCCCGGAAAGTTAACTGTGATTGTTTTTTTTTCATAGGTTTTATTCGATAATGCATAATATTATTTTTGTACTCGGATTATAATATTGAAATCGTCAACATCATTAAAATCTATAACCAAGAAAAAAAAACACACACACACAACAGCTTAACAACATTAAAACCAGCTTTATGTAGTATAATCACAAGCGGTAACGTTTATGTTACGCCGGATGAATCCGATAAATGTAGTATTAATGTACGTAATATGTAAAAATACGTGTATGTACTATACATAAATATTTACACACATCTGAACGTTTGTATGTCAAACACCGGATTTATAATATGACCATCATATGTTGTCGATTGGGAATGTGTAAGATTAAGGAGAAAAGTATTTAATGTTAACTTAGTATTTTAATCTAGAATAAACATTATAATTATTTTTAATTAACCATCCATTTAAAATATATACAAATATATATATATATATATATATATATGTATAAATATAGATACATCTGTGAGAATATAAAACGTTATGTAACTGATAATAATTTAACTATCAAAAACGGTATGTAATTATATTGTATTTAATTTCATCGAAAAATCGTTTGGAAAAATTATTCATTGCAGTTTTCATAGTATGAGTCTACAATATATTGGACGTAGTATATTATATATACTTACGTAGTATACTTCTAATAAATATTCTATGTGGTTTGCGAACGAGTGCGTACAAACGAGATGATGTCAGTTACAAAAGTCATTATAGGAATAGATATGAATGAAGGTAATTGATTAAAATTGTACTATTAATTAGATTTTTTTATTACATATTTTCCGTATTAATTCTTAAAAAAGCTAATTCAACTCATTCAACACTATTTATTATTATATCGACTGATAGTTTATGTCATATCTATTGATTGCTTAATTGTATTCTTGCAATTAGCGTTGTCCTATGACTAACATCATTTTGTATTAATAAAATATAAAATAACATGCTTTTATGTGTGTACAAATGAAAACAAAAAGATTTGAGTTGCTTAATTTATTATCGATATCAGAAAAATTCTAAAAAATATTGTGTTTTTAAATGTAGTAATTATAGTATTTATTTTAATTAAATTTCGGACAAAAACAAAAAAACCAATATATTTCTTATCAGAAACTAAGAAAATATTTTTATTGTTTTGTGTTATATATATAGTAAACTAAATAAAACAACTTCGTAGTGTAATATATTAAAATCCTAGTCTTGGATCACAAAGTGATAGTGTTAAGAAATGTTGTTAAAGAAGAATGGTTTAATCAGTTCTAAAGATACATTATATTTTTATATTTATTTTAAGAAATTGTTTAATTGTGCAAACAATTATTTTATCTCATAAATCAGAAATATTTAGATCATACTTAATATATTGTATAACATACATACATTTATATTTATATAATACCTGGATATTTTAGAGTAGAGTGATTAAAAAAAATTTAAATTGAAACAATCACACAAACGTCGTATATTATAATGATATTTATTTACATTTTATTAACTTACTTATACCTAAAACGGTAATTATCATAATCATCATATTAAATCATATAAAATATTCCCTAGATGGGTTACTCATTTTTTAACCAAAAATTTAATTAAAAGACCCAAAAACATTTTGACCCTTGAAATTGTAATTTTTTAATCAAACTTTCTTATTACTATATACCTATATATAATAATACGTTTATTTCCTCAGGCTTTAAAATTAATGTGTACAGCAGTTTTGGCTGCACAATTATCAGTCAGCGATTGATAATTTGATGTTTTATTCTTGTGGTAAAAATGTATTTGGCAATTTTGTAATAAATAAGCTCAATAAAATTTTTATAAAACGCGAATACATTTTTTTTCGTAGAAATCATGATAAATCATGATATATTATTAGAACTGTTTTCATAAATGGATGGTAATATTTTGTTTTGTTACTGCGTAAAAAATAATGAATATTAAAAGCGTACACGACAGTATATTACTATGCGTTCGAAACATTCTAATTGTTTAAATCGACACGTGCGTTATAGATATAATGTTGACGAGAATAAACTGTTAAAAAAATGAAACGTGACAATATATCCGGTAAAAAAAAAAACAAACGGGCCTACTAGTGTAATAACGATTTAGATTTGTGGGACAAATTTTAGTCGCAATTCGTATTGGTCCTTAAACAATAATTGTCACTTAGTAAGGTTACAAAAATATAATGATTAAGATCACGCCAATGATTTAATTTTCTAACCATATATATACTACGCATCCACGTTTATGGTTTAATTTATAGCATCTTGTAAGTCAAATCCTAAATAAACGTTGAAATGCATAGGTCAAAGTACGCTTAAAACTTTTAAACTTTAACTTAAAACTAACTTACTTACTTAAAACTTAAAACTTTAAACTTTTTGAGTCTCATTAAATTATAATATTATTATAATGTTCAATAATAATATTAATAACTAATCTATATCACTTGCAATTTTGAACTACTATTTACATAGTAATATGTTCAAGAATATAAAATTATTATTTTGTTTTTTTAGATCCCCCGCATTATGAGTAAAAATTTTAGTGTAATTAATAGTGAAATAACGGCGGTTATTATTATAAAATATCATGTCGTGGATATACATACCTAAATACGCGAACTCACGACGATTCTGAGATAAGTGGTCTTAACAATATGAAGTTCCTCTCAATAAGGATGTGTCTGTTGAATATCAAAAAGATAATAAAAAATGTCGTACAATATAGATATAAATAACGTAGCTTCATAAGAATAATGGGTGGAAAGTATATTTTGTATTTTTAATTTTCACACAGCATAAAAGATCCATTGGCATCTTTTATTATTATTATTGTTATTATTATTATTATTATTATTATTATTATTATTATAATCATAATAATTGTTATTATTGAATAATAATATTCGCACATGTTTTACATGATCTTCGCGTAAACTTAAAACATCGTACCTGCATAATGATGAACAATAATTACACATCGCGTTGTCGTTTGATATTTGATATTTGAACTATGGAAATCGAATCATCGGAAGGATTAATCATATTATTATGTTCTCGTAAGAAGTATTAGAATGTTCACACTTACCTCTTAATTTACCGAGTTGAACTTAAATTATTTACTACGTCAGAAATGTATTGTGATTTTACCATAATATTTAGTGCATATTAATATATAAATTAATCATTTAATAAATCAAATTTCCGATCGTTAACAAGCACTGACTATCAAATGCAGATGTAATTAAAATTATTATTATTAATTTATTGGTCTTAAAACTACTAATGCAAACAGTATATTTTATAATAATACAAAAGTTGATCATTATCGTTAAATATTTATTTTGTAAAATATTATTGACTTGTTTATTTATTTGTGGGGTGAATGATCTCTAAACTAAGTTTCTACTAAACCCATTGTAAATAGTGCATACGTTATATGCCTTTAACTGTACAAGTATATAAAATCTAGTCGATGCAAAACATTATGTTATAGTTGAATAAAAAAAAAAAAAAAATGTTCTTATTCAAAAAAATTATGATGATCGATGATTTAAAAATTATTTTTGTAAGTATTTAACTTTAGAAAATATTAATCACAACAATTGTTAGTAAAATATAAAACTATACATTTAAAACATGGCTTGGTTTTAAAAACAATAATGTCATATCAAGTAATTTCGATTTCATTTTTAATAACACCTTTAGGTGGATTAGTAAATAAAATAAAAAGAAGCTGTTATCATTGCAATACGTCAAATGTGCGAATTCAGACTTAACGTTTAATAATGGTAACCAACAAATACAAGTTTAAAGTGGGGAGTGGGATTTATATGGAAACAGATTGAGTGAAGGTCGTTCAACCGAGTCAGGACTGTATGGCTTAAGCTTTGTATTCGAGTGTCAAGTGAAATAGTTGGCGCGCGTTGTAGGATCTAATGACAAGTTTTAAAGGGCTATAGGTACCGGTTAATTTTGTTTTACCTTAAGCAATTAAATTTACTAAAAACACTTGTTTTGGTCTTAAATTTTACGTTTCCGAACAACTGTGCAGACATTTATATTTACATTGTTACATTAAAATATTTTACTATTATATTTTTTTCCCATTATATAAGTGCATCAATATATTGCGTCAAGAGGGAAAATTACAAAGATTAATGGTAAGATAATATAAAAAAATCGCAGTTCTTTAGAAGCAGTACATTAGACTTTGGTCAGTGCTATAATGATGACCTAAGTGAGGCTAACAGCCAGTTTTATTTGTGTGACGGACTGAACACCAAAATACTAATTCCGTCGTAGAAAGCAACTGTATGAATATCTCTTTCCAAATAGAGAAATCACATGATAGTTGGATTTTCGTAGAACATAACATTTAAGGTAAGATATTTTGTAATCTTTATGGTTTATAAAAAAATGACCTATAAAATTAATTGTAATGTGAATAGAATTTACTTAACACAAATAAATAAAACCGTGGTACCATAATTATTAAAGTTTATGTTTTTCCCACGACAAAGTTAAAAATGTGCAATTCGAAATAAAATATGAACACTGGGCTAACTAATTTAGGATAGGAAAAATATAAAATTTACTTAACATAATATGGACCCAAGATTTTTGTTATTTATCTATGCTCTACGTTCGATTTTAATAATTTTTCAATGAATCTTTTACATACTCGTACATTTATTCGTATATATTAAAGGCTATGATTTCTGTCTAGAGTGAAGAAAATGTTGGTTTCACTTTATTAAATTAATTGTGTATATATGTGAATTCATTTACATTTTTCTTTGTTTAAAAATGAAATTCGAAAATAGAAAATCAAAAATTAAATGCAAAAAATATTTTATATAATATACTTAGTACTTGGGAGTCATTTACAAAATTGGTTTTTCTCTAATTTTATAAAATAACCTCGATTGAAATACTGATTAAACGTTGTATTAGTTTTAACTATGTGAAGTATAATGACATCAAATGCATGTTATTTTCATTTTTTTGTTTTGATCATTTCCGTTTACTAGTAAATTGTAAGTACATCTAGATTACAATTTTACCGTATAACGGTGGTAACTTGATACTCAATTATTAAAATTCTCCAAAAACTTTAATTTAATATATTCAAATTTCTTCAAACATACTATAACTGTATTATTAGTCCAATTTTTTTCGTTCCTCTTACAAATTATAATTATAGGGGATCAAATAAACTTTTAGAACACCTGGGTATAGTTAGTACCTGGTTAGTAAATTATATATCTATATATATAATTTGGTGAGTAGATAAATTTGTGTATAAGTTTTTTAATGAATTTTTTAGAAATCCCTATTAATATTATCAACATGTATGTAAAAAGTCTTGGCCTGTCATCTATTAACTATATATTGAAAAAACAGTATTGGTATGATAATATATAACAATATAATAAAACAAAAATTAATAAAAGGGGTCCATGATGTGAATTTTTGTTACTTATACTTATATATCTTAAAATTACGTTTTTCTTTATCACGTCGGTCAAGACTACGACTGTGTGAATCACCAAAATATTCAATTATCAGTTATATTACTATATTTATATACAAAAATATAGGGAATTATTCTATAACAAATAATTATAATCGATAAATTACGAATGATAAAAAATATTATGTATTTTTGTTAAGATTTGTGATATTAACAAATAGTATATGGTTAATTTTATTTAGCTTCTATGATTTAAAACTTATAATATGTCTTTCATTAGTTTTACTATAATATGTTTAAGAAAAAAAAGACATTTTTATTTGCATTTGTTTTTAAAACCATAATTATTAAATTTTTTTTTTTAATTTATTTTTTTAATATTGTGTTATTAAAAATATGTTATTTAATTTGAATTTGTTAATTGTTATTCAAACAATAAAAATAGTTTGCAACATTTTGAGAAAAAATCATTTATATTTATAGGTATTCTATTAAACATTGTTTTTATTATTTTAATTATTTAAATTACCTAAATTTCGTATAATAATAAAAAAGTATAACAGTACGACTAGTTTCAATTTGAAATGTATAAAAATAGAAAGAATTGTAAAAAAAAATAATAATACACATCATGGTAAAAATAATAGCTATTTTACTTCAATCAAAACCTAAAAACAAGGTCAGGTATAAAAAAAATTCCTAACTCTTTCCTGCTTTAGTACAAAAGTCCAGGGTTTTAATTCACACCCTTACTATATTTAATAGTAATAATATTTCTTTATTACGGGAATAAATTCCAATTTCAATTTTTTCCATATATATATATATATATATACATACATTATTAGTAATTTAAAGTATTTAAATTTTATACAAATATCTATAACATCAAATGACGTCTTTACTTTGAGTAAATTATTAATATTTTACTTAATATAATTCACTCTCAATGAATCCATTCAATCTTATATCATTAATAAAAGCGTTAAGAGATCCTTGTTCCATCACATTCTAGATGTGAAGCATTGATATTTTTTTGTTAATTAGTTATCATTTAAGTATTTGATATAGCCAAAAAATACTATGGATTAAGTATTAATAACAAAAAAATAATAATAAAACATTTAAACGTTGTGAGAATATCATTACTATTTAGTTTCTTAGGTTAATACGATGTATGAATATTATCAAATTAACGATTTACACTTAAAATTGTAGGGAGCAAATACTAAATGTAATAACCATTTTTTAATAAACACGTATACATAAAACATGCTGTTTAATAGTTACAAATTTTTATTGTTTTGCAAAAATGAAGGAATGCTTTTTTGCATCGTTATGACGCAATATGTGTACATATACGTATTTATTTTATAAATTATTTCTTGTTTTCCGAACACTTCCGACGAATCACAAGCCATTGTTTCCCTCCTCGTAACACGATTTCCTGTACAATATATTATTACATAATTATACACACGATTGTAATAATATTATAAATTAGGAACAACATCGAAATCAAATATGTATCTCTAGAAATTAAAATATTGTTTAAATTTGTACCGTCTTAATCATTGTTTTTAATGCTTCATTTAATTACTTATAACAAAAATATATGTTATATAATATTATCACTGTTATCATAAAGACGAATTGAAAAAATGTATTGAATAAACTTAACTACCATCACACACTGTAATATGATTATAATTATACTTAAAATAAAACTGTAATAATGTCCAATATGTTCCGTGTATACAATTCTTGTACAGTTGCATTGCATGCTTAAATATTATAATAAATCGTACTTGACCTTTACCCGATTTTCTAGTTTTCAGAGATAAATAGTGTGTTTACATATTATCAGAGTTCGATAAGCAACACGTTTCTAATTAAAGATTTTTATGGTAACATCGTTAAGAAGCCAATGTATACTAAACGAGTAATAGTATGTACTTATATACGTGTATATGTATGTGTATGTGTACAGTGGCGTCCAATCTTAATGCTAGATGTAGCAGCCCCTGCATCTAAAAAGTAACGGGTGAATGGGTACAATAACATGGGGGTTAAAATAATTAACTTGAGACATATTAATTTCATAATCAAAAATATTAAGGCGTGAGAATTAGAACATTATCTGCGTTTTGTAAGATTGTTTAAATTATTTATTTTAATTTTGAAGATCTTAATTATTTAAAAAAAAATGTATCTATTATACGTAGATAAATTTTTAAAAATTAAAATAGCTGACAAAATATAAATTATATTGCTTAGTGCTATGTGCAATTATTTGTAAAATGTCTATAATGTTAAGAATTTTGAGAGAGAAAAAAAATTAAGCTTTGAGTTTTTCGAGTAGTGGGTGGATATAGTAATATCGTGCTACACCTGCAAAATACATCAGGTACGCCACTATGTGTACGTGTATGTTAGTTTATGTGAGTGTAATAAATAATACTACAAGTGTGGTACATAGAATAATTATTATGATGCTTATTGAACGTCATTGCGTAAATGTTTAGAATGTGAAGAGTATGCGTTACGGTTCATTTGTGTAGTACAGCAGTTTGCAGACAAGTATAAAATCGGTGAACTATCTACAGTAATCGTCCTGAAATGGTGTCATAGAAAATGTATTAAAACCCGTTAAGTAACGGTATATACTCTCCGTGTTGCAGGTTAGGTACACACGCTTATAGAATAAGCCGATTAAACCGTCAGCGCATAATGATTGGGCAAAAAATTTACAGAAACAATATAATGTTATTATTGTTGAATTTTTTGATCAATATCAATTATTAATCTTCACTGCTTCACTTACCCGAGGTTAAGTCAACTGTTATACGTAGGCCTCAACTGTATTATGCACACCCAATGTGACATGATTCTTCTACAGCATTTGCATAAGTTATCGAAGAGATTTTACCTACTTAGCATGATATACGAAACGTTTGTTCGTTTCATAAGGAACTTTAATTGAACATTTTAACTCGCATAAATTTAGCATATTTTATTGTTGAAGGTTTTTTCAGTACTTATATAATAAATCGTCGAGTCAATTCTCTATAGGTACACGTTAATATTACGATCGAAGTAATTGTATTTACATACAAATGGTATAAAATTAGTTACCAAATCACTCCCTCTATCACTTCTACTCATTTTTATTTCATACACAGTTTAAAAAAAGGTTGTGTATTCCATGGAAGAAAAATTTTATTTTCAATTTATATTATCGAAACATGAATATAACTGGAATGATAAAAAAAAATTTTACTAGTGTTATCTCAGAAATTTAAATTTTATTGTACTATCAACTCATTACGAATGTATCTTCGGGGTTAGCAATAATATTTATTGTGTATGGTTTTAAGTAGTCTACGCCTTTTAACTATATTTCATTAAAATTAAATAAAAATTATTTGACAAATGATTTCGTCAAAATAGTGACTTAAATTATTTTTGAAATTATCATTCAGTTTTACTTTGTTTAGAATCTGAAAAATAAATCGCGATGACGTCAGCGAAGGTTAAAAGGTTCTGTGGTCTGTGCTTATGAATTTAGGGTTGGATTGCATAACATCTGAAATCATCCATACAACTACGTTATATAATATTATAATACAGTTATGGTTCTTTACATTCGAAATGTGCGTGGTAACCGCAGATAATTAAATAATATGCGAGTCGATAAATGACGTTACATTTGTTTTGATTCACGAACTGGTAACGTTGTACAAATAGATATAACAACCCACGGAACAGAGGCTATATTTTCATCTGTTTAACGTAACGTTCGTTGATTATGATTTTCTGTTCGGCCGTACGTTACCATAATAATTGGTGTGATTAATTATATGCATTCAATTTTCTAGCAATAAGCAGCTATTAAAGCACTAATTAATCGACTTTGATTGCAATGAAATACCGATTTGCATTATATAGTTACCTACCTTGATATATAATAATGTACAACCAATTAGTCGAGTATAAGTATACCAGTTCGCAGACATGCGATTGAAAATAATTTACCATCGAGTCGAAAATATATTTTAGATATTCATTAATATTTTTAAATCGTGTGCAACACAATGGTTCAAATGTATTTAGAATCACACTCCGCTACAGTGATATCAGTTAATGCTATAATACGATGTTCGGCGTTCAGTAGAAACCCATGTATAAGAGAAACCTATCATAAATCCTAAGGGACTGATAACGATTAATGGGTGAAGAAGGTCTTATTCGATATCCGTTCCATGAGGATGTCAACTCAAGTTTGTAGTTGTTTTGTCCGTCCTACGTTCAACATAGTAACAGAGCAAATAAAGTAAAGAGCCTATATTATGACATTTATGACGGATTTAAAGTTCGAGCGCGTACTATAAAATTTAAAAATATGCATTTTTTTTGAGAACATCCCATATTATCATTTTCTGAAAATTATAAGGATTTCAGTTTAAAATTTATTTAAACAATCGTTAATTTTTTGTCAGTCAGCATTCTGCATTGAATATAATATCACGTTTACACTCATTTAAGTCTACGATTTTTCATTTGAAGTTTAGACCCAGGGGCGGAACTAAGAAGTGGAAGACGGGGATTTATCCTCGGGCGTAACATTTTAGAGGATGTAATATTTGTTGTTATTAACAACTAGTTTAATATTTTTAATTTTGTTAAGTACTGATATTAAGTATAAAACTCAATGAGTATGATTGTATGTTATATATTAGAAAAACATTTTCGAGAAGAGTATTTGATTAGTGGTTTATGATAGGGAGTAATTTTAACATTTTCTTCGGGCGTAAAAATTCCACCTCAATTTAGACCTTAGCATTTTAAGTTGATTTGTGTTTGTGCGTGTTTCAATTGTCAGCAGTACTATTTAAATCAAATATATTTACCATAAATGAATAGTTTACATGTTATACAAAAACATCAGAACTAACGCCGGCAATAAATATTAATAGGATTAACATAACCTTGTGGACAACTTATTTATTTTCCAATTCGCTATTTACGCAGTTATTTATTGACATTATAACATATTTCATTGCCAATATGTGTCTAATTCATGCATTAATAACTTAATCTTTTTCTGAGTATTGAATTTCTTTTTAATGTGGTAATATATTTTTTTTAATTGGTGATTCATTAATTTATTGTTTTATTAAAAAACATTGTACCTAAATCAAAGATTAAAGTTTATTTTTTGTTATCGTGCATGCTAATAATATAATGTGTTAATTTGTTAGTTTTACATGTTCTTATAATTCAATAAATGAATCATTGGATAATATTTATTGATTCCATTTTAGTAACTAAGGAACAGTTCTACATTTTTGATATGGAATGATGTGTGTAGAAATTAATAACTTAGGTTTATTTGTTTACTCGTATACATTATGATAGTGTCACGCTTATGAGGAAACAGCTACAACTGAATTGGGCCCTGAGTTTAAAATTACTACACTCGTTGGGTTCTGAATTATTTTAGGTATACACTAATTCCTAAATATTTTTTGGTAAGTACTACATTATACTAACATTTTCTTTCCTATTTTAAAAGACTTAGGACTGTCTATTATCTATTTAGACCATAGGTATGGTTAAAAATGTTTTTTTTTAGTTTCTTTTCCATTCATTTTTATTTATATTATATAATGATTTTAAAATTTTTAATATTTTTACCAACACAATTGTAATAATTTATATTTTAATGGAAAAGAAACTAAAAAACAAAAAAAAAAACTATAAAGAACATTTATAACCATACCTGTAGTCTAAATATATCATAGACAGTCCTAAATCTATTAAAATGGGAAGGAAAATTTTAGTATAATGTAGTACTTACCAAAAAATATCCAGGAACTAGTGTAGTACTTATAAAACTCCGGGACCCAACTAGTGTAGTACCTATAAAAATCCAGGATCCAACTAGTACACTACCTCCGTTTAGCCCCTAGTACTGGGGACCCAACTCGGATGCTCAGAAGGAAACAACTTTTTCGATGTAAAAACCTGTTTAAATAATTTTAAAAATAAAAATGACCATGCTCCTTAAATTATATTTATTATCAGTTTAATGGTCTAAAATTACGACAAAGACGCCTCTTCGAAGGAAAGGAATGTTATGGAATGTTATCCCACCTCCTCTATATCCGATATTTAATTAACAAAATACCATGATGTTGGTAATCTTGAGCAAAAGATTTTTTTTTCATATCCTATGTAAGGAAAAGCTCTATTGAAAAGTCTAAACTTCCATATATACCGGCGCCAAAGTTCTTTCACAATAGTCATAACTAGGGAACGGATTTATATAAAAATGCATATATCTATTGGAATGAGTTTTCTAAAATCTAATGACAATTTTTCCCGATTTAGATCATTCTTATTAAAATAACACTAATTTTATTTTGCATATTTTACACATTTATATTTTGACGTTTTTACCTTTTTTTTCATATTTGAATTGCATATTAATAGTTTTATAGTGCATATTTATATTTTAAGCACCTATATTGGTTTTATCTTATATTTTCACGTTCATAGCCACATAATATCGATGAAATCTTATTAGGACTGATCCTTATGGCCAAAGATAAGATACTCATATCTAATATATATATATATGTTAGTCTGTATGCAATGAGCCTGAAGAGCAGCAGGCTGTTTGGAAAAATAATAAGTAGTTCGCAAACGGGCTACCCCATTGCAAAGAGCCTAGTCTTTTTGCAAAAAAACTAATTTTCCATATGGCCTACGATATATATATGTATATTAATATTGATTAATTTATATCATATGAATCTAGTTCAAGTGATAGATGAAAATCAATAAGTTTGTGTCGTGCATTCGTTGTATGTACAATTACGTGTAAAATCCTGTCAGTTTTTGTTTCGTTATTTAAAAATGCCTCATTTGAAAACATCAGTCAAAAGCCATCTACAAACAACAAACATATGGAAATGAATATAAAGGTATTTTCTGAACCTATTATTTAATTTTGTTTTTTAATATTTGTGAAATTTCGGTTAACACAACTACAATGTTTTCAGGTAGAACATTTATCACACGATAAACACAAGAATAATTTAAGACTTAAATAATTAGATTTAAAAAATACACAACTGAGTTTCATTTCTAATATAATCGTGGATAACTTTAATGAAGATATCTCCAAGGTTTTTATTTTTACAAATATTTCCTTATTTAAATTACAAAATTCATATCTTCGCACTTTCCTGGAAAAATATAATAAATGACACATACCAGACGAGTCAACCAAACAAAAAAATTATGTGAACAAGTGCTAATCTGAAACTAGAAACAATATAAGAAGTTTAATTGGAGATCATAGTATCCAATTTAAATTGACGAAATCACTGATTTTTGAGGGACACTATGTAATGAATGTTATTGTCAGTACATTAGAAATAGAATGACCAAGTCAAATATTTTTACTTCATTACGAGGTTTTATAAAGAACAAACTATAGTACAATTGTTCAAATTTTTGATCGGATACTTATAGTTGTATGGCCTACTGGAGTTAGTCACAATAAAGTATTGTTATTTATTTTAGTGACGTCGTACTCTATATGATTAAATCAGGTAAATAAATTATATCATTTTTTCCAAAAGTCATTAAGGAATAAATCTCCTAAAGTTGATGAACTCATTTCTAACGTCAAAAAAGGTTTTTAAAAGCTCCATCGCATACTATACTTTTCAGCAATATGGTACCTAATCTTGCACTTCCACCGCAACCTATATTAATACGATGGGATACAAAGCTAAACGGAGCATTTTATTATTGTGAAAACTTTTAAATTATTGTAGAGATAATTCTTGAATTGATCAGTGAAGATTCTATTCCAATTAAAAAATTATAAGATTTGATAAAAGATCCATATTTGAAAGCTAATTTAATTTACATCAAATCAAATTTTGAAATAATATCCATCACAATAAAAATTTTAGAATCAAAAGGTTACTTGTTATCGGAAGCAATGACTAAAATCAAAAATGTAAAACGTGCAAAGGAAAAATAACGATGAACTGTCCGAAGATTTAAATGCGAGTGATATTGCATGTTTGAAGTACACTCTCATAAATACAGCTGCCATCGAGAGAAGTTTTTCAATATTTAAAAATATACTAACAGATAATCGAAAGAAGTTGATGTTTGAACTTCTTAAGCAATTTCTGATCATCCAGTGTAATAAGATAAAATATGAATTCAATTTTTTTTTTCATTTTTTTTTAATAAGGGCTAATATTTTATAGATTAGAAAATATTAAAGAATCTTAAAGATAAAGAACTTATACTGAAAATAACAAAATATCTTATTTTAATATTTAATTAATGAATACATGTACTTAATTTTAAAATAATTTTAATTAAAATAGTTTTTGATTGAATTTTAAGTACATATTTAAAAATAAATGCATATTTTGTAGCATATTACAGCATTTTTAGGTGCATATTCTGAACATTTTTTGTACGTTTAAAACCGTTCCCTAGTCATAACCAATATAATACATATAGAATGTTTTTAAGATTATTGGTTAATTATTTTTATTAGAATTGTATAAATTCTATATAGCTGTAGTTTTATTCAAAAAGTTATAGATAAAATTAGTACCTAATTGTATATACTACAATTTCAGATATTATTAAGTTGTGCCAATTTACGCTGATATGAATTCATATACTAAAATCATGTGTCTTTACTAGAAACTGAAAAATATTAAAATGAATAATAAGGTGATTTTTTTTTCCACAGCATAATAAATTTGAATAAAACTAGTTTATAAACGAGTTCATTGAATCATTTTTGGACTGCTAAGATTTATGTTTTTAAATATATTTAAATAATACGACTAGCACAACAAAATCGTTAGCAGTGTCTCATCATAATAATTCTAAATATTTAAGGTTTTCGTTATTTTGTTTTCCTATCCCATATCTAGTTATGGTTATCTTGTAACGGCAGTTAACTAAAGTCTTATTACATTATGTCTGGTTTACCGTATACTAGAAATAAATCGTCAATGATTTTTACTTCAAACGGATGAATATATTTTCTAATATAGATACTAAAACATCTCAATATCATCTTATATTATTTTTTATCTTTGTCTAACGTATTATTAATTATTTTCCGTGTTACAATGGACCAACAGATAAAGTAATACCATATTAATCTACAGGCAACGTTTTAAGCAACGCCACAAGCACATGATTATTATTTTAACATTTCATCATAATAAACAATGTTGTTGTTATTATTATTTTGATTATTTTGGTTATCTATAAGTTCGCATCAAGTTTATTAGTTAATTTGTACAGAAATAAACATTTTATTACTTATGAAATACGATGTTATACCCATTAAATTGTGCTTAATATGCAAATGAAATCACGTGTAATTGTAATGGCAATTTACGCACGTGCATTACATAATAGTAATTATTGCATTTAAACATGTTTTTTAATAGTCTATACATGATTTTATAAAAATTTATTTCCCCACACTAATATCCATATCTTTAATAATTTGACAAATAAATGGACAAATTTGTTCTACACGTCAAGCTCAATAGTACGACTCGTTTTTGCATATTTACCTTTTTTACGTATCTTTTGTAGGCATTTACCTTTTTACGATACCATTTGAGCACAACAGCACATTTTCCTTCTAACTTTATTGACTTAGGACTATCTATTTTGTACAGACATGATTAAAAATGTGTATATGAATTTTTTATTCTAAATAAATATACAACTAAACTATTCATAAGTAGTTATTGTAGTCTATCTCTGTTAGTCCTGATATACTATAATTCTAAATAAATAAATAGTATTTAATTTACTAATTTTTGAATGGTGAAATTTAAGTCCGATTTTTTTCATATTATTTAAACAATCAATAGTTTTATTTTTATATTCACATCAAATATTTTCTAATTGTACCTTCTTATTTACTATCTCTTTTATTTTAAAATTTACATTTGTACTGTTTATTAAATTCATTTTTAAATCTGTTTTACTTTGAATTTAATAAATATTTCGATTATTTGATACATGTGTGGATGACCAGTGTAAAACTCATTTATATTTTTTGTGAAATTTTCTGCACCATTAGTCTTAAGATTATTAATAGGTTCATAAGCCCGTAATGTCAGATGAAAATTGATGTCCGATGTTATGTAATTTTCTAAAATATAAAAATAGTACTAGACTTTGTACAAGGTGCTATCGACATAAGATCACAAAATTCATCCGAAACTTCTTCAAGGAGTGAATAATTTAGTACAAAAAAAAACATTTCATCCATTTATTAATTTCAGAATCATTATTTAAATACACGGTCAACGAAACGATAATTTTTAGTTCGACGACAGGTTTCGCTGTGCGCAAATGAGACATCAATTTTCTGGTAAAAATGTTGAATATAAGCAAACGAGTTGCACCGCACGTTTGAGAATTTTCGCAGTATACTTTTTTTATGAATTCATCAAAACATACCTGAAATTTATCACTTTATTCTATTAACATAAATTACGGGTTCTAAAATATAACGCAGTCATGAATTGTTTTCAAATTGGAATATAAATCAAAATGATCAACTTACTTCGTCAATTGACTTATTGTTAACTGTAATTAATTATTATTTTTTCGACCTATCCATTGTGATACTAAACTTGTCAAATTCATTCTGTAGTTTTTTTAATAAAATAATCCATTTAATGCCTCCTGATCAGATAAAGATACTTATAAGAATTAAAAGATATTATGTTTACTATTTATATCGAGTTATTAGTTTGTTTTGAAACATTTTCATACGTGAATTTATGTTGAATACAATTTTTCACAGTGCACAAAGTATACCCTAGAGATTATTTCTATGGTTTTGATATTAAAATACTGTTTTAATAACACATTGAATACATGAGAAAAAAATAAAAATCAATAGTAACTTTATTATATTCATAATAAATATGATATTTATAGATCGGAATTTAGTATATTTAAATTTTTAAAATAACTTTACGGAATTTATATTTTTATTAAGTTACTACATTATTGAAACATATTTTAAGACAGACAAGATAATCATTGTATCCATAGAACATATGGTTGCATAGATAACTTAAGCTAACAAATACATTAATGGTTTTGTCGTATTAGTATATGTTTGAATTACATCAACATTATATTAATACATTTATTGAAGAATTGTAATCAAAATATTCAACAGTTATACACTCGTAATGATTAAATTTCATTCAAATACATACCTAGTGGCAACTTTTTATTATTAAGTCATATTCTAACTTCTAAGAACATTTATCATGTTATTTTTCTCAGAAATGTACTACTGATACTATAGGATAGACTAATTATTAACTTTTGCCCTCTAATAGCATATCATCTTAATATTAAATTAATTATAACCTGTAATTTTTTGGTCGCAAAAGAGTTGTGTCCGGTGGACTTTTTTGAGTTACACGAATTATATTCCAAAGAATAAAATTTACAGGAACACCTACATAAGTTGTATACACAGTGATATATTTTGCGATTACAATAATACACATATATTACGTAGACAACATTTTTTAGAAGTATAAAAGTTGTTCCGTTATATAAATTAATAATAATAATTAGTATTTGTAAAAAATAATAATGTCAATAAAAATATGTGTTTGCAAAAAATATTAATCGATGTTAAGAACATAACGATGTATATCATAAGTTATGATTCATAACACATTATTTCAACTATGATAGTTAAATTTATAAAATAATACTGACTGCGAAAAAATTGAAATTGCTTAAAATTGTTATTAAATATTAAAATTAAGACATTTGTCCGTTACATTATTACATTATTATACTTATACATTTCACAAAAATTAATTTTGAAAAAAAAATGAAATAAATCGTCATATTGTAATATTTAAAATCAATATAAATAAAATATAAAAATAATTACATATTTGGTAAAAATTTAAATGATACTATTTTTATAAATTTAAATCGAGAAATTTGTCCATTTTTATATGCATTTAATTTTTGAACAATAATGTTTTTTGTGCGCATTGTCTCTGTTTATGTTCCAGTACTTCTAATTTTAATATAAATATCGCATTGCAAATTTTTTAGGACTTCTATAAATTAAAATATATTGGGATGGTATGAGTAAAACATTGAATTAAATTTGGAGTGAAATGCTTCACAGTTGTTAATTGTACGTAACATTGAACTGGAAGATTCTACCCACAAAGGAGAAGAAAATACGCTATAATTCATGACATAGTTATCCATTAAATAAGTAGCAAATTTAAGAACTTCGGAATTATTGAAACATTACATGATATCGAGTCAAACACAAATGTATTTTCTACTTCATTTGGATCAAAAAAATGGCAAACTAAAAATTAACTATAAAAATTTGCTTATTTCCGAAGATTGATCTTTATATTTTGCTGATAAACCGATTTCTTGAATTTTTTGTCATACATTTTGACAAAGATGAAAGCGAAAGATAAGAAGAAGTTTTTTGCAAAAAATTTCATATTATTAGCAATTGATAAGATCATCAGAAGATTTATAGAATTAAATATCAGAACTTATAACAAAGATATTTTACAAACAAGAAGAATTATCTTAGTAATCTTAGAATTTTTATGATTATGTTTGGGCGACTGGAAAATGGTTTACAGTTCTATTGCGTTTTTAGTATTTTATAAGCTTATTACATTTTAAATATCTACTTTTTATCTGCTACCAATATCAATGATGTAATAACTATGTGTCTCTATTTCACGTGCATCTAAGAACACAAACGTACGTATTTTTATGGAGACGGTGTTAAAGTACGTTTAATTAAAAAATGTTTAAAATAATTATATTATTTTACATTTAAAATGTGTAAAACTAAAAAATTTGATTCACAGAACTAAAAATTGTCTAAGCTTTAATTTAAGGGGGAATAAGATTTTTGAAAATTTATCAGGGGCATATAGATTCTTTGTACCTCGTACCCGTGTGATGTGTATTTATTTTTCATGCGTCCTGTTCAGGTGGCACAGGGGTGCATTAATCTCTCTAATATGATTTAAGGAAAATATACATAATATTATAATTTATTTATTTTGTTTCTATTATTTATTTGTTTAAATATTGGCATATAATATATCTAACATTTATCATAAAGTTATAATGAGAATTGTATTGTACTTAAAATAATTAACATTTTGATATTCGCAAATTAAATTTGACCGTTTTAAAAAAAAGATTTTTTCAAAAAAATATGACATTACTAAAACAATTATACATAAGTTATCAATATTTTCATATTTAACTATTCATTGAACATAAATAACAAAACAGTGTTGTGTATTTAAATGACAATATATGTACACTCAGTGCCGTACATACGGTGGATGGGGGTTCCGTGTTTAAACCCCCCCTCAGGGTCAAAAAAAAAAAAATGTTTTATTATTGATGACGTGTAATATACTCGTAGTTTCATTATTACGCTTTGAACTTAAAATATTATGATCATTAAATAATTATATTGATAGGTGTTTGAAAAGTTTTGTTAATTATGCTTTTTTTATATTAAAATAGCTATTAATTTACTGTAATGTAAAAGTAAACTGTAAATTGGTAAAAAAGTTGTATAAAATAATATCTATTTATAAAATTTATTTATCTTATTTTTCTGTGCAACGAAAAAAAGAAGATAACGATTATTTTTATTAAACTGGGGGAGGGGGTTACCGAGGTGTTTTACCAAGGCCCCCCAGAGCAAGATTGAATGTACGCCACTGTGTACACCATATAAATTAAATTAAATCACTCTAAATAATTCTTCCCAATTTGTGTTATCGTTACATTTATTATAATGTGGATTTCATCGTGATTTAATATTTATGATATAGTACTCGTTAAAGTTACTTCAAGGTTGACGAGTCGTCAATTAAAACTTTATTTATAAGCTTAAGATTTCGATTGCCATGCCGTAATTGGTTCACCTATATCTATAAATGCCATTTTTCGGACGATAACACAATACAAAAAAAAATAATAATAATAACATTATATAGTGTAGGTACGTCAGTATTACACGATGATGTTATAAATTCTTAAAAATAAATTTTATAAAAACTTCTGGACCATATATACACGTATAATTTTAATACAGTGGTAGATACATATTTTATACATGTGTATCTTAATACACAGGATGGGTGAATAGTGTTGCTGTAATAGTTTTTTAACCCTTTCAGATCCAGAATTAACTTTTTTGGATAATATTTTTTTTTTTGCAATTACACTATCAATGTAGTAAACCAAAACATTTTTTTTTTCTTACATTTTGTAATGAGTTATTTATATGTCCCCTATGAAGGACATCAGGCGTATACGGAGTCAAAAATATATTAGATTCAAATTTAATTTTGTTTATATTAAAATTGTTTTTTTTCCATTTCTTGATAATATATGACGCATAAATAAACCAAAATATTTTTTAATTTTTCTATGAGCTATTATGCTTTGTGAAGGATATCAGGAGTCTATATAAATATATATTAAATTTTGAGATATGATGAGTGAAATATTTTTAATTAGCATTTCGTGCTAATTTGTTATTCACAAATAACATAATTATATTTAAATAATAACAATAGACACTTTTTTCCTTATACTTATTATAATGGATATATTATTAAACACATTGTTTTTTTTTAAGTGTAGTAATAATTAAATTACTTATTTAATATCAGTTATCAAAAATATTTATTTTGAAGGAACATTAAATTTGATCACATATAATGTACATTTTAATAATAAATTAAACATAATAATTTATTATAATAATAAATTAAATATAAATATAATAAGCAAAATCAATTTATCTACTTGAAAATGTTATGGTCAACTGATAACAATATTATTATTATATTATCATATTTTAACGTCTCACAAGTCCACTGTCTCTCTGAGAGGAAATACATAATAGCTGAGATATTATCACTCCTATTCACGTTAGGAAAGTTTTGACCGTTCGTACTAGTTAACTATGATATCATGACGACAAAAAAAAAAAATGAATAGAATTTTAAAGTCGTGTCCCACTCCAAAATAAACATTTATTAACAGCTGTTATCATAAATTTGTTTTTCAAAATATTTGCAACTTGTGTTTAGTGTAATACTTTTGCGGAATGAAATATATAATTGATATTATGATTTTCGTAACCCCCATTAGTTAAATGACAATGTACATGCATTTTTATAACGATTGAACAATTTTAAACTATAGAAATACGAATTTTAAAAGAATGTCTCTCTGAGGAGACGTTGGGTCTGAAAAGGTTTATTTATACAGTACCATTGGTCTCGAAAAAAAAATTCTGTGTGAAAGAGGTCGGATGTATCAGTTTATATATGGGTGTTAAATTAAGAGAGCCAAACATTTTAATAACGTTTATTGAATTTTTAATGTTTTAACTTTCACAACAAGAAAAGATATACTTTAATTTCAATTTTTTTTTTTTATTGTATACTTTATCATATTTTTATAAATCACCGTACGTTTTTAATAAAATAAAATAATACCTATAAAAGTATCAATAAAATTATTTTTAATATCAAAAATCCATTATTATTGTAATGATAATTTCTGTTTAAAATCATACACATAACGTCTAAAATAAAAAAAAAAAAAGTGCATGACAAAATTATGTATTAATATAAAATAATATATATGCGCCTCATTAATTATGAGGGTTCGAATTTCGGTTTAAAATTTAAGTTTTTTGTATTTTTCTCAGTAATTCGAAAACATTTCGATAAATTCAAAAAATGTTCGCCACCAACTAGAACCCATTTTCTTTAACATTATATTTGAAGATGATCAGAGTTTCCCTACGAATCGAAATCATATGATCGAAATTTGTGAATACAGACAAGAAAAAAAAAACCAAAAATTACCTTCCTCAATTCAATCAGCGGCGCAATTAAATTAGCTCCTAAATACTGGTAGTCGATATTTTACCCTTAAAAA
The DNA here is from genome assembly GCF_003268045.1 of Sipha flava. Taxonomy (NCBI): domain Eukaryota; kingdom Metazoa; phylum Arthropoda; class Insecta; order Hemiptera; family Aphididae; genus Sipha; species Sipha flava. The sequence continues at coordinate 828,162 of NW_020273627.1, read as the reverse complement.
GTACCTTTGAATTAGCTTCCAAGCATTTACTATTGAATTGGCTCCCTACCTTTTTTTTGGAAAAATATATTGATTACCAAAATGTTATTAATAATTTAAAGTTAGTTGTTATTTCTTAAATTAGGTTGACGTCAGTCACACATAAAATAACCGAGTAAATTCTTAAGCTTAGCACATGGTTTACGGTATCACATTTGTATATTTTACTTCGTTACATTGAGTTATAAATCTATTTTTAAACACAAAATTATTTAATAAATATACTACAATAGTCAATAACACAATAATACACTAAATATAAACAATAATTAAAAATTAAAATACAGACAATATTATAGCTGAACACATTGTTATAAAACACATATTATGAATATTGTATAAATAAAAATTAATACAAAAAAGATAAAACCCATAAAAAATTATAGAGCGTCATTATAACATATAATAAAAATATTATATCAAACCAGCCTATAATTGGTTGGTGTCGAAAAAGTAAACGCGTATAATATTATGAGAACCCCTATGTTAAATAATAATATTTAATAGTTATGGGAGTCAATTTAAGGGTCAAATTAATATTTACCCGAAATTGGAAGCCAATTCAATGGTCGTCTCACTCAGAATCTCAAAAAATGCTGACACAAAAAATACTGATTTTTTTTCAGTAAATAGAACAATGAAAATTCAGGAATATAGTTTAATGGATCTGAATTAGGTTATCTACCTTTTTGCTTCCTCTTTATATGTTTCCAATTTTATTACACCATTAACTTATGCAAAAAAAAAATAATTTTCAATAATAAAAAATTAAAATTGAATTGAATGTTATTATGACTTCATTTTAGTAACATTTCTATCCATTTATACAATTTGTTAAATAATCATTGGTACACATAAAAAAAAAAACACAATTAATTAATGAACTGCTAGAGATTATTCATAAATAATAGTTGATATTATATAATTATTTATGAACTTGTATTGAATACTGTGATAATTAAAATTAAAAATACAAATCTTATAAGGTAACACCGAGGATGACAATCACTATGCTCAAATAAATCGTCTGTTTGGTAACGTGTCAAGTTTCAAGTTGTTGAAAGCTCTCTGATTTACCGAAGTTGATTTTAAGTCAAGCAGCATAGTGTTATATTTTGAGCCGGTAAAATTAATTAATTTAAATGCATATATTATACAGAGTATTTGAATTTTAATAACCATTCGAAGACTATTTATAATTTGCTTATTTATATTATGTACGGAAAAAAAATTATCTCAAACATGTTTTAAATATATAAAATAAACAATGAATTCAAAGTAATAACATAATAATAATCTCGGTAAACACGTAGATTTTATATAATAGTACTACTTTGTACAATGCACGATAGTATTTATGGTGATAAAATGTTTTCATGGAATGTAAGTAGGTATAAAACCATTTATTATACAATCTAAATCTATAGAACTGTTAGCCAACAGATTGGGAGGCTAATTAGGCTTCATTAATAGATATTGAATATTATTTAGTAAAACTGTGCCAACGAGGATAGTTGTTGGTGTCACGTCCGATGGTGGAAACAATTATAATTAAATTTATTATTTTACGTAAAATAGAATAAAACGATTTATGAGTGTGTAAATATTATTTTCATATTTAAAATGCTATAGCGATATTTTTTTTTCTTTGGGCTTGCATTGAAATATGTTTATATAATTATTCTAATTTAAATGTAACTCAAAATCCTCTGTAAGGTTTTACAAAAAAAACCGTAAGTATTCATAGAACATTTAATTTTACCAAAAAATAAAAAATAAATGAATAAAAAAAAAATTCAAGTTTTCATCAGATTTTTATTACACTCCTGAATATTTTAAAATATATTTTATTTGATTGATTACTGAAAAACATGATGAGTAATATTGTATTGGGAAGTTTACTAAATGTTTCTTCTTCTTTTTTATTGGCCTTCAACAATTTTAAAAGTCTTTTTCACCATCAATTTTGGTATTTTTTTAAAAACATTATAAAAGGTTCGCAGAGTATTTGTTCAGAAATGTACTTGATGACTAAATTATCAAATATTTATTTCGTGGATATATCTATATTATGCATAAACCAAACAGATACTTGTTATATGTTTAATAATTACACATGAACTGATGATTGCTTTGAACCAATTATAAAATATAATTAATTATACTAACTCTTGTTTATGATGAGAAGTACTATGGTAAATTTTAATAAAATATTGATAAAATACTTAAACAGGTACAAATTTTTAAAAAATATACTGTATTTCGTTGAAAAAAATAAAATTATTGCTGTATCTCACTACCGTCATCAATTTCATTGAATGCAAAGTCAATGCTATCGCCCTCCAATATATAGCTAAGACGCATTTGTATAAATAAATAAAAAAAAAAACAAAGAAGGAATGATTTTGTTTGATATTTTGGCAATAATTAATACTTGTGCAAAAAAAAAAGACAATTATTTTTAAGAATATAACCGAATTCATTTATTTGGAATTGCACCGTTGAAAACCATAAGCCCCACAATACATTTTATCTAATTACACAGCATATAGGTAGTATATAAACATTTTAAAGTGTTGTTTAATAGGTAACTGCTAACGACTTTTCAAGGTTTCAAATGCATTCATAAGTTATATTCTTATGTTGTTATTGTGATATGTATTGGTCGTTATAATTTATAAAACCTTTATAATTTAAATAATTTGAAAAATCTATTGAATTGTAGAAAATAAAAATTATTTAAGCTACACATAATTAAAAAATATATATATAAAACAACGAGTAATTACTACATACAACCGTATCAATAATATAATTATTACCATGTCCAAACTTTGTAACATGATATTATTATACGTTTCTCATTATCTGTATAGTTTTGCCAATTTTTAATAAATGAGTAAATATCACATAATCAAACTTAAAGATAAGTGCATTCTATCAATGATTAGTTTTCGTTGTTTCTCTCAATATTTGGTTTGCATAATGATATGAATGTGGTATTTACATTTTAAAATAGATTGTTCAACACATTTTGTTTGTCCTTGTATTGTACAAACATCAGACTATTAATATATCAGTATTGGTAAATTTGGTGTTCTATCATCTACAGTGTTAGAAATTGCAAATATTTGTCGATAATGTTAAACATAAATGCACTATTAAGGTAAATGTACAGGGAAACGACGGGTCGTTCTGTTTAAGTCCTAAGTATACGCCGGGTAAATGTAATATCATTTTTAGCAGTACAATTTAGCAAGCCGAATTTATTATATTGCTAATCGAATTAAAATTGAATCACTGCATCAAAAAGCTACTTTTAAATTATGAAAACATCCACAAACGTATTATATATTATAATAGTTGTTCGAAAAAAAAAAATGATATTTTATATTAAAAATATATAAAAACATTACACATCAACAATTTTGATAAGCAATATATATTTATAATTGTAATCATAGTTAATGTACTCAGATTTAATGATATTCACATTTATAAATTTAATTCGTAAAATCGTGTAACGTGGCGTACATAGTTATTGATATAATCCGTGCACACGAGTGTGGTTATTAGAAATCATAACACTTTATTAAAAATCATCATGAATCCTATCTCATATAGGAAACGAAAAAGCTGATAAAATAACGTATATAAATGTATAATACATACTAACCGTGTAAAACGTTGACTTCTACAACTATGCATGCCACATACTAACTAATAAACGTCATAAAAACAGTATCAAAATGGGCATATTCCAGCAACTTAACTATGAGAGAATAAATAATAATTAATAGAGCCAGAATAGGTCGCATCCATCTTGAAGAACCCAGTACACACCTAGCGACATATGTAAACCCCTTTACAATCGAACACATAATTGTCAACTTTTTTAAATTTGCAACGTCTCATCTTCTCAATAATCCGTTATCAATCAAAGAAGCCCTTAATCATTATAACACCGCCAAGGTTTTGATTATTTTTAAACTTATTGATTTAGATAAAAAACTATAATAGTACTTATATATAAAATATATTTTTGTATCTCTTTGTTCTATAACATAATAATTTAATATATTTTCTATAGGCATATCGCTGTAATTGGAGCCTTATAATCATGGTAAAAACAAACAAATAATAAAAAAAAAATTTAATGGCGTTTAACGAAGTATTCATAAATATTATATACCTGGAGGAGTAATTTGAATCGAATCCTATATTTTTATCGTTTGGTCTTCCTTTGCTGTACGTTTATACTTTGTACTTACTCATATAATTACGTTATCATTCTTGAAGTACTCGAAGTACGTGTCTTAATTAATTTTTACGATTAATTAGGCATTATAGTCTTCGTGTCAATAAATGTAATTGTATATATATTGTTAATAGGTTTTATTTTATAGGTATCGAGTAATGTCCATCTCGAAGCAAACCGATTATTGAATTGAAAAAAAAAAACAATGAAACATCTAAGTCAGTCGACGAAAGACAAAGTAAGCATGACCGAGGAAGTGGACAAGGAACACGAACAATGGCAAAAACTGAACCTTAACTCCAGGATCAAGTATATCGTGAAGAACATCACGGTAGAACCGCTTCTCGCGTTTTTCATCGTGTCTAGTGTGCTGGGCAACTTGACCACGCAGAACCTGAACCTGCAGAAGTCGTGCCGGGTGAATTTGAATATGTCAGACGCGGTTTGCACGGCGCTGGAAAAGCGCAACAGAGCGAACTACACCACTGAACAGGAGGCGAAGGTCCAAGAGCTGGTCACCAACATGACAATGTGGCAGTCGGTGATACAGCACACCATACCGTGCATATTCGTGATTTTCATCGGGTCCTGGAGCGACAGGACGCGCAGGAGAAAGCCCATTTTGCTACTGCCCGTTTTTGGCGAGCTGGTGCGCGTGCTCGGTCTGATCGTCTGCGTATTCTATTTCTACGAGCTGCCGATGGAGGTCGCCGGTCTGGTCGAGTCCTTGCCCTCGTCGCTGACAGGTGGTTGGATGATTATGTTCATGGCCGTATTCACGTACATCTCGGACATGACCACGGTTAGCGTTTATCGCATTTCGGTGTTCGACCGTGCTATACGAAGTGCATATGGAAATATAATTATTAATTTAACGTGCGCCATTTTGTTGGTTTAGGTGAAAATGAGAACACTCAGAATAGGAGTGTTAAACCTGTCCTTGACCATAGGCATATCTTTTGGCGTAGCCTTGTCCGGTATTCTGTTCCAAAAACTCGGTTTTTACGGCATATACTCGATATGTTCAACGATGTATTTTATGGGTATACTTTATGGAATTTTCATCCTCCGAGATCCGAGTAATAAGGAAGTAAGCACGTCTGTCGATTGCCAAAACAGTAAAATTACGGCGCATCAATCCATATGTACGAATATTCGAGAATTTTTCGATTTGAAACACATAAAAAATGCGTTCGGTGTGACTTTCAAAAAAGGCCACGATAACAGACGGCTCCGGATCATAATGATGATGTTAGTACTCATGATAATAATGGGTCCAATGACTGGTTAGTAAAATCTTCGGCAAATACGTTAATGTTTAGTAGTAATCAAAATTCGGTGAAAATTATAATTTCGCCATCTTAAAATTTAGAAAAAATAGTCAAATCACTATTCAATTGTTTTAATTGTTCAATTTTTTATATTTAAGGTGAAATGTCAGTTATGTATTTATCGGCCCGAATACGATTCAATTGGGACGAAGTTGATTTTAGTATATTTTCCACATTCACCATGGCCACTGGGTTCATAGGTAAGTTATTTAAACGTTATTATACTGTTCTATTAACCCTTAAAGATATAATCAATAAAAAAACATTTAATTTTTAATGCAATTTAGGAACATCGGTTTCTTTGTGGATTTTCAGTCACAAGTTACAAATGGATGATGCATTGATTGCTGCTATGTCATGTTTGAGTAAATTCGTCGGCAGTTTTGTTTTTGCATTCGCACCCAATCCTTACATATTTTATTTGGGTAAATTAAAGCATAGTTAATGGTAAAATTCTTTTTCGTATACGATAATATAAACATGACACTATTTGAACAGGCCCGATCGTGGAAATCATTCATGGAGCTGGTTCAATTGCCACTAGATCCATATACACTAAACTCGTAAATCCGGACGAACTTGGTAATTTTCAAATTTTCTTGCGTGTTTTAATTATTTCAACTCCATTTTTTTTACAATTACGTTTTCGCAGGCCAAGTGAGCGCTGTAGTGGGAGTGTTCGAAGCATTTGTACCGTTAATATATGTACCAATGTACAGTGCATTCTATAAAGCAACAATGAAAACTTTCCCAGGCGCTTATTTCCTCCTCGGTGGCGGATTGACCGTACCGGCGATTTTCATATTTTTGTAAGTACAACCTATACCCTTTTCAAATAATAAAGTTCCCTTCGATTTATCATGATATACATATAGCAGAGTGAATTATTGTTCTTTACATAACAACATAGTGAATCTATTATGAAATATAATATAATTATGGTAATAAGTAAATTTCTTTAGTACACTTCATGTATATAATATTCAGTGTTGGGAAAGATAACCAATATTTTTATCTAGATTAAAGATAAAGATAATGACTAAAGGTTTATATAAGATAAAAGATAATTTTTCAGTTATCTAGATTAAATAAAAAGAAAAAATAAAAGATAATTATTTAAAATAACATTTAAGGTTTGACTCTTGGCTATATTTTTAAAATAACTTTTTTATTTAATGCCTTAAGTTTTAATGGAATATTCTTATTATTCTTAAAAGTAAATAGGTTAATAAATGATTAACAGATGTAGATTAATTTAAATTATTATTTATTATACCTACCTATATTTTAATATCTGTACAAGAAGTGATTACTAAGTGGCCTTATATTATTCATAATTTTTTAACTTAATTTGATTTGTTTATATAAGTTAACACTAAGTTATATGAAGATAATATACTAGTATATAAATATATAACATTTGGTTTTACTAAAATGTGTATTAAAATATTTTTTTAATGTAATAATTTAAATTTTAAAATATATATAAATGTCACAGTTCACATATTTAATTTATTATTGTATGACAAATTATGAAAAACGGCTTAGTAAAATAATAAAATCTTATTTTAATAAAAAAAAAGAATCACTTTGCTTGATTTAACATCTATTATCTATCGACAGAACAAATGCAAAAAGATAAGTATAAGATAAAGATACTCTGGATTTATCTAGATTATCTTTTGGATAATTTTATCTAGATAGTCCCAAGACTGGTAATGTTAATGACTATTTAAGAGTATAGTTAGAAAAAAAATAATTATAATTTATAATTATGACTTTTATGACTAACTAATTAATTGACAAAATATATGATTTGGAATATTAAACTACAAGAGTATAATAATTATTTACTTTTTTTAGGTGGATGTACACGGGAAACAAAGCGCGAGCAGCACTAGAAAACGAATGGAAAAATAATGACGCAACACAAGTAACTCCTGATTCAATAAAAACTGGTAAACTCTATGTGTCGGAGAAAAATGGTATTGAAAATCCAGATTTTCATCCTGATGAATGTACAAATGTCGATCAGACAATATATTGATGTATTTTTGATTAACGTTTTTTTTTTTTAAGTATGACCGAAGATTGTTCATATTGTTTGTTTTGATTTATGTTACACGATTTTTATTAATTATATCTGTTTTTTATTATATTTGTTAAAAAAATGTATTTATTAATTTAATTTATTTTTTATTATAATTTTAAAAAAATGTATTTATTAATTTTTATTTTTATTTGTTACATATATTTTGAGGTAACATTGTATACAAACATATATATATATATATATATAATATCCAATAACTACTTAATAATTATAATATTTTATACTGTTAATTTTTTACAGATTAAAGTTTAGATAACTAAATGTAATTTTAATATACAAAATATTACAAGTAATAACTATAATGTTTTACCTACAATAAATAATATGGTTGTTTTAGTCTTATGTTTTGAGAATTCATAATTTAATCCTTTATCAAAAACTCATGTAACTGATGTATTTTAAAAATAATGCAGGTATACTTGTAAGACAATTGTGACATAAAACATGGGTTAGAACTTTGTAGTAATTTTTAGTATATAAATTCGCATTTTTGGATTTTTAAATTAATAAAAAGTGTAAAATGACGCATAGTGTATAAAATATGTTTGAAGAATAACTCTTAATTAATCTCAATTTAATGTTTTCACTACAGAACAGTTTTTGTGTTTAATATATTATTTGTGAATAATACCTTTTTTTACATTTCATTTAAAAAAATAACTTTATTTTTTAGCTCTGCAATATATATATTTAAAAATATAATAAATGTAGGCAAGCATGTTTTTTTAAAATTTAAATTATGTTATTATTAGCTTAAAAACTGAAAAAATATTTGAATGCAATAAATAATTATTAAAATATATTGATTTTACAATTTAAGATATGTTAATTCATATCATGAAAATAAATATAAAAATTTAATAATATCTTGTACAAATGATCCTAAATATTTAAAGTTCTCAACTTCACTTTCACATCACCTCTAATTGTCATTATCTAACCTCACCCATTCAACTTCTTGATATTTCCTCCAAAGTCATACTCATTTTTCTAATTCTCAATCCCTTTCCTTAAAAACCTAATCTCTACTCATCCAATTTATTATTAACTTCTTCTAGATTTTCTCCTACCAAACTTATATCGTCAGCAAACATAATTTACAATAATATCTTTTTATAAAAATATAATAATATATTAATATAATATATAATTTTACGTACAATTGTATACATTCAAAATCTAACTGATTGTTTTATTTCTATCCTATCATTACATGAGTAGAATATTTTTTCTAAGAACTCATTGATATAATTTTTCAAAGAGTATTACAATTAATGTTTAAAGTGTATATAATATTCGTGGAAATACATACTATACGATTTGAACGTACACAGTGGAAGTAAAAATTGAAGACACTTTTGTTATTGAGTGTTTATTAAATACAATACTATTGGACTAAGTTTGTAATAACATTTGATTACAATTTTAGAATATTTAAAAAACATACAATTTTGTAGATAAAAAATTTGTATTAACTTCATAGGATTATTATTATTTATTAAAAGTTTACATGACACACGTCAATTTAACATGATTAATATCATGGAAAATAATTTACTCAGTATAAAATTAAAAAATCGTTGCATACTTGTACGTATATATAAATTAATATGCATTTTATTAGTAAATTTTCTAGAAAACTCTACAAATTGGTTTTTTTAAAGTGTATACATCAATGATTAAATTTACCTTACAGATTAGTATAACGTTAATATAATAATTAGACCAATATATTTTTGTAATAAGAGTTAATGTATCATAAATTGTATAATCATTATTTATTAATAATTATAAATAAACATTAAACTGTTGTTTCAGTTCCTAAGCTAATACTAATATAATTTAAACATTTAAAAAAAAATCTTATGGCATGTATATACCTACCTAATAGTTAGTTATATGGTTTTATAATAAACAGAATCTTTAATACAATAATGAACATAAATACCGAAGGAAAGTCAGGAAAAGTCATAAAAAATAAATTTATGATATAAAATTTAAAAAAAGAGAAAAAAATGAAAATAAATCACCTTGACATAGATAATATACCTAGTATTTATCCCTCATCATTATGTTAGTTTTATTATTTATTTAAATTTTGAAAAGTTAGTTAATAAAATGTCAAAAACACAATCGAAAAAAGATCTATAATAATTATCAAATTTCTTAATCAGTCGAATAGATTTATTTGAAAACCAAAATATTTAATTAAATTCTGTTTATGTATTCTGATAGAATGTTAGGTGAGTATTGTCATTTACATACAATTTAAATAAATTTTTAATATTAAACATTAAAAATATTTCTTATATATATATGTATATATAAATGTGTGTGTGCATGCATGTGTGTGTGTAGGTGTATGAATGTGTGTGTTGTTTTTTACGGTATACCTCTCTAATGTATTTAAAATATTCGTTAATGATTTTTCGCTAACACTTTGAATAAATGTTCTAACACGCTGAAATGTCTAGATATAATGCTCCGAAAGAATTATTTTTGTTCGCATCATAGAGCTCGTAATTTAAATAATATATAATGTTTTACATACTAGTATACGATATTATAAAGTGGTTTATTCGTATTACTGAAAAGTAAATAATAATAATAAAAAAAAAAAAAAAAAAAAAAATAAATAAAAATAAAGGTATGTACGATTTTTTATAAAATATATTTTGTATTTTAGCAAAAAACTATTTTATAGTCAAATGTATAATAGTATATAATTATATTATATTATGTAATACAGTATTAAGTTGTATGTAGTTATAGGCGTTACAGCCATCGGAGATAATAACCACCACATATATTACAGAGGTGGCCGGCTCACTATTTTTGTGGACTCTTATGAGTTCTGACGTACCGCAGTAACAAATTGCATCTGCACGATGTTTCATTTGAAAAATCTAAATAAAATAAGCCGTTTTACTAAGAAACCTTAATAAAATATAAAATACAAACATTTATTCAATGCTTCATGGTTTCACATGTTTCTCAATTATTAAAATAGACAAATGCTCATTTAAGAAATAATTTAACTACCGAAGACTACGTAGCTGAATACTTAACAAGTGAGTACTCATTTTTATGTTTTGGATATCTAAATGAATTCTATAGAGGATGTTACTTTTTTTTATTTAAAACATTAAGTTTTAAAATATCCAAATCGTTTTTTTACAATTAAATAACATAATATAATATATTTGTATTTTATTAAATTTTTTTAATTATTATTATCTACTATTATGTTTTTAACTATATAAAATCTATTAGAATAGTTAAAACATAATACACTCTAGTCGCGATAACTCGAACCTCGATAACTTGAAAAACTTGACAACTCGAATTGTGTTTTATTCCTCTAAAAAATTCTTCCTCTATAAATTAGTTAGATATCTCAAATAATACATATCTCGAGGTGAATTTTTATCCCCCTTCAACTTCGAGTTATCGCGACTCGACTATAGTAAATAATTTAACTAAATACGGTAATAATAGTAAGGTAAGTAATAGTAATAATAGTGATAATAAGTAATAATAATATTAAGGTGGAAAATATTTTCTGTATATTCACAGTTTTTGGCTGAAGTGTATATTATTATACAAATAAATCCTGGAATACATATTCAATTATTGTTAAAACACAATACACTTGCTTAAATCGACAGTATATTATTTGTGATTAAAATTAAGATATCACCATAATTACCAATATTATACATGATGCTTTATTTTTTCGCAGTGCACATTGCTATTTTATTTTTTTAAATTATTGAAATATTGCATTTTTGACAAATTTCAAACATTCATTAAATGTAAGAACCACAGAAATATTTGAAATTATATTCTTTATTCATCGTTAAAAACTAATAACTTTCTCACTAAGTTTATAATCTAAAAATCAAATTCTTCAATTTGTGTATACTTTAATAACCAGTAAGGTTCGCTGAATATTAAAATACAGATGTCAATCTTAGTGTAATTAAAATAGTATTCTGATTTTTTTTGAATTCCAACAGTTACCAATTTACATTCTATAATATCAGATAATATAACTCACATGATAGTAAAAAAAAAAAAGTATGTTTGTATATAACGGCAAAGACATAAATTGAGAAATTAATTTAAATATTAATATGGTATTATAATGTTAATGACATTTACAATCAAATTATATGCTATACAATATTCACTAGGAAGCAATGTTTATGTCCATTATTTCCATTCAATGATACATTTAGAAATATTTCCTCGGCAATGATTATTAATTCCTGTCTATTTTAGACATAATTGATGAAAATATTAAACCAATTATTTCTTTGTGAATTAGAAACTCCCTTGCATAGTAAAATTAATTTTATAAATTAAAATAAATTACCGTTCATAAGGCTACTGGCTATGGAATCACGGGGTCACAAGGATATACTAGATTTATTTGTAAAATAGGAAGCATAACTAATAGATATACTTTTAAAAAATTAATATTTTATACAATTTAAAGTTACTATATTACAAAGCAATTCACGACACAATAAATTTTGAAAATTAGTAATTATATATAATTTATCTTATATTTGACGATATCTTCCATTAGTGTTAAGAATTTATAATATTGGCTTGGTATTTACGTTAGTACCTAATTTACACCATTAATAATTCAGCAAAATATTACAAAAAAAAAAAATGAATATTTACACAGCTATGATATTGTTTGTATATATTCTTTATGGTTGTTTTTATTTAAATGTCTAGATTTTACAGATAACAAGTTGAAAATACCTTGTTCCTCGTTATTACTATTATAAATCAGTTTGAATGAGTTAGTAATTTATAATTGAGACCACAAATACATTGATATCCAAATAATGTTTAAAGGGAGCTGAATAAAACGCTTTAGGGAGATGAAGTGTATAGAATGCTATTTCTAATACACTCGGTGTGGCAACTATTATCTAACTATCGTAGTAGGATGGACACCTAAGTGGTTTTTATTCGTTGTTTATTTATTTAAACAAATACAAAACCAGTTTATTGTATTTATTCAATAATTCTTTAATATTTTAAAGACTAAATTAATTTAGTTACATTTCAGCCAAAACTAACATCAAATCGTTTCAATGCCTTCTATTTAAGGTGAACTAACTATGCACTTGGATGAAAATAATATCTAATTAATCTGGTCTCCTATTTAATTTATTAAGTACAATAAAATATGCTATTGCATCAACATGTTTAATATTTACACATGATCGATTCTTAAGCCTGTAATTAATCTTTACTTCATAATAATGATAATCGACCAGGAACTGGAATGAAACCGAAAAAAACAGGTTTTAGAATTTCAAAATTCTATAAGTATTGAAAATCAGAAACCAAATGAAACATTTTCAATATAGCAAAACTTGAACCCGATATTTTTAATTTTTTAATAAAAAAATACTGGTACTCGTATGTAACAATTCGGGATATTATAATTTGTTACCCAGCTTATCCAACTCAGAAATATTTGTAATATTACACTATAATGAATTACCATAAATAGCTATTCTACCTTCAAAATGTTAGTGTTGATTTAAATTTTATTTTGATACTTATTGACTATACATATATATATGTTTGAAGAATCGATCTGATACCATTACTGCTAAATGAGTTATCAAAAATTTAATTTTTTTTAATGATTTTTACTGGAACCTAAATCCATATCTTAATTCCTTATAAAAACCATACATTTTTTAAATGTTAATAGGGAGTTGAAACCGAACCGGAGTCTAAACTAAATCAATAAAAAATTGTTTTCATCTTAATAATTCATTAAATCTCATATTTTAACAAAAAATAGCTTATATTACATTTATTATTTACTATTATGCTATTCAAACAAAAAATTATTTTGTTATACGATGCAGAAAAATATGTGGTGTGTTATATACCATATATAGACATATATTTAACCCGTGATGGGTCATAAATCATAGGTCGTTTTAGATTCATCAACGATTTATAGAGGTTTTTATAATGTCCGTTTTCTTCGACCGTCAGAATCAATACATAGAACAGCGCGCGTTGATTGTCATACGGCTGTTGGATCTGCCGCTTAATTTCAAACGTATACAAACGTAGGTTTAATTGCAATGTGGTATAATACATCAATAAAATAATTTATAATTTCAATATCCATTTTGATCGATTTGGATGCATCGGTTTTCACTTGAACAAGGTAAAATAAAATTTTTATTTCGTCTATGAACATTTTAAGCTTATCACTTTATTTTCCGTAGATATATTTTTAACAATTTAGATTCATAACAATTTTTTATTTTAAATCGTATTTTAAAACATTTTTCACATTAATATAATTGTATTTTTAGCTTATTAAAAATAATTTATTAGTTACAGTTATTTATTTTGGCAAAGTCATTATTCGTTATATATTATTATGATATATATTACGTGTACATTTTTACGAATGATTTTTTTACACCCGATTTTTAAATTATTTTTTTTAGGTTGTAATTATTTGCTAATTTCATACAATAATAATACTTAAGATTAGAAGGTTTATTTTTAACATTTAATATATTTTATTTATATTATTAGAATTGTTGAATAATGTTTCGTCATTATTTGTGGAGTAACTATTGACTGAAAAATAATTTGTAAAATACAAAATATTATTATAACATTTATCATGAAACTTAATACATACAGCAATAATTAATGAATCGAATGAATTGCTCCAATGATTTATTTCGGCTTACGAGTACGAAACGAACATAATCTAATCGATGTAAGTGTAAGTGTAAAAGGGTCATCGAAACAGTAGATAATTTTGGAAAGTAAAAATATTAACAACGTAATATTAATTAATTGATTTTATTATTATTTATTGATGTATATCTTACTAATGTCTGAATCGGGTTTGGTAAATTAAGTCCCATTTTATTTATTTTAGAAAAACTGAGTCCCACCTAAAAAAAAAAAGGTTAATTGAGTCCCTCATATAAAAATGAAATCGGTAAATCGAGTCTCTTGTATAAAAATTAAAGTGGTAATTTGAAATATAGTTGAAATGCTGTTTTTTTTTTAAATAACTTTTAATTATATCAACACAATTGTATACTACGTACATTAAACTTACATTTATCAGTTATCACATATCACATCCAGCGTTATTGTAGATAGTTAGGTACTTATAAAAATGTAGCGTAATAATACGGAGCGAAATGTAATAATATTTAACGATGTAACGATAAGATACACTTACCTATTGTACTCGGTGGATTTATAACTATATCAACGATTATATTTATAATTTAAATAAATTTAAATAAATTTAATACATTAAATATTTTAGACGGGACTTAATTTGTCGCTTTAACTGTTATACGAGGGACTCAGTTTACCTATTTCGAAAAAAGATAAATTCGTTTGGGACTCGATTTACTTATGCCCGTCTGAATAGCACTAAGAGCACACTCATTATTTTTTTTTTTTTATCGTGTTACATCAATCCATTAAAATTAATGAGTTCAAAAACGTACAAAAGTTAACGATAAGTGAAAAACGCGAATTTCATTGTGTTCGATTAAACGTTATAGTTTTCGATTAGACGGAAGCTTCGTACACCCACGAGAAGGGATTAAATCGATGATCGATAATATATGATATAAAATGATTGCAGAATTTTGAACGTACATCGGTTGATCGATCAAAGCGATGGGTTCGATTTGACACCGAAGAAGTATTATGTAACGCATTTGAATCTATGAAAATATGTGTTGAGGTAGATATTGTATGATTGTCCGTGGTCCGGTTTGGTGTGTGTGCTGAGTGCGGCGTAAGAGTAGATACATTTTGCGAGTCGTTGGCCTTGGCTAAATGCAGATGTAAGTGTGTTATCCTTTGAAAAATTATTTATGTAAGGTTTTTATCGCAGTATTACGTAGAATACATGAGCAACAATTACGTGTGGTCACAATCCTAGCAACATTAACGCTAAAACCGGTTCTTAGCACTGTAGCTCTTTAACTGTAATAATATGCATGTCGAACAGTTACATTCTTACGATTTGCTTCATCTTCCGTTAAAAAGATTAATGAAAAGTCTTAAATTCCTTCGGCATGCTAAAAAGTTTACATTTCTCTGTTTAAATATGTGTATATATGTACATATAAATAAATATTTGTAATGGTAATCAAGGACTGGTTTGGTTTTTATCGTATCCCGTCTCACATCGTCAATTGAGGGTAGCGCGTATTGGGGCACTAAATAATTTTTCGTAAATGAAAGTACGATATGTGGTACAACGAAAACATTCGAGACGCTTATCTTCTATTAAATAACATATTTTTTTACAGTTTATATTTCAGATAAATAGATAAATACATTTCTCGATTTAAAAACTTTTGAATTAGTGCAATTTTTTGGTGAACATATCGTTTAAATTAATATTGGAATATCTGATAGACAGCTGTCCTTAACCGACTTATTGTTGATATGTTGATTTCGGTACACTCGTTGAGATATTCTATGCAGTGGTCAATATCGGTGCAATTAGTGTTTCATTGAATTTGTTAAAATCGTTGATGACGTTGAATTGTCGAATAAGTTTAACTAGAAAAATAAAATCATGAAACAACAATTGATTAATTTAAAATTAGTGGAAAAGGCCTAGTTGAACAAAGACCGTTGTTGTTATCTTCATCGTTTTTGTTTTATTGATATTATGATGTAAAAACAACAATGTTTTTATTATTTTTATATCGTTTTCTTTCACTGTTACGGTACAAAAGCAATTAGCATCCGTTATTATTTTTATTACGTATATATGAGAAATATTATCCCTACATAATATCAACATCATAATGAGTTTCTTATCTATTTAAAGCAACTATTGTGTAATGATAATAATGTTACCCGCTTTGGATTAGTTTAAATTTTCTTGGAGTTAGTGTTAAAGGCCATAGATTATTTCGAAGATGAACGGCGCCGAAATGTTGCATGATATAAATTGGTATCTAATCAGTTTATATTCAAATGTGTTTGAAATATATTATGCTTAGATTCCAATGTTAAACAGATATAACTCTAAGCAATTATTGGTAATTATATCATTTATTATTATTTATATTTATAACTATCTAAATATTATCATTTTAATATAGCTATATTCAAAAAATAATTTATCTAAATCATAAATATTATTTTATCGATTTAGAAAGAAATCATGATTGACCACTAAATACAAATGAACACTGCATGATTCGGCACCTGGTCAATGATAAACAACCGTAATTAAATTAATCACCAATTTAATAAACTTAAACAATTCATTATTTATTAATCACAATATATTATAATATACAAATATTAAATACATGTAAATATAGTATTTAGATTATAAAAGATAAACATTTTTTAACAATATTTTTATTTTTATTTTTTTTATTCATATAAAGATTTTAATTAAGATTTTGATAATTTTATTTTAAATTTAAACGATTAGTCGTAGTATAAACGGACTTAGCCCGTTTCACTCAAATTTTGTTTTTATAAAATTCCCGTTTCACCCGGACTAGTTTATGTAAATTTAAAATTAAGTTGGTAATGATTATTTTAAATAATAAAATATTTGAATATTAGAGTATCATTTAGCATTATCCAGAGAATACCACGAGGAGGCGATATATTATTACTAGAGCGCGGATTTGTATGCATTTGTATATTTATTATGGTTGATTATATGATATGCTAAGTGAGCACAAAATTTGTTTCATAACATAACAATTTAAAAAATGAAACTTTTTTAGTGCATATTTTTGCATATTTTAACATTTAACTATTTTAAGGGCTAATTTTACAACTCTAATAGCATATTTCATATTTTAGCGCATATTTTGATGTTTTTTTGTTTTTTTAGACATTTTTGAAATATATAGTATTATAATATAAGAAAAAAAAATTATATTTTTATAGTTTCTATTAATATCAGAATAAATTAATAGGTATACTTGTAGGTATAAACGGTTTTCCCAAATATAACCTTAGATAAATAATCGGGTAAATAAAATACGTATACTAATATAAGATATAAGATTTTTTTTTTTGTTAATTATTTTTATGCTAATTTTTTTATTATTTGTGCATATTTTAACATTTTAGTGCATATATTTATGCATATTTAGGGGTTTTTTTAGCGCTTATTTGGTTGGTATTTAATGCATATAAATCCGCACTATAATTATTACATATAAATTATTATTATTTTGACTAAAATTAATTCGGGATCAGAAATTTGTTTAGTTGCCAGTAAAACACGTACCAATCAAATAATCATAATTTATTTTTATCGTTCGTTAAAAAAAAAAAAAATATTTGACTGAACCATTGCTAACATAATTTTAAAGTTATCTCAACTAGTCTGGGCGAAACGGATATCTTATAGTAACAAAATTTGGGCGAAACGGGAATCTTATAATAATAAAATTTGGGTGAAATGAGCTTGGTCATTTTTGGTCGAAATGGATCCGGCCCATATAATTAGTTCAATATTTAATAAATATTTTCTTTAAACATAAATTTACAAATTGGGTTAGAAAAAAATGTCGGGAATCGAGATATAATGAATTCTTGAACTAATGGATATTATCAAAATTAAAAATTGATTTAAAATAAGCTGTGTTCTAATACTACTAACTTATATTTATTATCAAACTATTTAATAAAAAATATTAGCTGGATGTGAAGAAAAAAATTAAATGGAATGTAGATAGATAAAAAAAAATATAACTATAATATGTAATCTAGCAATAGAACATTTTTATTTTTTTTTTTTTTGTCTTTTATAATAATCATAATAATTAGCGAAGGGATATTCAAACTTCATAAAAAAAAACAGTTAATTAAATATTTTCGTTTCCTAATACACACACCCGTCTTTTTTTATTTATTTAAATAACAAATGCTATTACAATAATTTCAAATAATAATTTTAATTAATAATTAATACTTGATCTTAGCAATGATGTGGTACTGATGACTAATGATATTAATGTGTATTTAGGATTCATTTTTATCTTCTGATGGAAGTTATTCTTTTTCCGTTGGAGAATTTTCGGCGGTAGTTGAGGCATCTGTTAAAATGTATTTTATTTATAAGGTAACAATTCTTGAAAAATAGTAAGTATTAAAATTGGACAGAAAAAAGACAACTCGAATTTATTGAATGAAGTATAATACTTACGAACACCATAATGTCTCGAATAAATCAATTTTTTAATATGCAGTAGATTTTAAAATACAATACAAATGTAATGCACAGCCATAGACCTCAGTTAAAAACCAAACGAAAATAAAATTCAATAAATGTCATTACTCTAGCTAATTTTTTTGTTAACTGTTGGATTAGGATTATTGTGAACGCCATAGGTGATAAAATATATGTACTACATTTTCTACAAAGAAACAAACATGTATATAATTATTAAACCTCGACTCAGTGTTAGATAGTTAATATGACAACAAGTAAGACATTCCACATTCCAAAGGTAATACAATTTATAATACTCAAAATAGTATTTGTAATGAATGGAAAAATAAGAAATACAATCAAATGTAAGCCAGTATAAACACTATGAATATAACTAAAAACCAACCTGTATATATTTTACATGTGTGTGCGTGATTCTAACAATTGTTAGATCGATCTAGCCGATTTAATCGATTAACCGATTATTTTTAAAAATTAAAGATAATCGATAAATAGTTCAAGAAATCAATTTTTACGTGTACTATGTAGTATCACAGATTAATGAAACATGATAAAATATCTTTTATCATGATGAAAAATTGAAAACGTTAACTATTGATCTATTTATATCTTAGATACAAAATTTGTATTTAATTAATATTGATAAATATAATTACATTATTACAATAAAGACAATACTCAATACCTATTTAGTTTATTTAGTATTTATATAATATAATACTATATAATACATAGTATTTATATTTTACTTATTTAATTTATATCATGTGTGAAGTGTGGTAAGTTTTCATTAAAACTGAGTGTGGTGTACGTATCCAATGTCAAATATGTAAAAAGACGTACTCCAATTCACACATGGTCAATCAACAGTTAAGATATTAATCAATAATAATCGATTAATCGATTATTAAAAAATAATAATCGCGGACCCTTAGTGTGCATGTGTGTATTGCTTAATACAATAATCAATTTAAATTAAAATTAAAAAATTAAATATTTTATTTGGTAATGTTTATCAATAAAATCATTTTTAATGAGTTTATATATATATATATATATATATATATAGAATATTTTGCAATTAGAACTACAAAATCGCTAAAGGAACCTCTTATATTAATTAAATAATTTCAGCAAAATATGCACTGAATATGATTATTTCAGTAAATTTTCGTTTTGGACTTAATAAAAAATGTATACTGCATAAAATATCGTAGAATAAATTTTAAATTTTCGCCACAAAATGTATTAATAAAATGTATTACGATCAATAAATATATTTAAATAATATTTTGTGCAAGTGTTTTAAATACAGTATTCTGAATATTTTTTTAACGTTCAATCCCATTTTCTAAACGATTTTATAATATTTCTATATAAATCGCATTTGTACACAAATTTTTTATTAATATTTTATAGTAATATTAAATTATTTTGCTTTCTACTAATTTTATACAATGGTACAGTTAAAGTTGAATAAAGATGAATAATTTTCGTAGATAAATTTTTTTAACTGGTCTAAAAACCAATCGAAAGTGGATCCCTTCTTAGCAGTGGCAGTTTTTTTAATTTTTTCTGGGGATGCTCCTTTTATATTATATTGTAATATATGAAGATAAAAATAGAAGGTAAAATATAAATACCTAAATAGGCAGTAGCTGTAATAAACGTTCAAATTTACGGACATACAAGTAGATATGATTGAAATCACGAGATTCGTATATAAGCGTATAAGTGTATATCCGCATATAAAATATAATACATCACAACCTAAACGCGTGATCTGTGGGAGGAATCCAGACCTCTTGGACTCACGCCCCCCGTAAATCTGCCACTGCACTTTTTTTTGTCAAAAACTCATACAAAAAATCTATATACATTGTTTAAACATCCACAGTTAAAAATGTGTTTTCAAAATTTAACACACCACTGATAACAGTGCTGCTACTGAACTCATATTTGGCATTTGTGAGACTTAAAAAAAAAGAGATTGAATGAATGACAAACAAATTGAAAATGTATTGATGTTAAAGTGTATAGTTGTTAAATAAATATTAATTAAACATTTATTTTCCAATTTTTTTATATTTATTTATTTATTTGTTTGGTATTAAACGGGCAAGGCCTTATTACAATAACAACAACATTACAATCATTTTGGCAAGATAAAACATACTAGAGTTAATAATAATAATAATTATATAAGTAAAAGCAATAATATATAGGTGTAACAGAAAGAATTAATCGATATAACTATAATTATATATTATATATAATTAACTATGTAATAATTTTTATTTTCGAGGACTTTTGAGTAATTTTATTTTTTACTTAGATATTATATGATTTTTGTTATTTGTATATTTATTATATATTAAAATGTAATTTTGATAAAAACACGATTATGTACATATTTAGGATATACGTCAGTCAATTCTTCCGATTACGCATTATATACGAGTACAAGTATGCAAATACTAATAAGTGTATTAATATAATACGAGTAACTGTATAAAAATATATAAATATATATATTATAAATTATATTATTCTGTCCATTCATAAATATTGAGTTGGAAAAATTAATAATTAAATAAGATTTGAAATATTCTTTTTCTCATCGAAGTTTTCAATAAAAAAATAAATATTCTAAATATATTTTGAATATTCATAGTGAAGTATTCCAAATACTTATGGAATACTATCATTATAAATTATTTTAATACGTATTTTAAAACCTTTTTTAAGCATTTTGAATATGTATTCAAAATACTTTTAAAATTATTTAACTCAAGTCTGATAAGCATGGCTATTCGTGTTTTAAATACAATGTATGTGTTTGTGTGTGATATACGTGGGAAAAATATATTTTTATTATTTTTTTGTAACAAAAAAAAATGAAACAGAAAATGAAATAAAGTTAGGTGAATATACGAACAGAATATAAAAGGAAAAGTTTTTCTCCGAAAAGCACAAGCTTGTTGAGTAGACAATAGCTCATATTTAAAATTATATTTATAATTAATTAATTATATAGATATTCACATGTTAATATATTAAGTACAATTGAACTATTTAATGTCTAAAATATGTAAACATAATATTAACCAACAATATGATAGCAAATAATCGGATTTTATAGAAATAATCGACTAAATTTACTATAGTAAATTAATAAATAATAAAGTTTTATAGTGTTGAACATTTGTGTTTTCTTTCAACGTGAGAGGATTTATTATGTAAATAAAATCAATAGATACTGTGGAATTTGCATTCTTAAGTCAGGTTAAGCACATATATATACAGAATCATTTCTCAAGTGCTCGGTGTAGTAAACATGAAAAATGCATCTAATAGTTGTCGTAATTTTATTAAGTAGCTCAATGACGTTAATGAGCTCAAATGAAATCATGAAAATATTAGAAATACGGTTAATGACACAATTGCGTTGGGCCGACAATATTTTATGCATGTATATAAGAAGATTGAAAAAAATATATATAAGAAGATTGCCGATGGACTGAACAGACCAATAAATAAAATCGAAGAGTTATTGGTTTTTAAACGTGGTTGTCGGCAAGACCGATGAGAGTGAGAACTAGGTAGTACCTATACAGGTATAGTTTATCTTATTATTTTTACTTTTTTATGTCTGGACCTGTATGAAAGATTATATTATAATTTATACATGAAAAACGTGCACGACAAGTTGACGCCCACGGTCTCGAGACTAAGAGTTTCCGAGGTCTACCCACCGTGGTGCTAGGCTGTACACGGCAACTGTATACATTATTTATAACCTTGTTGTCCGATCGGCGGTCGAACGATAGGCCATGTAACAACCCAAAAGTGAAGCAGGAGAGGGTGAGTTATTGCACACGGATCTCGGTCTTGAATCCAAGAGCAGACCAGGTCATCCGTATAATACGTACAACTACTGATGTTTAAAGACTTACCTCGTTGGCCGTCGTTTAAGGAATTTGAACGAACGACACGCGATAAATATATTCAAAATATTCTTGATTACCGGCGAGATCGATTCAGCAATCACACGAATGTTTTCGTTTCTCAATGCTAAAAAGTATGGATTTAGATAAGCCCATGTGCACACAAACGTATGCCAAACTCTTGTAAAGAAAAGAGTGACCCATTGCGTATTGGTGTTGGAGACGGACTGCACTACGAGTGTCCATTATTATGATTTATTATTATTTATTATTATTATTATATTTACACAAACTTTTGAACTCACGTAAAGGCTCGTTGTTGACAAAGGATCTGAAGATATTGTTCTTAGCCCTGGACCGACGGTGGTTTATTCATAGGATTTGAAATGTTTATGTTGTTTGAGACGTCTCTTCTCGTCGCCGCGATCTCGTAATGTATCGAGCAATGTTATTCACATTTTTCAAATCCTATTGCGATAACAGCAGTGCGTTGGAGAGTGGCGACATTAGACTTTAAACTTTATTCTTTATTTTTATTTATAAGACTTGTATCGTCCGTGTTCGTGCCAAAGGAATTCCGCTGTTCATCAATAGTGTATTACAAATCGTAAAATATTATAATATAATTATTGTGCAACGCACATTGAGCCCCACGATGTAGTCACGTCGTGCGGCCCAAGGGCGTCCATCGGGGGTAAGGAAGACCGAGGGGACACGTCTTTTCCGCGTCTATTACACATTTACACGTAAAACATTGCAACTGTCGGTTTGCATAAAATTATTATTTTCATCTAATCACATTTGCCACGGACAAAACTTTACCACGCGGGAGAACGAATCATGAGAACCTACCATATAATATCGTTTTTAAAATTAAATAACAAGTTCCCCCTGTCATGTGAAAATGTACATAGTATTTTAATCCTTAATTTCAATATAATGTTTAGTTGGTACTTTTATCGTAATATAAACAGAATAATAATAATAATAATAATTTAATAATTGATAATATATCGTTGACGCTTTGATGATAAAGTATAATATTCATTTTTACATAATTTAAGTATAATAGAAAAATATGGCATACTACTACACTAAAGCGTTTAATGAAATATATTTTGGCTTAACGAAAAAAATTGCTAGGGTCCCGTAACAAAATCTGATCCGGGCCCCGTAAAACCTCCCACCGGTGCTGCGCCCTAGGCAGCGACACGACGACACATTTGTTTGCTGTGTGGTTCCAAGCCGATCCGGTGGACCGCTGTCGATACCGCCAAGAACGACAGAAATGGACGTGGAACGGGTGCAGACCGACGGGGATCGGGACAGCGGGTCGTCGTCGTCGGACGAGGAATTCGACGGTAGCGACGGATGGCAGGAGATGGGATTCTGTTCCAAGGCGGGGCACTTCGCGCGGAACATCACGGTGGAACCGCTGATGACGCTGTTCCAGGTGTCGTCGGTGCTGTCCAGCCTGACCACGCAGAACTTGAACCTGCAGAAAGCGTGCCGCGTGAACCTGCGGCTGGACGATCACGTGTGCGCCGGGCTGGAGAACAAGAACATGTCGCTGTACGCGGAGCAAGAGGTCCAGGTGCAGCAGATGGTGGCCGATATGCTCATCTGGCAGACGGTGTTGCAGAGCACCATGCCGTGCGTGCTGGTCGTGTTCATCGGGTCGTGGAGCGACCGGAACCGGAAGCGCAAGCCGTGCATGCTGGTCCCCGTGATCGGCGAGCTGATCCGCAACGCGGGGCTGCTGCTGTGCGTGTACTACTTCGACTGGCTGTCCATGGAGGTAGCCGGCTTCGCGGAATCCGTGCCCACGTCCATCACCGGCGGGCTGACCGTTCTGTACATGTCCGCGTTCGCGTACATCGGAGACATAAGCACGGTGAGTGGAGAACGTGGTCGTTTTACCGGCCACTGTAACACGTTACGTTTTAAAACGTAAACGCAAAAATATAAAATAATAATTACGGTATATTACAGAATGCGCGAATCTGGTGCAACTGTATGTTGTGACGCGATCAACGATATCCAAATAATTATTTTTATACGCAGTAGAATCCGCTTATAACGATCTAAAGGGACCTAAAGAATCGGATCGTTGTATCCAAAATTCGTTGTATCCGGATGACATATAAAACCGACCAAATACATGGCTAGGAATCGTTTTAACCGAAATATCGTTGTATACGGCATCGTAATAAGCGGATTCTACTGTACTTATTATTAATCATCGTCTATACACATTTTTTAGAAATCATTTTTTGTAGCGTAAGGATGCCTATTTGGAAAAATATCTTGCCCAAATTTTATTGAAATTATAGATACACGATTAATATTATTTCTAATGTCCGTATATACATTTATCATTAAAATCTTTTATTTGTTCATTTTTTTAATATAATATGGAACCGATTTATTTTCGTTGAAAAGTTTGTAGATACTTATTTGTCACACGTTAAATCAGAGAAACAAAATAAAAATTAAAAAAAATTAAAATAAAAATACTACAAAATAATTTCCACTACATTTTCATTACACCGTAAAAATTATAATGAAATTACGTAACACATTATTATAAAAGTAACGTCGTTACATTAACGCGTTACTTTCCGTTACATTACTACCCAACACTGTTGGAAACCGTAAGACGGTAGCAAATGGATAGTTGGATTGTCATTGGTAAAGAATCTTTCAAGAAATTTGAATCATATTATTTTATCAATTTTTCTCGCATGAAAGCTTACATTTTTCCAGCTAATGTCTGATTTCGAAAAGTTTGACAAATACGTGTTATAATTATTATAACGTGTAACCTACAAACATTACTATAAGCGTGGACAGATGTAACTGGCAAGGTAATCAAACATAATATATTAACATTTCATTTCAACAACATGATGGAGTAACGTCATTCAACTCAATAATTCCATTTTTCCAGTATTCTTATATTTACCGCTTACGGACGTGTCGAAGTGGTCGAACATAATATGGCGATTTATTATCTTGATATTTTTTTATATTTGATATTTTAGTGGGGGGAGGAAGTTCGCAGAGAATTCAACCGCTTACCTTGATCATCCCGTGCACACGTTATGAATATAACTAATACATTTGTCTTGCATCGTAATTTTACTTTGTTTTGTAGTAGTTATTATGGTAACCATAATAATATACAGTTACCCGGTTAAAGCAATAGTGCTTAAAAATTCATAACGATCCTAGATATCCTAAAAATCATCGTTAAAATTGACAAAAACTAGACTAATTATGTAGTTTTTCTCCAACTCTACAGTCCATAGAAAATTCTCTTACATATACCTTAACTTTCGGTGCCCCGGCTAGATTATCTTTTGTATATTACACGTTTCTTCGACTAATTAAATGTTAAATAAAATAGTGCCAAAAACTATAGCATAAAACCACCAACATAAATATACTAAGTAATAATTGTCACTGAATTCATTTGTTTCTATCACACAAAAAGTAATTATGAAATTATTCTACCGGTGTTTACGTTCAAAGAATTGAATGATTTTTGGAAAATACGTACACGAATAAATATCAAAATACATGGTATGTTCAGACTTGACTTAACAATTATTCTAGCAACATCATATAATAATTACATAAACTAATCTAAAGGTCACTGTAAACAACTGATGAGCCACAATAAAATAAAATCTTGACTGAACGTTTATCGAATTCATAGAATTTTATATGTATTTTTTGAGAAATTCATTTTTTCAGACAAGTTTAATAAATTAGATAACGATAAATAAAATATTATACCATAAGATTGTCGTTTACCGTTTAAATATGGAATCGTCTTTTTTCATTTTGCCTTTTAGGTAAAAAATCGAACTCTTAGAGTAGGCCTCATGAATTTGTTTTTTGGTGCATCTTGGCCTATCGGTGCAGCGCTTTCCGGCATCTTGTTTCAACAATATGGATTCTATGGAGTGTATTATATTTCTTCGGCTTTGTACATCGTCGCTCTTCTGTACGGGATGATTCGTATCAAAGAGCACGAAAATTCATCAAAAGGAAAAGATCCCTTTCAGACGTCCAAGTCTTGCGTGTCTCTTTTTAGCGATTTTTTCAATTTAAAACACATCAAAGAAGCATTAAACGTGACGTTTAGAAAAGGCCCCAGAAAGAGATGGCTTCAACTTACAATGCTAGTGTTTACAATTGTAGTTGTGCAAGGTCCAATACAAGGTTAGTATAAAACATAACTTTTTGCAATACGTTAAAAATTTTGAAAACTCATTGTACAACCGTCACAGCTTACTGTTTATATAGATTTGTAAATCAATATGTATTTATATATAAACTAAGTTTCCTCTCTTGTTTGCAGTTGATAGCTAGAGTATAACATATATATATATTACAACAATACAATTATAGTTTTTAATTTTTTCGACTGTAATTCCTACTTATTTACTTACTCAAACCCTCAGCTAAATATCATATTATATAATTTTAAAATGCATTCATTTTAAATATAAATAAACTATAATTCAGTTATAATTCAGTTAAACCAATGGTTTCAGGTGAATTTGCGATTGCCTATTTGGGCGCCCGATTACGTTTCCAGTGGAATGAAGTCGACTACAGTATATTTTCAACATTTCTCTCTATACTGAACATTCTAGGCAAGAACAGTTATTCATTACTAATTGAAGAGAAACATAAAGATATTAATATAATGTATTTCAATTATTATATTTGAATAGGAGTTGGAATCGCGGTAGGGATTTTAAGTCACTTGTTCAAAATGGACGACGCACTAATTGGAGTGATTGCCTGCCTCAGTAAAGTATTATCAGGATTAGTCTTTGCATTCGCACCTTCTAAATTATATTTTTACATGGGTAAGCATGTAATATATTTTTGAAGTTAAAAAATGTTGTTTTGTACATGTAACTCCTATAATATAAATATTATACGCTAAAGAGGATGACGACACGGGAAATTAAATGTAACTCATAACTCGTGATCGTGTAATCTATAAAAAATAATAATAATTTTTTTAACAATTTTTTTTTTTTTTGTAGAAAACCTATATTGCGTGGGACAATACCATTCAAATTCATAATCGAAGCTCCTTTCTTTTTGTTTTAAAGCACAGAGAGAACATTATCTACGATGAAACGTTTTGATTTTTCCGATAACTAACTTCAAAAATACTATACAGCTAAACAAGAAACTTAAAAATTTAAATATAATAATAATAATTTCAAGTCCATTTTTATAGCGAAAAATAAAACGCTACATCACGAATAATGTTCTTCTCATTAAAGCAGAACAATTAAAGCATCTATTATGAATTTACGTTAAATGGTTTTGTCTCACTTAAAATGTATTTTTACGTTACAATTACTGGTGTATCACATCTTCTTAATATAATGCTTTTATCTATTTGTATACATATATTTATTCACCATACAATAATGTATTATTGTTTTTAACATGAACTCGACAACCAAATATACTACTGAAATTTAAACAAATTCTATTAGAATACCCAAAAAAATTACTTGTTATAAAATTAAATGTCGTTTAATCGAATATATTTTCTCTTAAATAATATTTCGTAAAAGTAAAATTCATCTATCATGAAAATATGTGTTCAGCTGATTTAGGTGTTCAAGATATTTTTGTTGACATTTTAATGAATTGAACACCAATTTTAATATTTACCCTTATAACTTTATCCTAAAAACTGTGGTTTCAAGAACTAAAGATTTGTCATAGTATTATAGTGAAATATTCCAGATTACACATTGGACATAACCCGTTACTAAACCACTCCTTCTAATTGGGGATTTATATTGTACACTTCCAACTGTGATGAAGATTTTTACGATTTTGATTATTTACTCTTTAACTGTCCTACTCTATCAATCAATATACATCAATAATCCTTCATCTAACAAATTCATCATTATAAAAGTTATTTTTAATTACATCCAGCAAATTAATTTGACAATTTAAAAGTATGAGCTTTACAAGTAATCGTATTTTCTAAAAATGATTTAAATAAGTTCTATTTTCTCATTTTAATAATTATAATTTAGTGTTATTCTTATTATTATTATTTTCATGTTTATATTAATTGTTGAAATATAGTATAATAATAAAATGTTAGCATATCTTAAAAAATTCCTTATTAAATTAAATGTACACAGTAGTTAAAAAAATAACAAAGCATTTTTTTTTATTTCAAAAAATAATTAAAAATATAGATTTCATTCAGTGAGATGCTTAAATATAAGTTTGATTTTTTTATCAAAAATATTATACTATACTATTATAATTAATAAAATATATTCAAAATTTTCAGTTTAAAGGGGACGTTAGGGCCGATGATTATACTTTTCATCAAGTTAATTTCATTATTTTTATGTAACAGAAAGCTATTATAAATCGCCACATTTAAAACACGTTTCTAATTGAAAGCCCTTCATTGTACTATTGTACATTCTACATCTTATAAAACATGTGATTCTTAACTAATAAATATGTTATCCTATATAGTTGTATAATCATAACCAACTATTTTCATTAGCAAAAAAATTATTATAATATGGCAATAACAAAATTATTAGTTTTAAGTTTAATGATAACATTGATAAGTGTTTTACCAGACTACTTTTAAAAAAAGTTAAAAAATAGAAAAAAAACCAGTTGGTCCAAATGGTTTTTCCATTTTTTCTATTTGTACCGTAATAACTGTAGAAAAAATAACTTCTCTAAATAACAGTCTAAAATTTTTTTTTTTTATAATTTGCTCATGATTTAAAACATTTAATATAATTTATAAGTGATTATTATTTTTATACGTTGCGTACTTACATATATATTACTTACATATAGGTGCTGTCGTTGATTCAATGAGCAGTGTTTCGTACGTTGTGGTGAGATCGATCGTCTCTAAAACCGTACCTCAAAATGAAATCGGTATCTATAAATAATGAATTTCAAACGAAATTGAACACTAATTCACTAATTACATTGTTGTCAGGTCAAGTGTCAGCAGTCATAGCAGTCGTCGAGACAATAGTACCTGTTATTTACAAGCCTCTATACAGTTCAATATATAGAGCCACCGTACACACGTTTCCTGGAGCGTTCTACATAGTCGGCTCCATAATGCTCACCCCCTCCATATTTCTATACTGGTAATATTAAAAAATATCTCCGATTTAATATAATTATTGATACATCTTCTTCTTCTCTGAGTTCCTATCCGTTCCGGATGTTAGATATCATATTGGCAATGCCAATACTGTTAAGTGATGCCCAAAATAAATCAATTGATGTTGTATTGTACCAGTCGCGGAGAATCTTCATCCAAGATATTCTTTGATTTATTCTTTTAATTTATTTATCTTCTTCTAACACTTATTTTTCCTTGTAATATAAACTGGAATATATTGTATCGTTGATTATTTCTCATAATGTGTCCAATGTATTCAAACTTCCGATCTTATATTATAGTTAATAGTTTCTTCTGTTTACTCATCCTTTCAAGTACCTTTTGGTTAGTAATTATATCTGCCCATGACATTTTTAACATACAACCACATTTCAAAGGCATCAATTTTTTTGGATGTTAACTCTGTTAATGTCCAGGTTTTAACTGCATATAATAATACAGAGAACACATAACACCTTAATAGTCTGATTTCTGTTGCAAAAGGCAAATCGTGGCACTTGAATAACTTCGACATTTTTCGAAATGTTTCCCTAGCTTTTTCAATTCTTCATTTTATTTCTAATGAATGATCCTAATCTTCATTTATTGTTGTTCCGAGGTTGGATACCTGAATATTGATACATAAAAAATACATATTATTCAATATATTTCGTTTAAGCCTGATTCACATTATAGATAATGCAAAGGTTCTATCACCTTACAGTCTCGGTTAAGTCGAATATTATTCAACTAATTTTAAATCGGAATGTTCACATTGTAAGCATTATCGGTTATGTGAACATTCCAATTTAAAATTAGTTGAATAATATTCGACCTAACCAAGACTTTAGGGTGATCAAACCGTTGCGTTACCTAAAGTTTGAATCAGACCTTAAACTGTCAGAATAATAATCATTGTTTATTATTATCAATTACTCACAATATGTTTTCCATGTATGAATTATTCTCTACGTACCACTTGAGAATAACATCACTATTAAAAACCAATTTCATTAGTAAAACCGTTAAGAAATATAACGAACAAAAGCATTACATAACTTTTTCATTCTGATAACGATAAGTAGTTCCAGATATTATGATTTTCTCGGAATATTTTCAATGCAATAAAACACATTAAATATTTGTGATCGATATGAATCTATACCATGTTACATTGTAATAATTTTTAGTAGTCAACAGCAATTAAACTTTAAATAGGTATATTAAAATAACTTATGATCGCAACAATTATTTAATTTTTTGTAAACTATTTTCAACATACTTGAAATCATTTTACCACGCGCATTTACACTTACGCAAATAATATTCATTATTCGTTCGTTTCACGAAAAAGTTGACTATATATGTTACTTTTTTAAATCGTTTAAAATATTCGAAAGTATCAAAAACAAATGACTAATTAAAAAAAAATTCATTTACACAATCCAATTGCACCCATATTATATACATTATGTGTACCGTGTCTAAAATAAAGATAACATTTTTTCTATAAAAACATGTTCAAATTATATTATATAATTCTCATCTAAATCATTTTCGTAGAATGTTTACATTACAATTTATAATTCAATCAAATTAACTATTTAAGCAAAGTTTTCATATTTTATTATCAAAAAACTTAAAATAAATGTTTCAAAACCTATTAAAAAATTGTGTTTTGTAGCGTTTATTTATTTTTGGAATATTGATAAGAAAATATTTTTGTTGAATAACTAAACTAAATGAATATTTTACAGGTGGATGTATCGATTAAATAAATTAGAACCTAAGAAAACATTTGTTACTGAAAGAGAGACATTGAACACCTAATTTCAGACTCAAAACTAATCCATAAAAACAATCGTTATACTTTATACACATTTTTTTTTTTAATGATTTTTTTAAAATTATTTTCAATCAAATAATTATCATTTTGTATGTTTGTGTGTTTTTTTTTTAAATGTTTGCGATATTTTCCCGACAATATTTTTATACTAAATGTTATCAATTAAAATTTTATATACATACTGATATTTATATTTGTATAATAATTTCTTCATTATTTATTTCATAAAGTAGGTAAAGTAAATTATGTGCCGGACAATAAATATTGTTAGGTCGATTCTTGTATATAATTTCACCGTCGCATGTGTTCTTATTTTTACTAGGATATGTACCATTACCGTTCGGCACAAGATTATACTCGTATTTATGCATTATTTTCAAATAATTATATGTTATGTAAATATAAATGTACTTTGTATTAGGTTCAAGCGAATGTTATTTTATTTGTATTGTATCCACTTAAGATTCGGTACTTTCCGAATGAGTTGTTATGCTTTCTTAGTGTTTTTATATGTTCAACTACAGGTACCTCCAATCAAAGTATATTTCAGTTCACAAGTAGAAAGAGATATAATCAATAGCATATTTTCAAATTTTTATGGAGGAAAATTGAACATTTTTTCTAAAATATAACTGATTTATATAATATTATAAAAAAAATACATATAATACAATAATAATACATACGTAAGTAATTTATTTTTATATAATCATTATAACCACATGATTTAAATTAATATTCTCTTTCTCTGTACCTTCAAAACAAGCCATTTATTATAATCACCTACTTTTCTAATCGATTCAATGTAACGTACATCCAATGAACAGCATTTCCAATAAACAAGTTCTTTTAGGCTCAAGAAAAAAATAGTTATCTATTGTAGCATTTTTTTATTTCACAGCTCACCAATTATATTGCACTTTGTTAATTGTGTATATAATAAATTATCTATAATATTTATGTATTTTTCATAAATAAAATTGTTATATTTGTATTATAATATACTATTATATTCATATAACCATATATTTCCTATTAAGCTCACTCAGCATAAATAATTGATCAAAATTATATTAATTTTAAATGTATTATACCTAGGATATTAATACATAAATAATATTATATTATATGATAATATTAAAACGTAATCAAAATTGTTACTGCACAGTGACAAGTATAACATTTCAGACTAGTTTATTTATATAACACAATAGTTTAACTTACTAAGTATATAGTTATTAAATTAAAGAAAACTAGAATAGTTAAATTAAGTTAAAGTATTTACTCTTCTATAACAGTTTTGAATGTATGTTAATACCAATCAGTTATTTGTAACAACCATTTTGATGACTGTACATGACAAATTAAAAATAACAAAATTTGAATATTTTAGATCGGGTGATATACAGAGTTATGCATATGTACATAATGGGCGAATAATATTGATATATATTTGGTGATTGGTCTTTAAACCCTGAAGAAAAGTAATATTAATCTTCAAAAAATTATTCTGGGTGAAGGAGATTGGGAAAATTAGTTTATATTTTTAAGTTCGTCGATATAGTAATACAACCAAATATCTTAATAATATAGGTTGTTCTACTTTCAATTTTTCAATGTTCTACTTTAACAAATAAATACATTTAAAAAATTTAAAAAATCAAAAATTTCAAGTACCTAAAAGTGCACGAATTTCTTTAAAATATTTCAAAAATATAATGGCTTTAAAATGCTTTTTATCAGTTCTCAGTTAATATTACGAGTCACAACGATTAAAATTAATAGGATAACAACCATACAACTAATAAATTGTTGAATATATAAAATAATATAAATTTATGAACAATACAAATAAAATAAAATATGATTATATCTAAAAATAATAATTTATATATCTACGCTAGTTAATCTAGATACATGCATTAGAATATTTAATTTTTAATATTTTATTATATTAAATAGTTTTTTTTTTTTTGTATATAATTAATGTAAGTTAGACTAAAGTAGTCGAATCTTCCTTTGATCTAATGTTTTTTTTTTTCCAAAAATTACTTTAAAAGCATGAGGTACGGTTTCTTTTTTGTTTGTCCTTTAATTTAAATTAACTTATTATTTATCACCCATAAAATGGCAATTTTTTGAACAGTTAATATGCAAGTAGTGCATTAAATAATTCAGATTTGTATTAGTCAAACTTTCAAAAAAATATTTATATAAACATATACAAACTATTTTTCTTTGGTATATTAATAATGGTTCTAGAGCATTGGTTAAGAGACAGTTTTGCAATACTGAGGATAGTCCCGGATTCAAAGGCGTGTCTCGACCAATCATTCAGTTCGTCCCGGTTAATAGAAGCTGAGAGAAAATAACATTAATATTGTATTATTTAATAATAAAACGTAAAAGAGTATTATTCATTATATAATTATTTTATGGCTATCTAAAATAATTGGCATGGTTATATACAATAATAATGTATTTTATTTTTTTTTGTATTAGCTAATAAATATTTAAATAACAAAATTTTATACTTATTTCTGTTTCCATATGAACATTAAATCAAAAAAAAAAGGGTTATTTAATATGAAGTCCCGGTTTAGGAGTTTCAAAATCTGACAACCCCAATCATGTGAAAACAAATACATTCCTCATTTAACTCAAAATCTCATACACCAATTTTCATGGTCATTTACTGTGCAATACAGTTATAGTTTTACATTTTAAAATCATTATATGATTTAGCGAAATAGTTATATTTTTATTTTTTTATTGTTAGTACCTAATTTTTAAGTTTGTAATTTTTTAATGGCAATAAAATATTTTTATTAATTCGTTTTTTAAAGAAGAACGTTTTTCCAAATTTTATCGTTGATAAAAACCAATTATCTATAGTTAATTTAATGAATGTAAGCTATAAGTGTTCAAGTATTTGAAGTTTAGTTGGCCGAAGTATTTCTCTAAGACTTTGAGAAATATCCTCTGTCATAGTATTCCACTCGTTTAAACTGCTGTATATATTTAAGAATAATAACTACCGGCTTAGATGGCTTATGGTTTTCCGATCTTGAAGACGAGTATCCTGATCAAGTTGACAATTCACATGGGATTCGCAAGGAATAGTCACTGAATGCTGATTACATGAAAAAAAAAAAAATATTGTACCACGATTAACTCGATCAGTGAACGTTAGTGATGAAAATTGTAGACTAAAAAACAAGAGGAATCAAAAGAGACACTGGTGACCTTCATCATCCCACTCATAAGCCATGGGTGACAACATGATGCTACTTGGTATACTATACTTACAATATATTATTATGTGGACGATGTTTATGTAATATTTTTATGTTTATGAACCCTACACCTTCAAAATCAATAATTTTATGTATAAGAAATGAACATTATAAAATATAAAATCTGAAACTATAAATTATGCAACTAATACACCACTTTTAAGAATCATGAACTCTGTAAATAATTATAATATTGATCCGTTTTCCTCTATTTCTTTCTACTCTTATAAAAATCACGTTCCCCCTATCCAAGCATTACATATATCTTGATACGTCTATTTAACAAAAATCAGCAAAGACAGTAGTAATATGAAAATGACAATCGTAAGCACCCTGTTCATACTAAATGACTGGACACGTCTGAAATCGGTGTTAATACAGAGCCCTTTTATATGTTGGAGGATGGCCTGTGATGTGTCATGTCCATGCATCCGTCGTTCGATTGTTTGATTGTTTTAACGTGTAATATACTTATACATACTCATTTACATGTACACATATATATATACATACATTAGTTTATATTAATTAATATAAATCATTAACTGCTAACATAATTGCGTATAAATGAAACAATAACTATGGTTTTCTGCGAATTTATATTAATCTTTTAATTATATAAAGCGCCACAAATTTAAACTAATTAATACGAATTTACACTAATCTTTTAATTAAGTGAAAGCTACAAATGCGTCTTCCCATGTACATTATTATTTCGTATCTGGCATATTACATATCGTTTGATTTCTATGCATTACATTTTATTTTTTTAATTGGTAATATGTGGCATATTACAGTTGTATTTAAATTTAAATTTATTTCTGTTATTATTTAATAATATTTTCGAATGCTATTTAAATTTAATTTATGTAATTGGATCCTAACCCGTATAATATTTAAATAAAGAAAATAAATAAATTAGTAGTTTTATAAAAGTTAAATAATGTATACAACGTAATTCGTGAAGTTAAATAGATCACAATTTTGTTTGAATTTTTTTTTCAATTAAAAAATCTGTTAAAATATTTTCATAATAAGTACAAGAGATCATTTTTTATAATTAGTTAATACAACAAATTGATAAATAAATAAGATATTTAATTATTTCTGTTTCACTTTAAAGCTACAGGCATATGAGAAGGAGCCATCCACGAAAAACTTTATGACGTAAAATAATGGAAATTAATCAGCTAATAGGTCAAGTTATGGTATTCGTTTTATACGCTTTCTAGGAGTTACAAGGGATAGCAAAAACAGATAATTTGGATATCTGACATATTAATTCATTGATAATTTAAAAATACTTTATAAATAATCAAAAATAATTGGCTAACAAACTAAATGTTTATTTTTTTAATATTACATTATTGATTAATAATTAAATAACTAAATTTTAGATTAAACATTTTTTTTTTAATAATAGGTTAGACCAATATTGTATGTATTTTTTATATTGTAACTTATAGGCTATGGTTGTTTTTTATTCTTAATCTCACCAAGAGTGAACATTTTAAGTGGTAGACAATAATTTGTTAACAATAGTTGTTATTCAATAGTTTCTTAGATGATGTTAAAACTGATAAATATACTGATTTTTATGAATAATCATTATTTCTTATTTCCTTAAAAATATATATTTACTAAAAAATCTCAATTATAAATTAAAAATCTATATTCTGCAGAAGTTCAAAATGAGATGCTTTTTAATTGCATTAACATATTACATTTGTCTTTTAATTTTTCGTTAAACATATGTAAAACCGTATAAAACCTTAATAATGTAAAATAAAACCATAAAAATGTACAATTTTATGTTGTTTTTAAAAACAATGTAATTATATTTAGACTACATTAAATTATCACCAACATATTTGTCAATAAATAAACCATAGATAAGATTTAATTTATCATTATATAGTACATAATATAATATACAAGTATATTATACATTGGAAGCCCGATACGACTTTTCAAAAAATCAACGAAAGTTAATTTTCTAGTAACTTTGTTTAACAAAATCATTATTAGCATGAAAAAACACCAATTATATTTAATATTTTGAACATATACATTAAAATAACAGTTTAGTTAAATATCAATCGTTTTCAAATGCCTTTTAGTATTATCAACAAGTGACATTATGTTATTTAATTAACTGTATTCAAATTTAAATGCAAAAATTCAATTTCTATTATTTATACAATGCTACTGACTACTACTACTACTGTTTGACTTCTGTCAAACACTTAATTCATTCAAGAAGATTTTCAACTCAATCACTTATGCATGATTAATATTTTTATTATTATTATTATTATTGTTCATTGTATTTATTTATTTATTATATTTGATTAATTAAAAAAAAAAATAAATAAATAAATACTTTAGTTGAATCGATAATATAATAGTAATATTATAGTGAGTGTATTTCTAATTAAAACTTTTTCTATTATGCTATTAAAAGTGTCGTGCAGTCCTATTAGTTGTTAAAAAATATGTAGTTTATTTTGTGCAAGGGTTTTTTACAAACTTAGGGCAAAAAAATCTGTAACATTAATTCTATTAATTTAATATATAAATATTAAAAAAAAATAGATGTTTTTAGAAATAGCGAAGACTTGAAAACAAGAGTTTAATCTATATATATATATATATATATATGTTAACGGATCATTTACACTAAATGACTGTAGAGGGAATCGTGTTGTCAGTCACATCATTATATCATCATTCTTACACTAGTATGGAATGTTTACCGGTATCGACGTGTTCAGTCCTATATATCAGTTGCTCCTATATATCAGGCGCGAAATGGTTTACTGATCATTACAGTTTTAATATACCGTGTCGTTTAAAGTGTTTCCCCGGAACACATCGCACGCGTTCAAATTTACTACACTTTTTGAGATGAAAAAGTATTATGCGAAAAGTACAAAATATTTAATGCAAAGGTGAATTATAGTCGTTCAACGAGTATTTTTGACAAGTAATAAACTGGATTTTGGTTAGTTGTTATTATTATTAATATTTGTTTTTAATGTTGTTAAATAAATGTATTTTTCTTTTGGTCTAAAACCTTCGTTAAATATTATTCGTTAAATTCATATGACAATACGAGTTATTGATTTTACACGAAAATTTTTCGAAGTCATAATTTATAACAGTGTATTTAACATTTGTATTGCTATAATTGTTTAAACTGCCATGAATAATGAAGTTCATTTAAATGTTATAATGAAAATCAAATATATTAAAACAATTTTAATTTTGATAAATACAAACCTATTGTACAATTTATACTTTTTTAATCTCAAATTTCATTATATATATATATATCAATCAATAGATTTATAATAATTTTTAAACAACAAATTAAATGATTCAAGTACAATGATTTTTTGAATTCAAAATTATAATTTTAGATCTTAAATAAAAAATAATATAAACTAATTAGATTTCTAATTATTAATTTAGCTAAATAGTTGATAAAACATTATATTATTGGTTTATATTTATTAATATGATTATTTTTTACTTTAGTACAGCATTATAAACAACTGCAGTCTACATTGTTTTTGTGCATCCACCGTACAAACTATGAACGAAGCTTATTCATATACATATATTCTTATTATATTATGATAAAAGAATATTTATGTACATATGAACTATGGGCTTAATGATAATAAAATCAATAATCAAATTTAAGAAACTCTAAAATAATACTAATTGTATAACTGTAGTGACATGTAGATGTGATGAAACTCGTATTATCTATAATTTAAATTTAATTTTATATACATTTAGTGGAATATGATTTTTAAATATAATCGACAAAATATAAGATAAGTTAGTAAAATAAAATAAACTTGACTTATCATATGTACTGTCCCATTTATGTATAATTCACTTTTAAACGAACTATTAGTTAATGATAAATATTATTATTTATTTTTAAAATAATGTAACAATCTATATAATTATTATACATTTACAATAAGCAATCAATTTTATTTATAGCTAGTCTACCGTATCATTTAACTTTATGCATGTTAGATAATTACATTTGTCTCAAGTATATTGTGTCTTATACGTGTACTCTATAAAAGAAAAAATGCACACCTGGGTAACTTTTTTATTCTTTGATCATAATATATAGCTATTACTCACGTTTTGATTATTTTTCTATTAAACACGTTTTAAGGTTCATAATCAACATATTGTAATTATTGTACTTGTCTGATGAGTAGATCCAATTACGGAGTAAAGTTTTTTCGGGTGGTGGGTGGTGCATAATTTTACTTTACCTAGTCTACTGAGAATTATTGAAATACTTCGTCGTCACAACTATCGTCAAATAGTTTTGGAATTTGTCCGGTAGTAACATAACCTAAGTTATAATTCTTAGTAACTTTGGTTCTTTAAATAACTATTTTTTTAACAAAAATCTGATAAAATGATTAATACTGTCCAATAATACAATCGTATAGATACATTGAAATAATATTTTATGTAACGGTCAAAGTGTATTATTTGGGTATTACCGTGTAATGCATAATGCCAATTATGCGCATTACATAACGCTAATTAAACTCAGGCAAAGCTGAATCAATTTTATAAATTTGTTAAATTCAATCTAATAGATAACCTAACTCGGTGGTCGTAAAGCAATAAGTCTCGGTATAATGTACAGTGCCCAATTGTGTGTGGGCAATATAGATTGTTCGTTTTTTTTAATGGATCTCATCAACAATTATATAAGCAATAGCGTAAATTTAACAAGAAAAATCATTTACATAAAACAGTCTGTTACAAAACATTCTACATGTTCACGGAATAAAAATGTGTTCTTCTCATTGAGCCGTATTTGGCACGTGATTAAAATGTAGATTTAAATTTACTTCTGTACCAGAAAGTACATAAATAAATTACATAGTAGAATAAATAAGTACACCCAAATATTTTGAAGATATCGAAATTCTCCCAAACTCTGAACATACTAATGTTAAACCACATTTTAAAGATGGGAATAAAAAATATTTATTTAAAATGTCGATACTAATCAAAAACCTGTTGATGAAGAAAACAAAATATATTTCTTTTAGTAAAAAACAATTCTTATGAACTTGATATCTACCACTGAAAGTTTACTCGAGAAATTAATTTGAAATATGCAGAATCGCTTTTTTTCAGATTTGAATGATGCCAAAAACATTTCCAATATCATTGAAAGAAATGGCTGAAACATTTTCAAATCTTAATAGAGAAGGGTATGTTGGGTGCAATTATAGCAAACAACAATTTAAATAAAATAAATGTGGAATTGTGGCTGCAGAAAAAATATATGAATCCTAATGCCACGATAGTTTAGGCTGTAAATATAAATACAAAGTTTGTATACGAATAGTAAAGTAAACAAAAATGATATTATTTCTCTTTATTGCAATTGCCCTAGTTATTTGGTATCCGTGTATTACTCGGACAATTTACTATAATGCCCATTCAACACTTTGACCATAACATATATTATTTTTGTATAATTCTATTCATTCGATTACCAACAAATCTATCAGGCGACAAAATTATTAGAATAAATAATGATTCGTAACACTGCAGGATCAGTAAAAATAATTGCAGCCCCCATAATAAACTTAGCCCCCTCCCTAGTGTGCGGCCCAGCAAAACTGTTCGTAATAAATCGAACGAATAAATATCAAACGTATTTCAGACGGGTGTCGTAGACGGGAGATGAGCGTGTAAGGTCGTATTTAACATAAGCTTTTCATCGTTTCCGTCGTCGACCGGACGCGCTTCCGCGGAGGGACCAAGTCGACCAGAGACAGCGGCCACGGCGTTTCGCAAATACCGTTTCAGGGAGGCGAGCGCGCGGAAAACCACTGCGCGATCGGTGTCTAGGAACACCGACAGATGGCTACGGACACCGATGGTGGCGGCCCGTGGTCGTGGACAAAACGCGTGGTGGCCGGCGTGCACGTGGAACCGTTTGTGTGCTTTTACATCATGTCACGCACACTGATGCTGTTGCCCACGCAAAACCTGAGCCTACGGAAGGCATGCCGCGTGAACCTGCGCCTGGATAACGCCACATGCACCGTGCTGGAGGACGACCCATCCAGCGCATCCGCAGCTCAGCACGACGGTGAGGTGGCCACGCAACAGCTGGTCACCCAGATGTTCATATGGCAGATGATCATCCAGAGCAGCGTGCCGTGCGTGCTGGCCATACTGATGGGCTCGTGGAGCGACCGGAACCGGAGGCGCGTGCCGTGCATGCTGATGCCCGTGGCCAGCGAACTGGTCCACGTGGCCGGCCTGCTGGTGTGCGTCTATTACTTTTACGAGCTGCCCATGGAGATGGTAGGCATCGCGGATGCGGTGCCCACGGCCCTGGCTGGCGGCAGGATGGTGCTGTTCAATGCCATGTTCAGCTACATCTCGGACGTATCTAAGGTAAGTCTTGGCTGCGATTACGGGGAGGGGGGGGCGTTGACCGACCTGAAGTTAAGCACAGTGCGTGGTGAAAACTTACGATAAACGTCGGTCGGTTGGACACTGCGGGTCGGATCCCCCGTTCCGTCGCATTGAAGTTTTTAATGCTATCTTTTATGAGGCTATCGTAGCAATACCTTTACAAGTTCGATATTGAAAAATTATTAGGATTCTTACAAGAGTTACAACAAACGTTATTGCATGGTTTTCTTAAGTCATTGCTTACATAACATATAATGCCAACTTGTGCTACACCGTTGAAGTCATTTAATGTTTAACGCATTGATCATACGTCATTTTATACCTCGATATCCCGAACGTCCGGAGTTGAAGAGTGAAACAAAAAGGAAAAACTTGTAAAATTGCGATTTAAAAAAAGAACTTTGTGTTCGCACTGGCTTACGAAGAACTTTTTGGCAAATATTGGAAAGCATTAAAATTGATTAAAAAAAAACTATAAAATGTCTACCGTAATGATTTCGATTTGCTTTTTCTTCAAACGTTCATGGTTTTCATAATACGCATTATACGTATCTCGATCAATTAGTAAATTTGAAAAAAAATTGTTACAAGTACTAATGTGATGAAATAATAAAAACTCTTTTATCCTAGTCGTATGCATATTAAAGCCTGTTAAATACCGCGGTACATAAGCATGCATATGATAACAGTAGTAACCAATATGTACTTTATGTATGTGTTTAATAATAAAATAATTTTTAAAATTTAAATGTATGATATATTTTTAGGAGGAAATGAAAACCCTACGGATCGGTATAGTCAACTTGCTGTCCACCGTAGGTATGGCGATTGGTACAGCGTTATCCGGCATCACATTTCGGGAAATAGGTTTCTACGGTGTGTACACCACGTCAGCGGCACTTTATGCGCTCGGTCTACTGTACGGTCTGATATTCATCAAAGAAGTGCCACCGAACCAATTTGGTAATGCAGCACCGGTGAAGAGCGACGGCATATTTAATGGTTTTTTCAATGCAAAACATATTAAAGATGCTTTTAAAGTCACGTTCAAAGACGGTCCACACAACCGGAAACTCAAAATCATCATGTTGATGTGGATCGCATTTTTAATCATAGGACCGGTGAATGGTATGAGCACAAAACGTTATTAAGTGTTTAAACTGAAATTCTTCTGACACAATATTGATTATTTTGTTGTAATTAACTTGAGTCGAG
Organism: Sipha flava; assembly: GCF_003268045.1. Classification (NCBI taxonomy): domain Eukaryota; kingdom Metazoa; phylum Arthropoda; class Insecta; order Hemiptera; family Aphididae; genus Sipha; species Sipha flava. The sequence goes on along the minus strand of NW_020273627.1, from coordinate 785,140 downwards.
AAACATTAAATCGCAACCATAAGTGATTATTACAAACGGCTGAGGTTTGTATGTGAATAGTATGCTCCCTTGAGCACAATGCGAAGGATTACAGATTGTTTAAAAAAATATGCTTAAAAGTTTTCAAGCAATTTTGATTAATTATTCATGTTTAGAATCAAATGAAAATTTAGGCTTCTGAAAATGTAATACATATTATACGTACATTTTAAAATAACTTAAATAATTTTTTTTTTTTTTTTTCAGGTGATCTAACAGTGTCGTATTTGAACACGCGACTCCGTTTCAACTGGGATGAGGTGGCTTTCAGTTTTTACTCAACGTACACTATGATCACTAGCGTGACAGGTAATTACATAGTTTTACATAGCATTAATTTTCTAATAGACAAATGGTTAAAAAAACTTAACGTTAACAATACATTTAAAAATACTCTTCATATTTGGAACCATTAAACTTAAAATTATTTCAATTTACGTTCCTAAAACTGAATCTTCCGTACAACAGTTAAACCCGTAATTAATGTAAATTAAGCCCACGTAACAATTAACACATTTTATCAAATAATCGTATAAAATACCTACTAATATTATTCCATAATAATCATAAATTTATATTAATGTTTTACAGGAACAGCAATTTGTATAGGCCTATTCAGTCACATACTCAAAATTGACGATAGCATAATTGGAGTGATGGCTTGTGTCGGAAAAATTGCTTCTGGCATTTGTTATGCTTTTGCAACGGATAAATGGATATTTTGTTTGGGTGTGTACCTATTTCGTATAAACTAAATTATAATATTGGGAAAAACTAGATAAAAAGTAAATTAAATATCATATAATTACAATAGTTTATATATTGTGTAAATACTATTATAAGTCAATTAGGAATTGGTTTATAGATATTGTAACCAGTGGTGTATACCTACATAATTTTTGTATGGGGGGGGCGGATCATTTACAAACAAATCATTATTTGTCCTCACACTAAGAACATTATTTAATAACGTTTAAAAAAGTTCTAGGGATATCTGACCCCCATGTCCCATTCTTGTATATACCATTGGATGTGACAACAGTTTAAATTAAGTATTTTTTTGAAAGAACTATTGAGAAATTTTTAAAACATATGAACACTATATTTAGTAATTTTGATTCTGCACTAAATAGTTTTCGAGATCTATGATTTTACTAAATAGTTCAAAATTAAGATGCTGTAACAGTTATACAGAATTTTTCTGAAGATCTATTTTAAATGTTTTCGACTAACAAATCATTTTTATTTCAGGACCATTAGTCGACATTATGGGAGGCACGGTTTTCATAACGGCCAGGTCAATAATGTCGAAAATAGTCGAACCTAATGAATTGGGTATGAATCACGATTATTTATTGATGTGACTTGCTCTAACTTTTATTTAATTTCAAATATTAGGACAAGTGACGGCTATTTACAGTATCGTCGAATCACTCGTTCCTATTTTCTTTGGACCACTGTACAGTGCAGTTTACAAAAATACCTTACACATACTACCCGGAGCTTACAGTTTAATCGGCTCAACTTTGGCTGTGCCGGCTACAGTGATATATTTGTAAGTAACAATATGTTCAAACAGTACACAACAATTTTAACTAAAAAGTTACCATCACTTTTTGTGTCATTTAAACATTGAAAAAAATCTTATTCGTGAAAAACTTATTGATATGTATATAATTTTATAAATTATAAATCGATAGAATTTATCGAGAATAATTATTCTAACATCCGAATCTACAAATTCACAATAAAATTTAAATCTTGAAAAATGTAATTATAGTCTTATAAACATATAGTAGTATAACTTAGGAAAAAGACACAATAATTATACAATAAAAATAAACGTTGTGTATTTTGGTTTCATTGTAAAATATCTTAAATCATTTACGTTTATGCAACGTACATAATATATATATTATCGTGAATTTTTTTATTTGAAAAATAGATGGCTGTACAAAGAAAGTAAAAAATCACAAAAACACAACTACAAAGCTGTTCAACTTGATGATAACAATAAAGGCGAGGAAATGAAAGGTGCTTAATTGGAATTATTAATTTTACGTCACCCATAATATAAAACAAGGTTATTCTTATAACTTATTACTCATATTTTCAATCAATTTTTGCGTGTTCTTTTGTTTAAGAACATATCTATGGTAATTTTAAAAAAAATATCTTCTACTTTTCATATTGGACGTTTATTCATTTTTTTATTTTAATATTAACTAGAACGATTGTAATATATTATTGTGAATACTAAAAAGAGGTTTTGTTTAAATTGTATATTTTTATTTTTTTATATAAAAACCAATGTTATTACTTTTATATTCTGAATAAAATCGTGAATATATATATATTATATATTATTAAAATTAATATTTATCAATTGATTATATATTTTTTTTAGATTTATAAGAACTTACATACAAGAACATTTCGAACCTAAGACATTTTCAGAAAAATAAAATTGAACTTGGTTTGTATGATTATCAGACTATTTTAATATTAATATAGTATTATACGAGTAGTAATAATTAGTTACAAGTTTTTAATTGTAAATGTTCAAGTTTAGACTTAGTATATATGTTTAACATATATTTTAATTTATTATTAAGAAAAATTATGTTACATTATATTACTGATAAAAATTAATAATAACTTATTTGACCAAATACTATTTTGTTTTCATTTAATATTGATTTTTCAACTGATTCTTAACCTTGCCTATTATATAATACATATAAAGTAGCTTAAAACGTATGTTGATTATTTTACAAGTTTATTTTTAGCGTAATTACTCTTGTAGATATGTATTTACTCTTTTACTTGATTACTATTTATTTTCACAATTAATATTTTTTAAACTAAAATATTTTTGAAGCCTAATCTATTACTAATTGATACTATATGTAGTATGTAATATAAACAAGATGTTGTATAGCAATAATTTGAATTATTTATCATATAAATGAATGTATATTATGGGTATTATATTTTTATGTACAAATTCATTACACATTTTTTTAATTGCCGTAGATCATATGAAACATGACTTTTAAGTTTATATGTAGGTAAATCATTGCTCATTCGAATAAATTATGATAAAAAAGTTGATTTTGCATTTAATAAAAATTATTAACATTATTACGAGTTTTTTCCTTTGTAACAAAAAATATTCATTCACAATATACACTCGGCCCACAATTTTTAAAAAAGATTCTTTTGATTACGCAAATGTATGAAAAAATATTAAAGTATTTGTCTGGTTTTATAACTCAAAAAAACTGTTATTATGATTTCACAATTTAATTCATGTTTAATTAATTTAATTTGATTGTTATTTTATTTGTTGATAACATACTCATAAATCCATGTTATTAAAATTGAATACTCATTGATGTATGGATGTATGGATGGGGCATATCAATGACGACAACGTACGGGGTCACGGTATTTTTTGTCAGAGAGAGAAATCATTAAGTATTGTGGTTCTCACTCTAGACTGGGGTACTTGTTAAGGTTATGTTAGAATCTCAGAAAATAATATTATCAGATTGTAACATCTGTGGACCCCATATAACCTTAAAATAAATAGAAATAAAAGACCGAATGATAAGGCAAAATGTCCTATCCACATTTATTATCAATGGTAATATTGCTATATTGATATATGGTCTATATATCATTATATACGATACATCATTATATCAATTATTATCAATTAAGACTGCAGATATAGTTTGGCATAATTAATTATTACTAACACTTTATTATTTTATGGTTCATAACATTGTATTCATCGTTTTGCAGAAACACTTCATTATCCATCATTATTAGCCAATAAAAAATTAATCATTTCTTGTTATTGAATTTATATTTATATTATATTATATTCATTTATATATTTATATATATTTATTTATTATTTTATAATTATATTATGAATTGCACACCATACAATAGTATGGTGTGCAATTCATAATGTTTAAAAAAAAAAAAAAAACCGGAAAATTGACTGTGAGTATCGTGTTTTTCGAAATCAATAAAAAAATAATTACATTTTTATAGAATAGCTAAATAAAGATAAGTGATTTTTTTTATGGTTCTTCTTAAAAAAAATTGTTCACCACTGATATAAATTAAAGTGACAATCGTTTAATTTTATACTGTTAAATGGAATAATCCTTATCCCTATAATTTATTAATCACATAACTACTAAGACGTCAAATTATATTTGATCAAAGATTCCAAGATATCATTGATTAATTTCATCATCTTTAAAATAAAAGAATAATTAAAAAAAGATTGAACATTATTTTGCTTGAAAATCAAAAAATAAACCACTTTCTTTTTGTCCACAGCCTGTTTGGTATCAACTGTCCACTCCTTACGCTTCACCTTTTACCTTTTTAATTTGTAATAAGATCTACAATTGGAAAATATTAATTTAAGGTTAAAAAATATTTATAATTAAAAACTACATTATTCATTTTGTAAACGGTAGTAATTATTTTACCTTGAGGAATTTCATCGGTCATTTATAGTTTCGAAAAATTTAAAATTTAAAATAATAAAAATCAAAAATAAATGAAAACTGCAAATACTAATTTTTAGATATTTTTGTAGTCCATATAAATAATATACACTTTAGATATGTATTTTGATAGTGATATAGATTTATGACTACAATTATAGTGTAAATTTAAATATATACTTTTAATTAGACACAAAGTCTGAATGTCCGATTCTTGCTAAAATTACTAATATAAGTAAGTGTGAATCAACAATGCTATTTTATTTTATTTTTTTAAATTCATCAGTATCTAGTATTTTATTACGAATTCCTTTCGACTTCTCAAAAGTACGAATAGAAATAAGTAATTTTTTAAGATATCCTTGTACCAGGGGCGTATTTTAGGGGGTGAAGGGGCGATCTTCCCCCCCCTGAATCCCTATTTAAGGAATGGATTATATGTCAGATATACATTTCCAATTTTTTTAAAGTGAATCATTTTATAACGAAATCAAATTACGCGTGGCTGCGATTACTAAATTGGGCTTTTTATCTGGTCCATATTTAGTGAAAAATCAAATAAAACACAAGCCTAACTTTCAAAACACAGACAGTTGTTAAAAAAGAACTACACAAAATTTGATTCTAAATGGATCCGGCATTAGATTAAAGAAAAAAAAACCACAAATATTAAAGACTCGCTAGATTTAAATATTACCAACAATTTTACTTGTAAATTTTAAGCCTAAATTAAAGAAAAAATGTGAGTCCCCCCCCCCCTAGAAGTAAGTCTAAATACGCCTCTGTCTTGTACAGTTATATTAGGTTACCAATTGAGATGAGATTATAATTTGATGACACGGGGTGCATAATTTTATTTTATTGATATTTACTTACTTATCTATAGAGGCTTTTTTCTTTTTTTTTTAAAAAGTAAGAACATTAGAAGTTCAACATATGTTATTGAGAAAACTGGTTCCACTACTATATCAACTGTTGTATATAATTACATTTTTACTTTTTATTTTGCAATCAAATTTATAGTAATAAATAAAAAATTAAATGGGTTAACAAACGATTCATGAAAATCACAATCGTGTTCTATGGCTAGTTAGAATTACTGCTAAAGTGCATATGTTTATATTCTATACCAGTGGTCGACAACCTTTATGGACTCTTGGGACATTCAAAAATTAAAAATGGTTTACGGGCCCAGTCAATACAAGAAATTTATTTGATATTTAATAACATTTGTTAGTTTTGGAATTTAATGCGGACTGTATAAAAGAGACGTGTGTACCGGTTAGTATATACGTATGCATATTTTGCATTAATTTGATACAATATAAGTAAAATTAGGTGGGGAATGTCTAAGTTCACTGATTATATGCTGTGCTTATCTACTACATAATATACTCCATAAACATTTTTTTATTTAACTTGATTCGTGAGATCATCGTGTGTGTAACTATCCGACCATTTTTACAATCACATCCATCGATTATTATAAAATTTCAACAGTTTTTCTCAGATTTTAACAGAACATTAGAGCTGCTAACTACATGTTTGTCACACATCACTGTCATTAAATAATCATCGCATTATTATGACATGTGAACCAAATAATAGTCGATCGAATCCGGGAAATACATATATCAAATACTAATCGCCCGAGGTAAATAGTATTATTTATATTATATAATATAATAAGTAGCGACAAAATATTGTAGAGATGTACTGAAAATATAAATGAAAGAAGATTGCATATTATTTCAAGGGCTTCTTATTTCTGTTTTTTCATTTTTTGTCTAGACTAATGAAAATCAATGCTGAATAATTAATTAAAAATAGTATAATTGGACTAAGTTTCGGTATATTTTTTGAATAAACATTAATTTATAATATCATATTAAACGAATATGTCTTTTTCCCATTTTGAAATCTTAAACACATCCTGCATTGAACGGTAGACACAATCGCATAGTATTAACGTTTACCATATTCTGAAATCATCATTATTCACATATTAATCAAATAAAATAATAAAAACAGTCGGATAAACTGTTTTGATCAATATATTTTTATGAACTTGAAAATTTTATCCATTGATTACATCTAATAATGATACTATATTTTAAATTAATACAGATATATACTTTTTCTAACTTTGTTTGATACGAAAATTCCAAGGTTAGGTGAGTTTATCACAAGTTGGTGGTAAAAAGAATCTAATTATAAAATATACATTATATATATATATTTATCATATGACTGCCAATAAAGCTAGTGATATACAACTACACAGCATTTTGCACTGCGCTGTAAATCGGACCGATTATGCATTTTAAAGCGAAGTTATTTATGTAACCATTACGCCACTCCGGTCCCAATACTATACGTCGATAATTTACATACGTGTTTTTCCGCTCCATTAAAATATTAAAATACTTTTAACACCTACACAAAAAAAAAAATCAAACCGTAAAAATCGCAAAACTGGTTATGGAGTAATATGTATCAATCTCGTGCTAAATTTTGGAAAAAATAAATAAACTCTTAGATTTAAACATGTCACGTACGTGATAAGCCGTCGGTTTTTTTCCATTCCAAATGCGAACTAAACACACTCTATATAAAAATTAATTCCGTCACAACAAATAAGTATTATATGATAAAAATAACCGATTTTTAGTAAATAGTAAAAAATGCATAAATTAAGCACGTAAGAAAACTTTTGAAGAAATAATTTTCTTTTTAATGGTAAACTCCGAGAGTGTTCAGGCGGAACTGTATAATGAAAGTAAAATAGAAAATACGAAATATAATGAAAAGAAGTGAATATGCGAAAATATATTTCAGATCACGTATTTATACATTGAAGGATTAGATTTTCTCTTCTGTCTCATTATTACCTTACCTAAAAAATTTTGGTGGAACATTACCAATTTTTTTCACTTTTTTTTTCACACTATATTACTCGTAGATAAACGATTTTATTCTTAATTATTTAATTAGAATAATTGCTGAATGGGCGTTACAATTTTTTATTAATTATATTTACTATTATTACTTGATAAATTTATTTAGAAAAAAGTAATGTAGTTGATACATACATTAAATTAGAAATATAGTATACTTTTACAATAGGTGTTACAAATATATTTTATTCTTGGACGAATAATTTACAGATATACACTCATTTCGCCCTCCACTGAACTTAGGTTTTCTCGTTTCTTATTTTTTATATTCGTAAATGCTAAAAACCCCTGTTCGCAAAGATATAAAATTGAGAACGGTAAAAAAATAATTAATACAAATTTTCAAAAGACCTCGGCACACCTAGTGAATACTTACAGTACACCAATGTGCCGCGGCACTCAATTTGAAAACTGATGTATTAGACAATAGCTTGCAACAAACTTTATTACTTCAAAATCGGGAAAATAATATTTACAAACGGTACCCGCAGTAATACTCACTTGTATCCATAAATATAAATAAAGTTATAATGTCGAACATGTATAACGCGAATGGCTTACGACTCACGTTTGTGAGATCAACTGCTGTTATTTAAGTCCGGCTATGATGTGCAGACGCTTGCGAAAAGTCAACATGATTAGTTATCAGGACGAATTTGGCCAAATCAATATAAGCCCTCATTAGTCCTACCAAAACTGTCCTTTTTCGAATCTATTAAATCTTACTATAAGATTTATAACGTGGGTATTAATACTTTTTATAATTTTAAAATATTATTAGTTGAATATTTTTTATGATGAAGTGTTTTTCATATATACGATGCTTTATTGAGTGCAGATTTTACTGTTATTTTTGTCTCATTCTGTATCAGTATTTATAAGATTAGAAAAACGTACTACATTTTAACGCTAGATGAAATTATTTTAAAATAAATAATATTGTCGGTATTTTATAAATACGATTATTTATGATAACATTTGATTCCGTGGAAATATTCAAAGGAGCGCAAATTATTGAACATAACTACATTGAAAACAATTTGGTAATGAGTTATTTTAAAAATGATATAAATAATTAAAACTCTAATCGTCTTCATTAGAAGACTTCTTAAGTGCGCTAATAATGCCGCATGCATAATTATATACGTATATTATACTAATTACTTCTGTTTGCAATAAATTAATTATAATTATCGCAATTACAATAAAAAATATTATAATAATCAAAGCATTGTTAGTAAATAAACATATAATTACTAAAGTTGAACTAAAACTAAACGTAGTTAAAATTCCATCCATTTACTGTATTTTTAAACGTATTAATTCAGTTTAACTATTACACTTAATACTATATATTTTATAACTAAACAATTTTTTGAAAGAAAAACGTTGATAAATCATTATTTATATCAAAAACTATTTATATTATTAAATGTTATCATAATTTATACATTAATACATAGTTAATATCCAATGAAATTACAGACAGTAGTGTCTATTTTTTTTTTTTTTTTTAGATAGTAGTTTCTATAAAAAAAAGACAAAACTTCTGGATAGGGTTAAATACAGAAATAGGTAAATTATTTTGGTTATAGTCTTTTAAGCTTAAAATCAATGGTATATTGTTCTCGAAATAACGATTCTGAATGTAAGAGGTTGGTCGGTACATGTTTCTTATGATGGTTGGTAAACTAGAAAAACCAAATTTTGTAACAAGGTAAATTTGTTTAAATGTTCTAATATCAAAAAATAAAAGACATCTTAAGTTTAAGAAAATCGAAAATTATAAGTATCTATAAACAGTAAAAATGTCATTAAAATATTTCGAAGCTATAAAATTTCCTTTGACTAAATAACTAATACTATTTAATGAATTCGTTGAATTATCCAATTTCATAAAACATTTAATTTTGTAATGTTTATAAAACATTTTTTTGCAATTTTCCGATAGATTTTTTTTTTTTAGCTTCAAAAAAAATCTTATGAAAAATCTTAAACATAATTTTTAAGCTTTAAATATAAAAATTAAAATGCTATGAATTTTTATTACGAAAATGTAACGGATTTTCATCTTTTTGTCATTTTATTATTTAGCGTTTAAATGCGTTCTTTTAATTGTTTTGTTGAAATTAAGCACAATCAATTTTTGTTCATCATTAAATTACATTTTAAATCATATCAAAATGATTTTATCAACATTTTCAAAAAAGAGCTAAGGAACATGAAAATTTTGATTTTTTTATAAATAGCCCAAACATTTTTTTTGCAAATTATATCATCTATAGCAATCGGTAATATAAGAACTCCTTCTGGATGAAATCATTTACGCAGACATTAAAAAAAGAAAATATATCCTGAACATAATCATTAACCTGGTTAAACTAACTCATTTCACTCAAAATCAAAAATAATATTTACATTTTTAATTCATATATTCGCAATTAGTGCAGTGCCATATCGTGGCAACAATAATCGTATGTATTGTACATCTGCGCATAATATTAATAAAAATTTTCAATAAAAAAATATTTGTTTGGTACAATGATTTTGCCACTTTAAAAATATTGCCACCCTAGACCCTAGTTTCACAGGTCTAGGTCAAAATCCAGCCCTATAAGTAGTAAAATCGCCAAATGATTTTACTTGTCAAATATAATATTCTAAAAGAAGACTATCATAATAATTAATAGCAATCATCCAATCTAGCAACTATTGGTGTAATATATAATTTGTAAGTATTTGATAAATATGTGTATATTAAATATGACGTAGAACAAAATGTTAGCAAAAATTGTTACGATAAATGGACAGACCTAATGAGAAAAAGGAATTTGTATAAAATAAAAATCTAAAACAATGGAATTATTTGATCTATTACGTATTATTTATAGTGTCTATACTACAAATAAAAAAGACAAATGAATTTTTTCTTGATATTACAAAATTATTTACATTTAGCAATGATAAATAACAATTAATAATCGAGCTGTGCATCATGTTTTATGTATTTTAATCATCAGCGTGTGTCGTTGAACCATACACGAAACTTAAATATTCTTTGTACTACAATCCGTGGCATTATAATATAATGTCAATATTATATCACCACGATAATAATCATTAAATCTGTTTAGGTTTTAATAACGTTGTAAAATAAAATAATGTTCAACACAAAGACACTTGATAATTATACAAATTTAAAAATATAAATAAAATAGTCATACATATACCATATAAATTAATTAATGAATAAATGCTTAGGTGAAGTATTTTTTTTAAATTACTATAGGTTTCGAATTCAAAATTCATCACCATGTACATACAAATTCGGTAAAATCGCGACTCTAATAATAATTAATAATTGACAAAATTGCGATTTTACTGACTTTGTACTCGTATATACCTGATGATAAACTTTTAATCTCAAACCTGTCGTAGTTTACAAATATAATACTCCAAAATAAACATTTATTTATTTCTATATTAATTAACGAGTATTGAATAATCAATTACTGATTTTTAATTTTTATTTTATTTTTAATTATTTTTATTAATTGTATAAAATAAAGTCGCGTTTTGTCGTTGCTAATTTTTTATTTTATTCCAAAAGTTATATTATATAAGACCATACATAAATCGTATGAATAGATCCTTATATATGCGACTTTAAATATAAATTATATGTATTTTAAATTTTTTATGAATATGTTAAAAATAATTTTTATTTATTTATTTATATTTTATTTATGTTAAAAATAATTTGAGCTCAATTGGGTGAACAGTAAAAACCTATTTGTTTCAACATAGAAAACCTTGATTCGCCTTATGCATTATTTTTATTTTTAGCTTCTTTCAGATTTCTGTACCAACAGTGAAAAAATACGTTCCCGACTTTTTTCCCGAAAGTCCATATGCCCGAAACCTTTTTTCCCGATGGTTATTATTAAAAATAAAATACTTATATTATTATAAGGTAATAAAAATATATTTTATTATTTTACTAAAATATTATTTTATTTATACAATATTTTAAGCTTATAGAAAATAAATTATACCTAAATTATGTACGTATGAATTTGAATAATATAAATCAAAAAATACATAGGTACATCGACTTTATGGTTAAAATTATACTATTAAAAATCTACAATTTTGCTCACTAAACAAAATGCACGCAACACCATTATTATTTGCAACGCAATTATTATTTGTAATAGTTTTTGTAAAACTCATTTTACACAAATCTGTTCACATGCTATCTCCGATATCGTAATCAGATAGTAAATACTTCGATTAAACTTTTTGAACATTGAGTTTTTGAACAATATATTTCTAATTAAGTGCTCCGCTAAGAATTTTGACAGGAGGGTGCATCGTGCATAGTATACGCTAATTTTTAAAAATGTTTAATTTATTTTAGTAGAAATACATAGAAATATTTTTTCAAATTATATGTTGATACAAAGTTATTTTTGTTTATTTGTCGGATACAAAGTAATAAGGAGTATTGGCAACGATTAAAAAATCCGATAATGATCGACTACTCGTAAGCTTATCGCATGTGATAAAAATGACCTATTTATAAATTGAATATACTTGTGACAACTGGCATGTCCTTTATATTGAAAAAAAACCTAAGCGTTTACAGTTATTATTTAAAAAATAAATATTATAATTTATAATATATAAACATTAATTATTATGTAAAATAAGTATTATAATTTTTAATAGATAATTATTTAAAATAAATATTATAATAGATTACGTGTGCAAGATAAAATATTTTTAATAGGTACCATTAATTTATTTTATTTTATTTTTTTTTTTTTTTTGAGAAGCCAGGGGGATGCAATTGCACCCCCTTGCACTCCCCTCGCGGTGCCCTTGGTGCTAATAATTAACAATTGCCAGTTAATTTTGTTAATATTGTGTTCTTTTGATTTTTTTTTATTTGTTTCCATTTCAGGAACAATAACAGTCGGGAAAAAAGCATTCAGGAAAAAGGCTTTCGGGCATACGGACTTTCGGAAAAAATTATACTCAGGAAAAAAGACAATCGGGAAAAATATCGTTAACCAAAAAAATATTTCATAAACCAGTAACGATTTTACTTACAATGGTGTTTCATTTTTACTTTTCTGTGAATAAATTTTCTGGTGATAGATCCACACCAAGGATAATATATAACATCTTATACCAATGGGCTAAAAAGGTTATTTCACAATATACTCGAAAATTTTCCGTATGTTAAGCAATCATTAATTGTCAAACAGAATCAACTCGGTACCTATCAAATAATAAGTACATAAGTACATAACATTTTGATGAAGTATATATTTTTGTGAACAAATCAAGTTCTTACTTTAATGTAAATCCGTTTAACCTTGTGTTTCAATCTAAGATAAAAATCAATTTTAAATGTAGTATATTGTAGTACCTACACTGAAAAGCCTACACACTATCTAATCTAATAATATTATTTTTATTATTAATTATATTTATCTATATAATTTCATGAATGTTAAATTAATTAATGTTCTATATTGCAACAAATTTAATAACAAAAAAGCTTTTAAAAGCAGAGAAAAAAAATATATTGCATGATTGATAATTTATTTGTTCTCGTAGCCAATAATTTTATTTTTTACATTTATACTTACATTAAAATATTTTTTAATAAGATACAATTGTCATTCAAATTATGTACAGTTATTTTATCTCAATTTAATTATAGTTGCTATGATCCTTGAACGATCATCACATTCGATTTTTCACGAAACCCTTATTTAAATCAGTGGTTTTCAACTTAGGAGTCGTGAAAGATTATTTAAGAATCCCCAAAAATAATGAACAAATGGTGGTTATTCATATCAAAATATATTATTTTAAAAATTAATCTCATTTTTAGGAATATACAATACTACACCGAATAAAATAGCGTGTAGCGTAATCTTATCTAACGACGAATTATTAACTAAAAAACGATTGTAGTCACCAATTTTAAATGGATTGGTATTTAATATCTGATTATATTTACACTCGTAACGTATACGTGTATTTAAAAAAATTTAATCACAAATAATAGTAATCGATTTGATCAAAAAACCTGACTTAAAAGTAGCAGTTTCTAATATAAAACCCAATATGGATTCTATAATATCAAAAATTCAAGCACATTAAAACGAGAAAATTTCTAATATGCATTTTTATATTATTTGAAGGGGTCACATTAAAAATTAATAAAAATAGGGGTTCATAATTCAAAAAAGGTTAGAAAACCATTGATATAAAGAATATTTTTGGAGTAATAAATTATAAATAAAATGAATTTATAAGATAACTTGAGTCAAATCAATATGAATGTTATTGCTTACATTATAGTTTATTCATACTAATTTTAACTCTATAAAATAATTTAACGTCATTTAAATTTATATATATATATATATATATAAATAATTCAATTAATACTTACTACCGCATAATACATTATACTGGTATTTACTTATAATTATACATATATGGTAAATTTTTTTAATCAGCCCCTCCCATCAATGCATACTTGATCCATGCATTCAATTAAAATTCAATAATCATTTTCGAATAAATAAGTCGAGATATTATCCATTTATTACATATTAAAATTTTGCTATTGACTATTGCGACGTAAATCGTATCGCTTTTATATTACCAGACGCGGTAGTTTCTTGTTGGACATACATGACCATGAAAAGGCAGCGAAAGATTCAAATAATCCAATAATCCACTGTAAGTGATATAACATATTTTTTAAATTTATCTGAAACACTAACTTACTTTACTCGTTTTATATATATATTACATTCTTATCTCTTTTTTTATTTTTAAACGTGTATCATTATAATATCTATTCAAAATGTTTTGTTAATATAAAAGCTGTACACATTACTCCTTTGGGTTGTCAAAATTTTAAATAAATAAAATACATAATTTATATTCTTCTAAAAGTATTCTAATTACTTTTTAACCGTTTAGCTACATCAAGTTACATTTATCATTTGATATACCCATACATATACATAAATACATATATACATACATATTTGTGGTTTGTGTACTACACAAACCACATTACAATGTGTATTAATGTTTTAAATTATATAATAATATTTAAATTTAAGTGTTTTATTATTTTTTTGAATTTTTATATTTTAAATACTTTTAGATCAAAAAATAATACCTAATGATCATTTAATATAAGTTATGTATCCTAAAAAATTCAAAATGAATAAGTTATAAGTTTTATTTTTAATATTAAGGTATACATTATGTAAATTAATTGGAAAGTCAGTTATTATTACTCCTAATATAATGCAGATATTGAAGTTCCTTTATGATATTTAGTAAAACTTATTATATTTTTAGATAATCTAAAATATATAATCTTGAACGTATTTATTAGTTTACAATGTTTGCACATGACTGCATATCGCTTCTTTTTCTTCTTCTTCTTATTGGCTTTATAACTCTCCAAGAGTCTTCACCACCACCATCAAGGCCTTCCATCTTTCCCTATCCTGGATAACATCTTACCAATCTTCTACTTCCAATGCTTTTAGATCCTGATATACTCCATCCACCCATCGCTTTCTTGGTCTACCCCTAGGTTTTCTCTCACTTGGTTGGTACTCTATGGCTGCCCTCACAGCCTTTAATTCACCCCTTTGCATGGCGTGTCCAAACCATTACAAACGCTATGATTTTATGTAGTTGGTGATCTTCGGGCTTTGTATAATTTTCCGGATTTCGGTGTTTGCCCTTATTCGTCAGCACCCCAATTCGTCATCATAAATCGCACTGCAAATCTTCCTTAATATCTTATTCTTACTCTAATTCTTGAAGTGGGAGCTCGGGGCTACCTATCCCGAGGGTATCTACCCCTGAGGGTATTGCTTAAAATTAATTTATAGATTTAAGTATATCGCTTAAAACTATAAATTCTCCCGAGAACACAGACACAAAAGCCTAATTAATCTTATTTCTAAGTTGTTTTCAATTGTTTTTGACGATATACTTCATTCACGTCACGTGTATATAATTTTTTTTTTTTTTTTTGTTGCCTTGCCCCAGCAGACGACCGCGGACGCACATCATGACCGCGACGGTCGTGCCGGCGCGACGGCGCAGCACGTTCTGGGACGACATGACCATCGAGCCGGTGGTCGCGTGCTACATGACGGCGTTCACGCTGATCACGCTCACCGTGTCCAACCTGAACCTGCAGAAGGCGTGCAAGGTGAACCTACGGCTGGCCAGTGACACGTGCGAGGCGCTGGTGACGAAGGGCGCGGGCTCGAGCGCCGCGGACGAGGTGGCCGTGCAGCGGCTGGTGGCCGGTATGATGATGTGGCAGACGTGCGCGCAGAACGTGCTGCCGTGCCTGGTCATGCTGCTGGTGGGCTCGTGGAGCGACCGCACCCGGAAGCGCGTGCCGTGCATGCTGCTGCCGCTGTACGGCGAGCTGGTGCGCAACGCCGGCCAGCTGCTGTGCGTGTACTTTTTCGACCAGCTGCCCATGGAGGCGGCCGGCATCGCCGAGTCCATACCGCTGGCGGTTACCGGTGGCCAGACGCTGTTGACCATGACCGCGTACAGTTACATGGGCGACGCCACGTTGGTGAGTGTTGATGACCGGTGGCGGTTTTTAAGAAGCCACAAGATGAGGAGGAGGGCGAAAATATTTTACGTACACTTACAATTTGCATACGTATCCCGTTCATTTTTTCCTGTTGCTCGATACATGAGAAGTAATTTTAAGTTCTATAAATGTCATACCTATCACGGCGGCGTAACATAAAAATATAAGTATATATAAAAAAATTAAAACTAAAATTATTTTTTATTCAAACTTGATTAACGGTTGAACTTATAGGAGCAAACATTTTTGTAAACAGTAAACAGTTTTGGTATAAAATTATCGCTAAAACGATTTTTAATGAACTGTTTGCTCATTCATATTTTTAGTTTTTACACGGCTCAAGGGGTGTTCCACCTTTCTCTTCCCCCCCCCCAGCGTCTAAGTAAAGATAATACACCGAAAATTTATTTAGATAAAAATAAAAATAAGATAAACTAAAATTATCTTTATAAAAGATAAAAGAGTATCGAAGTTCATCTAGATAAGAAGCGAATACATTTAAAAAAAAAAAACAACGATTTTATATTAAATCGTTAACAAAATAAGAGATCAGACTTATCACGCATAAAAAAATTTTGCATTTGTTTGAGGCGTTTGAAATTGATATCGATTTTAATGTGTTTTTTTAATTGTTTAGGGTAAAATTGAATATTATATTTTTATTTCTGAATCTCCTTTATGCGTTAACGCTTTCCGTAGTAAGACCGATAGTGCTAGAAAATAATTAGTGAACGAATATTAGTAATAAATGTGAGGGCAATAGATGAATATGAAAGAGTGACCCCGTTCAAAAATAGTATATCCTATTTAATTTGACAGGTTCATAGTGGGAGAGCCATTTTTTAAATTATGACTGTCTATTGGCCATTTTCTTTGAAGTCTTATTGGTGGATTGTTGAGAAATAAATCGAGGATATACGGGAGATTAAAGGATTTGAATGGAGTGACATTTTTTTGTATTGTCAAGTTCCTATTTCGTCTACTGTTGGAATTTACGAGTCTCCGTGTATTGCATAATTGATCATATACAATGGTTTTTTAGTAATTTAGTTATTCAGTTATTTAATTGGAAAAATCTCTATTTTTAAATACTTTCTAAATTGTCTGATGTACATCCACAAATAAATAATTAATGTGAAGACTTTAAGAATTTGAGGAAAATATTTGGATTGTCTATGGTAATCCCAGTATCATCAGCTAATGCTGAAAGTAATTTTTCTACTATGCAGTGTATGAAAACTTACATTAGAGTTAGACATCAAAGAAAAAAAATCTAGCTTCATTATATTTAGATAAAGAGAATTCTAAAAAACTGCTTAAATATCCAATTCCAGTACTTGGAAAAATTAAAACTAGAAGATTCAATTTCAAATTTAATATTAGTCCCATTTCTTAAATATACATTTATATTTTTTTATAATAAATAATAAAAATATAGTTTATATTTACACTATATATTAAACTACGTTTTGTTTAAAAAATAAAAAAATTTATCACTACATTTTTGAGTATTCAATTTTTTTATGCTCATTTATTCAATTGAGGATTAACATTGACTTAATAGCATATTTTTAAATTTGTTCATGTCCGTTCGAAATTTAAATCCTAAAATCACCTCTGTTTCAACTCGCAACGCTCTTTCAAGTATATTGCCTTTGTAACATTTTTTTAATTAACACTCATCACTTCAAATAACAAAAACAAAATTAAAAATATTCATTATCACTCGATAAGACCTATCCACCTTATCAATAGATCTAATGCAGTATTTGATATTTTCGATAGTATTTCAATACTTATTAATTATTTAGAATATCAGTCGTTTTGGCTTCAGCCAAAAACACTTACTAGAATAATGGTCTCATAGAGGGGAGAAGGAACTATGTTGGCATTTGATTTTTGGTAATTTTAAAAGCAGTTATGCTAATTATAGTATTTGAATGGTAACAATCGGCTACCACTCATCGAACTGCTTTTAAAATTAGCAAGGGGTAAATATCCACCTTGCTTTCTCCTCAAATTACACCTTTTCAATAAATTAATGACATTTTAAAAGCAACCCGATAAACTGGTGCAGTGGTACCCGATTGTTGACCTTTTAACATTATATTTAGCATAAAAACAATTTACAAGTCTTTGGGGTGGATAGTAATATATCAGGTAAATTGATTTAGATGATACAATTGATATATTTTCAAAAATTAAAAATTTTTACTCTCGACGTCCTTTTAAAAGTGAGGTTATCTCACGGCGTCCTTAATAAAGCTGATTATTTTTTATTTTTTTTTAAGATAAAAATAAATAAAACCAGAAAAAAATGTATTCAATTGAAAAATAACGGTCGACAAGCACCTCTGTAAAAGCACCACGACTTTAAAAATTGCTAGTTTAAGTGAAAGCTTTACCATAACAAAAAAAAATATGAGTCCCTTTAAATTTAACTATTATTATATTACCACCTACACGTAAATTATTACTCGATAAAAATCTAAATTTTTCAAAGATTTAAAGGAACCTGAATATAATGCTTATACTAACCGCTGTAAATAAGAGTTTACTTTCAGGAAATTGTATTTGTATGGAAGAAAAAATAATTACTTTTTCAACCATTTACACACCAAGCAAACGTAAAATCTGTAGTAACAAAAAAAAAACTTAAATTAGTTAAAAGTAAATTAAATTATAATTGGTCTTTAATTCAATAACCATATTGTTGTAGGTAACTTAACCATATTGTCTCTTAATCCATTAATTTAATAAATCAAACACTTCTATTTCGTTATTAACTTTATACTCGTATTACGATTGTGTTCACAGAATAATACACACTTAGTCTGGCGATCACTATCGTCATTGTCCAATATCATAATCCAACGTGTTTTCCACTTAGTGGTATCTTAAAAGTTTCAAAAATGATGTTTTTTTTTTTCTAGATTAAAAATCGAACGTTTAGAATTGGAGGACTCAATGCTGTTATGGCCATATCTATGGCGCTCGGAACTTCGCTGTCTGGCATAGTATATAATCAATTAGGGTTCTATGGAGCATACGGTCTTTCGTCTGTGTTAATTATAATAGGTTTGGTGTACGGATTATTGTTCGTCGAAGAGATTGCTCCGATAACGGTAGTGAACGAAAACAAATCATTTAAGACCACCCTCACGGAGTTTTTCAACTTCAAACAAGTCACAGAGTCATTGAAAACAACTTTTAAAAAACGACCAAATACCCAACGACTAAAGATCATTGTTTTGTTAATCATACTCATGGCGAATGCTGGCACAAATAACGGTTCGTTTTGAAAATGTATATACTTTTTTTTTTTTTAATACCTACTTAATATTCAATCATCCTCTTTTGTTTATGTGTGTGTGTGTTGAATTTTTTTATTAAATTTCTTATAAACGAAAAATCAATAAGCAAATAATATAATACTGATTCTGAATATTACTAGTTAATATGATCATCATAAAAATAAACTATTATTAATATGAACAATGTAGGTTTCGTATGAAAATTAACTTAATAAATTAAATATTCTTAACACAATACCTAAAATGCCTTGGAAATGTTTACAAAACTATTACAAGTCCAACACTAGCACTGCCATTAAATCATTAATATAGAATGAGATTTTTTTATGAAGCAAAACTTACTGGTTTTATGCACTACAGTAGTGTTACATGCAGTGCCGGATTACCCATTAGGTGAAGTAGACACCCGCCTTAGGGCCTTACTCGTTTAAGGGGCCCTGTAAAAACGGAAAACTATAATTTTTTTTTATTTAATAATACATGTATTTTATTTACGAATTTACGGGACAAAAGTCATTATGAAGTATAATATATATATATATATTGTTTTAGGCGTTATAGGTAGTAGTAATAATAATACAATTATTTTGTAGGGCCCAACATTTTAATTGTCTAGGGACCCACAAATATTTAATCCGGCACTGGTTCCATGTAATATTTTAAATTATCACTTATTTTTTATGATTTAATTATTATTATTAATTATTAGTCATGTTAATTTATATTAAATATTATGGTGCATTGAAATTTCCTACGTTTGCTTTAATGCAACTCTAATCGAGTTCGATAAGAAAAATGTATTATTATTATTATAAACAAATATCAATCAACTGTTTGAAAAACAACATAAATTATGGTTTTTAATTATAGTCAGGATAGTATACGATTATACATTGTAATTACAACGATTACAACTTTTTAGAAAACTGACTCAACAATAAGTTTCCTATTTTAATTGCTACAACGCTACAATTTGTGACCTATGATTTTTTTTCTAGAATTAAAACCAAATATTACTTATTCTTAGCGATAAATCTAATATAAACGCAACAATTATTTCAAGGTTTTTCTAACAACTGAGTTAATTAAAAAAAGTACATATTACTTTTACGAATCTAAAATTAATTGATTTCTTCCAATTATATTTTGTATACCAAATATAGGTTACCGGACGGTATCTTATTTGTACACTCGTGTGCAATTCAACTGGACTGAAGTCAAGTACAGTATATTTTCAACGTATGAACTGACAGTAAATATAATCGGTTTGTTTTTACAATCATTGTTCATTGTCTTCGCTGTATAATTAACGAATACAATATTTTATTTTAGGTCTTTTATTTACCATATTTATTCTTAGTAAGCAACTAAAAATTTCTGATGAAATTATTGGAGTCTTATCGACCATAAGTCAAACACTTGCGTCTTTATACTACGTTTTCGCTTTCAATCAATTTCTTTTCTACCTGGGTAAGTGTGTAAAGTGTGTAAAAAAAGGAACTTGTTAGGTCATTTGTATATTCTTATTATTGATTTTCACTTATTACTTTACCATTCACAGGACCTTTATTGAACATCTTAACGGCTGCAGAAAATATATCTATAAAATCTCTAATGACAAAACTAGTACCAAATTCTGAACTCAGTGAGTAAAGCTGGATGCATTATCTTTAATTTTTTAATTCAGTCTAAAATAATTTTAAAAAAAAATTTTTTATAACATTGCTGTGTTCAAAATATAATAAAATTTAATGAGTCACATACATTTGTAAAATTTCTACATAGTACTAATATGCGATATTAGGTTCCAAAATATATTTTAGATAATATTTCTGGTTCAAGTATTCAACACATCATTTCATACAATTCGTATTTTATTTAACTAACCCTGAAATACAAAAAAAAATAAAATTTATTCTAAACGCTAAACATTTTAATAATAAAATAATTTTTGAAAACTGTATAAGCTGTATAATCATTATTGCATTTCAAATCAAATATTAATTACGATAGCGGTCTTTAGATTATTATACTAATCAGAAATAATATTATAATCATTTTTGACTGTAATTATTATTATTCAATAACACCACAGATATACACGAAGTTTTATACATAAAATAAAATACTCCTTGTGCCAAAGAGTTTGGCTTGGATTTTATAATTGATAAAACATTTATATTCAAATTTTTTACTAAAATAAATGTGTTATTATTTTACTTGATAAATTTTATTATTTTATAAAATCAATAAAAATATAAATTCAAATGAAAATTAATAATCTACGTATCGCCAAAGAGCTTCGGTTGCTAAAAGCTTGTATGAGAAAGAAAACTTATAATAACAATGATAATTTCAATTAAAAACATTTAAATATACCATTTTTAATATATATTTAATCATTCAACGAAATACGTTTTTTGACACTTATGAGCAGAAATTTTAAAATTGAAATTAAAAATATTAAAAATAATCTTTTAAGGATAAAACCATGACATTAGCTACAACCTATAACTATATTCGGATAAAATTGAATAATATTACAGTTTAAATTATAATATATTTTACATTCTAGGCCAAATAGCAGCAATATTTGGAATTTCTGAAATCGTTGTTTCCTTGTTTTCTGGACTCTTGTACAATGGCTTATATGAAATCACTCTAAATACACTACCTAGCGCTTTTTATTTCATCACGTTCATTTTCAGCATATTCTCAATTGCATTATTCCTGTAAGCATTTATATTTATATCGTTTTTTATTAATAACAAATTGGAAAAGATCAAAGTTCTGTTCATATTGTAATGGAAAAAAAATGTAGTTAATTATTATTAATTATTTAGTTATTATTATTAATTTAATGTGAACAGATCTTTAAACTGCATTACAACATAACATTGTATAATCAAAAAATGTATGTTAAAATTTTACATAGATGGATGTACGTGGTGCGAAAACACGACCGTGAATCCTCAAATGATGTAATAAAACATACAGAGAATTCACATCTGAAGTCAAAAACTATTGATCGTTCCACTTATGGCACTGTAATAAAACAGATCAAAACGTAATTACATACAGATAGTGAATATTCCTAGTATAATACATGAAATAAAGTGTAAAATAACTTAAAATATTTAAATACCTATAAGTTAAACTAATGTTATAATTTCTACAAAAGAGAATAATTATTTTAATTAATCAATTAAAATATATTAAATTAATTTTGTTTGTTGATTTTCCTACAAAAACTATTGATTGTGTATTATCTAATTAATATTTGTGTAAGAAAATAAATTAATAAAACATGCAAACGTGATTTATCATTAATTATTAATTATTAATATTATTTCTTATTAATTTATTAACATTATAATCAGTGGCGTATAAATAACTTTTATTTGAGAGGGGGATCAGTTGCAAATTATTATGGAAGGAAAATTCCTAAGTACCAGCACGTTTAAATTACAAATAATAAAAGATATATATTGTATGTGTCAAGATAATAATTTACAATAAATCCTTGCAATACTATTTTGTTTCCTTATAATTTCCTTACATTAAGAACACTATTTTATACAATTTTAAAAAGGCCTATGGAAGGATCTGACCCACATCCCCCCCTTTTATACGCCCCTGTTTATAATAATATAGTTGTGTAATTGTTGAGCGATAATCTGTAATCATTACAGTAAGAAGCTATGTGAAAAAAATACACATGTGAACTAATTTTATCGAACAAAAACGCTGTCTTATTTTTAATAGGTAGTTTATTATACTTGCAAGATTTAAAAACTAAATATTATTGAAAATATATAATAAAATTTATTTGATTTATTATTTAAACACTAAAATGGAAAATAATTTAAAAATGAATATTATATAAAGATAAAAACTGATTTAATTCATTTTAAATTTTGTTAACATTACAGAAAATGGTTATTTATTACTACCTTAAAAAATGTAATCTTTTAAATATGGAAAATCTGAAGTTAATAAAAAAAGAGAAAATTGAAATAAAACGTAAAATTATTATTCATAATTAAATATTTATTTAAACTAACTTACCCATTTGTCAGTGCATGATACTGACTAGTTGAAATCACCTACAAATCTAGATAATAAAATCACAGCTGAACAATAAATATGCAGAGATTTAGTAATGCATGTTCCAAAATACAAAATATGTGTAGACTACATTATTATTTCAAAAACGGCCAGTCAAAATGGGAAGGGAGGAAAAATTCTGTGGCGTGATTAATATTTTTCTTACAAATAAAATACATAGAACGATGATTTATCGTAATTATCAAGAACCAGAAATATCTATAATCTACCAGTATGTTAGGTATTATTTATATTAAAAATTGTTCATACACGGTACACACTTTCCAAGATCACACAACATGTGCATAAAAGCTATTGATATAGGGTGTTTCAAAAAGAACGCAGAATTGAAATCTACTATAAATTAAATTTATTTCTTTTAAAAAAACATAACAAATATATTATTTTCTTTGGGAGAAGTTATGATTTAACAGTGAAAAACAATATCAGGCATATGACCCTCCCTACTAGCCCTACAGGCGATTATTCTTGATTATTCTTATTACACTTGAAGAGTAATAAGTTGCACCGTCTTATTGTAACCATACAAGAATACCTACCGAGCTCATTAATTTTCTTTGGCCTTATTTAGACCAAATTGTCACACTTCAAGAGAAACAATCACTCTGCTGCGTGAGAAGTTCCTGGACAGAATAATCTCGTTGCGTGGCCAAAGCTACCCACTCGATCTTGCGACTTGACGCCATGTAATTTTTTCTTATGGGACTACACTTAGTCACGAGTTTACCAGAACAAAGTTCGAAATGTCTTGGAACTTAAGCAAGAAAATCATCATGAACTTGATGGACAATGTGTGATCGAGTGATGGTAAATTGTATGGAAAGAATTATTGTCTGTAGGGGTAGTAATGAGGGTTATATGCCCGTTATTTTTTTTCACTGTTAAACCTTAACTTCTCCTGAAATGAATGGTTTATATGCTATGTTTTTATAAAAGATATAAATTTCATTTATAACAGATTTAAATCCTGCGATCTTTTTGTAACACCCTATACTACCTGAATAAAAATGATGTAGCAGTAGTCGAATGCATAGATATATGTGTTACTTAAAATAGTTTACTTAAATTTGAAATGGATTCTCAGCTACAATGTTCATTAAAGATTTGTAATTTTTATCAATTTACCTTTCAATCGTATAATGTAATAACTCTTAAAACTAATCTGAATTATTCATATGAGCTTGAGATTGATCAGTCCAATATTATAAGATTTCTAATTTAAAATCTAAATAATCAACATTTAAAATTTTAAAATATTCAAATCAAATACATAAGTTGAGAAGCTAAATTGGAAAAAATGGATGGATCTCAATTAAACATAAGACCACATAAATATTAGTATATAAAACTGTTATAACATTACAAAGTTAATCAATATTATTGAAAAAATGTTGGTATATTTTATTTATAATAACTTATTACCATTTAGTTTTTTAACTGTCTAATTTTTAGTTAAAACAAATTTAAAGAAAAAAAATAGCATAACTTATAAAATTTAATTAGATTATTTTGTTATTTTTAATATATTGTAAACTAAAAATTCAAATTAAAAAAAAAATGTATGATATCTATAACTTTATCATAAGTACAGTTGCCAATAATTAAACTTTAAGAATTACCTAAGAAATTAATTTTTTTTTCTTCGATTAATCCATTACTATTATTTAATTACAGCATTTTTATCAAACCACAATAATAATATACAAATAATTAAAATGAATATAAATAATGTTTTAATTTTATATCCTTATTAATTTAAATATTGAAAAAAATAGAATATGGTAAATATAATTAAATAAGATCTAAATGAATTAAGAATGATTGATCAAAACAGTTTAAAAAAGTTTTACATATATAATATGAATAATAAAAAAAATATAGACAAAATTGGAATTTAAAAACTTTGTTTATTTTAATAACATTGAGAAAATTACATTTAACGATCATAACTTATAAAATAATTTAAAATTTAAAATTCAATTTACATGTGTATTGATGAAAAACTTTTGAAAATACACAACTAAAAATAAATTTACTTGTAAAATAAATAGTCTTTATACGTGATACCTGAAAATAAAAACAATTTTATCATTAAAAAAATTAATATAATATAATTTAGTTAAATATGTAAGGTTATAATAAAATAAAATAAATATAACACAAGTTAAGATAAATAAAAAGCTAAAATTAAAATTTAAGTGTTATTAATATGAATTCATATTACTCAGATGATAAATAGTTATAAATGCAAACATAAATAAAAAAAAAAAAACAATTTTCAAGACTTGATTTTTTTTTTAGTAGTTAAGAAGCATTTTATTTTTTAAAAAAAAAGTAGTAGCTATCTAATTCAAGCACTATAAATTATAGATATGTATATTATGATAATATGATTATATATATATATATAGGATGTGCCCCACAAATATATGATATTGCTTATATAATCTCAACTAATAATATTCAATATTATATGTTTCTTTTTTAGTTGCTTACTTAATTAAAATTCAAATTAACTAAGTATTGTGTTCAATATTTAGGTAAATTTCAAAAAAATGTAATTATATTTTCACAATAATGTATGCTTATAAATTAAGTAAAGTAAAAATCAAATCTTTATATACATATTAATATGTTCTTTTAAGTGAAAAACTCCAAAAACAATTTACAATTAAATCATTGACCCATAAAATATGTTTTATACTTAATTCCAGCCTATTCAATATAATGCCCATATCATAATATCTGAATAAACCAAATGCATTGTCGACTGAACAAACGACATTGTATTCAAATATATACATATGTATGAGTGTGTGCATTTTTCTAATTCTATATAATTCTAAAATATAATCCTTTGTGTACATCATTAAATGAAAATCCCATGTTTTCATTTCTATAGAATTTAAAGTGCAAATAAAAATATTGAATTAAATTATACATTAATTTTTAATTTTTACTAACAATTATAATTTGTGATTAAATTAGTTAGATTTCAAATATTAAAGAGCATGAAGAATATTTTGATTATTTCACAATAAACTAAGTTTATTTAGTAAGTTAATATTCAAATGCAACCAGTAGTAAATTTTATTTAGTAATGTACTATTTGAAACCCATAAATCAATTTACAGTTAAAATACATACTCCTGTTACGAAGTTTCAAAGCTACTTTTGAAATTTTCAAAATTAAACATACCAACATTACTAAAATTGTTAATGCATGCAATATTTACCAAATTAAAGCTAAATTTTAAAATAAATATAAATTATATTTAATTTAATCCTATTAAAAAAAAAGAGAAAGGAAAAGTTTTTTTTAAGCTTAGTAAGGTATTTTGGGTTTCAAAAAAAATTATTTTTTCTTATATAATAAAGACATTAAATAGAAAATTGATTACAATATCAAAAAATATTTTTAAAAATAAATGGCTAATCTTATAAACATAATACAATAACTTAACCTACTAAATCTTGAATAGAAATATTAATGGTATATATATGTTTATTCTTGATATTAATAATATATACTTTTTAAGCAAAGATTTCATCGAAATCAAAGAATAGCTAGAGTACAATCTCTGTGGACTTTAAGCAAATTTTTCCAAATCAATATTTTAACCACTACAAAGTTAGTTAATTACTCTACTTTATAATAAAAAAATAAAATAAATTGTTTTAATTTAAAAATCTAACGGCAAAGATTTTTAATATCTATAGTTATACGTACAATAGATACAATAATATTATGTCAAAATTAACAATATTACATATAATTATTAAATAAAAGGTGATATAAAAAATATAATTGTTAACACTTTAAAAACTTTTGCTATAATTAATTCACAAAATAATAAAAATTAATTTCACTTGATCAAATTTGTTACATGTAAGTTACATACAATTTATTAAAAAAATTGTTAATTATTCCAAATATTCTATCATTTTGACTGTAGTTAATACAAATAATCTTAAACTATACTTACATAGCTTTATGTATTTAGTGCAAACACATCAAACTTTTGATTGAATTGAATCAAAACTAGTATCTATTATAATACTCTGAAGAGCTCCAAATTATTAATAATTCTACATACTAATATATAGTATAATACTAAATGGTTGATTTTATTAGTATATACAAAACCATACATCAATAACTTATTTTATACTTAAAACTAAAAGCGAAATATTATTTAGTTTTAAATTTTGTATAGTGAAACTTACCCTTTTTAAATTTGAATGATGAAACATTTAAAATACTCCAACAATGCTTATTCAAGTAATTTGATTTAATTAACTTTTTCAGTAACTAGTTTTTTAAAAGCCACTTCAGTAGCTGCAACAAAATTAATTCATAATTAAAATATAAACCAGTTATAAATATATAAACAATACAGCAATATTGATATGCCAAGTAAAAATGAATATGGTAAAAAAATGAAAGCATTATAATTAATTAACATTCAATAGAAAACATAATAACTGTTGAAATAAACAATTATTATAATACTACCTATATTTATTGTATAGACATTATAGAAAAAAAAATACAGTATATGTTATATAGGCTCCTTAATCAGATTCTTTAACTTAAGAACTAGAATTTATATCTATATATAATCAAATAAATTATATATTATGGCAAATATTAAAAACTGTTATATTAAATCTGAATTAATACATAAATATTGTACACAACAGCATAAATGGATTAATTATTTTTTGATACTTAAAAATGATCTATGTCATCATTATGAACTTCAAACCATATATCACTATATTTATAAAGAAAATGTTGAAAAAATTAATATCATTATTAATGAAAATGCAAAGATGTTATTTTTGTTCTAAATATCATAAATTATTGATTAATAATTGTATATATAATTATTTTTATTATATGATTGATTTGATCTGTAAAAAATTATATTAACTATTTTAAATTACAAAATGTGTACCATCATACTTCAATAATCTTTGTGTTTATACTTTATTTATGATTTAATTTTTAACTACATATTTTGTTGTAAAAATATAATATAAGTATGTAAGTATGGTACATAACATCTGATGTAAAAGCATAAATTTAAAAACAAAACATAAATATAAAAAATTAATAAATTTATAAATAAAGATAATTACTGTAATATTAACTTAATTTTATTAATTCAAGCATAAATTAAAATTCTTTTACCTTTTTCAGAAAGGTCATTTACCGCTTGATCAATATCTCCTTGGTGTTTTAAAAAGTATGGACGTATAAATTTACTATACACAACCACAGAACCATTATTGTGAATTGGAATGAAACACCAAACAAAAAAGATTGTCTGAAAACAAAATTTTAAATTAATTAATAAATCAGTAGTATAAGCATTGAGTTAAACTATCTTGAAAATAATATTTTGGAGATACATTTTTAAATAAGTTACAGTTTTTACGTTTTTTCTTCGTTGTTATAAGTATAAAAATCAATCTTGTGATTAAGATATTTAATTCTTTTATACTGAAAAGATTATTATTTAAAGTATATCAATAAAAGAGCTCTATTAAAAGTAAAATTTTTTATTTAACTAGAAAATAATTGACAAGATTATTAAAAACAAAATTAAAAACAGAAAGTATTCAAATTATTTTGTAAATTTGAGAAACCTAAATCTTTGTAATTAATTAATATTTTCTAAAAATATATTATTAACTATAAAAAAAACTACCAAAACCCTAGAAAAAAAATTATTTCAAATGCATCAAAAATAATTTGATAAACAAAAACTTACATCTGATAAATACATAGAATTATGTTTTAATATTTTTTAAACCCACTATTTTATCAAAAACCCTTACTAAAGAAGGATCATTACAATTATTAATATAATAGTATTATCATTACAAATCACAAATGTTCTCAAACCTTGATTAACGAATAAAATGGTATCCATTGTAGAATAATTTCAGCCGGGAACTCAATTAGAGTAATGAATGAAAACACCACCCAATATGTCAACCATTTTGTATCATCATCTTTTCCACTAGATTCTACAGCTTTTATGGACGCATAGGCAGGGTATAAAAATCCAATCAAATTACTCAACAATAAAGTTCCATATCCAATTAATAAATAAAACACAATGAACACTGCAAATCCTGAAATTATAAAATAAAAATATATCCATATTACTTATGAACTAGATAAGCCACAGAAACATAAAAATAAAAAAACTAAATACATATTTATATATGTAGGTGAATTGTAATGTTACTAATAAACCAGTGCATATTTTTAGGAGTTCAAATCTTATACTCAATCCTATCATGCATGACCCCATGGATATTTTTATCTAATGTGTAGAAAACATAATAATTTTTTACTAACACCCCTAATTGTTTTTGTCATGTTTTAACAAATAATGAGGTAACCTACATGATTTTAAAAAAAATGTACACATAATATACTTAAGATGGTTTAACATTACCTTGGTAGTGTTCAGTTCTATGCATGAATATGTTTTTATTCCCTTCCTCAACCATGGTCAAATTCAAATTACATCACCAGTCGATTAACTTTAATAAGAAACCAATCACTGATACTTAAGAAATTTACAAGAATAACATATTTAATTTACTAATGATTCTGTATACAATGAAATAATAACGATAATTAATCATAGAATAAAATAGAAACTTTGCGACTCAATTTAAATAATATCATTACTAATGATTCATTAGCATAATGTACCTGATATTGCATGCACACTATTCAATTTGAATATCTTACCAAAAAATAGATTCAATCTATTAACTCCTGTTTGTGCTTCAGCCCAGTTGAACAACTTATACCAAGGTTTGGATTCATCGTACAACGCATTTTTAATAGCTGCTTTAGCAGTATCAATTTTACTAGTCATTTTAAAATCTGGTAAAACTTCAAATAACAGTTTACTAAAAAAAATAAAATAGTAATTATAAACATAAAAATACTATACATACAGATATTATGATAATGTAAGACATGTGCTAATCATTTAAAACCAAAAAAAAAAAAACGGTACGTGACAATAGGAAAAAAATGATTAGTAAAATTCAAATCTTAACTACCTACATGAAAATGGATTGAAATTCAAATGCCAGAATGGCAAGACATGAACCTAATGCACTTCAATAATTACTCGCGGGTAGACTTAGTTCCAACGTTTAAAACATTTTTAAACACTTCGAGGTCAAACATTTGGATACATTATTAAAATAAGGTTAAACAATCGTACTAATTTATACACACCTGAACACTGATGTCTACTAGCTCACCGCTGTCGTTATCACCGGCCGAAACGGAAAAACGTGAGAAGCGAAAATCGCCAAAAACGGAAAAACGAAAATATTGATCGATTAATTATAAAACTGCTGGCTAACCAGACTAGGAATCAGAAAAGGTACGTGAAAACTGTAAACACTAAAAATCAGCGATCTCAATAATAACTGCACGATGGACAAGTACCTGCAGGCTACACGACTTATAGAATGTACGTACCGAGATAGTAATGGAACTACGGCTGGCCGATTCTGTAACCGCGGCTGTGGTACACCGCGTTAACCTTGATCCGTGTCTGCACAATCAAAACATCGAAACGTCTGTAGGCGACCGAAGTGTTTTATAACAGCAACAAGACCTACGAGCAGGTTGTTCCCCAGCACGGCCGCTGCCGCTGATGCCGTTGCCGCCACCACCGGTTGAATAACACGTTGGGTTGCCAATTTTTATTTACGGATAGCCGGGAAACCAGATATTTATAAGCGAGACTTGACAAAAAAAAAGTGGGACATACCTACAAATTTACAGAAACGAAATAAAAACGATTTTAATAATTCTCATAAGCTTTATTTAAAATTTAAAATAAAATCAACAGAAAAATCGCTATTTCTAAGTAATCATCAGAAGTACTTTTAACAAAAATCGGTAAATAAAGCATTCTGCTCAATTTAGAGTATCCTATCACAAGATAATTAGTTTTTATTTTAAAAAGAGTACCTAATTTTCTTGTGATTAGGCACATTTGAACATTTTTTGATTTTTTACAACATGTTATTAGAAAAGTCTACAATTGCACTGAAACTAAATTTTTACAAGCAATTCCGCCTTAAGGTTGATTCACACATATCAGTCACGAGACAGTGATGTGTTGGATCAGAGACAGTCAAGTCACCGTTTTTGACTGTTCAGTCATGTCTGTTACATATTTATGAATTACCGATACTGATCTGTTCCGAGGATCGAGTCAGTTGTGTTGAGTCTGTTATACCAAAAACGCATATTAATACTTCTTTGTTTATTACTATACAGTAGTCACTCGATAATTTGAAATTCAGAGGACTGAGCTAAAAATTCGATTATAGAGGTTTTCGATTTACTGAGTGTTCGAATAATGAAAGGAAAAAATTAATTCGAATTAAAGAGAGGTGAAAAATGATATGTATATATTACATTTATTAACTGACATTTATTTATTATACATATTATATTATTTTTTACATTTATTAAGTGACATATATTTATTATATTATTATATTTTAGATTTTAAAGGAATCTGTTCTTTTTTTTTGTGTTAAATTTTTGGCCACAATCTGGTCCATAACGTTATCTAACTTACTGATAGCATTAAAAATTGTATAGCATCCTTTTTCGTCAATTTCAGAATGTTCGAAAAATGTTCGCAATCTTGACATAAAAATGGTAAAATTATACGATTAAAGTTTAGATTAGGTAGGTAAGGTACGATAAAATTTATAAACTACGATAATATTTAATTGCTGTCGTTATAAATTTCATTGCGAGTACGTCAAATAGATGTACATATGAATATACTTTATACATATGAACATACGTATAACCGCGTAAAAGCAAATTCGAATTATAGAGGTTCTAGAAAAAAAATTCGAATTGTAGAGTGAGTCCCACTAACAGACATTTCGAATTATCGAGGGGACTGGAATACATGTATTTTCTTCTAATTATAGAGGTTTTCTTAGGGGACTAAGCGTTTAGTTTGATTTATGGAGTTTTTCGAATTATCGAGTGACTACTGTATTACTATATTTATTATATTAACTACGTGAATATGACAAATTTCACTGACGAAGACCTGTGTATAATTGCAATCATTTTAGACGAGGAAACAGAACAAACGTCCAAAAGACGAAAGTGGGTACATGGGGCAAGACAAAAAAGAATTGATTGAAGATGGAACTAAATTTTATCAATATTTCAAAATATATATTTTTACAAATTGAACAGCACTTCATACTGTCGAACACATTCAATACGATGTTTTAACCTGTACTAATTGATGTTCATCGAAACAAAAAGGTTAGGTAAGAATTTAAAACTTCTCGGTTCTGTGACCGAGGAAAAATCTACGGATCGGATTCGGTTAGAAAACTAATGAGTATAAATAACGCTATTTAAATTTAGCAAAGCGATATTTTCCCAGAAATTGATCTGATTTCTCGGAACTGAACCGTCTCGTGACTAATATGTTTGAATCACCTTTTAACTTCAACACTCAGTCTATTTCTTGAATTCCTCGAGGTGTTTCCACCAGGCACAGCTCAAGGGGTAGGTGACATAGGCCCACGCTTAGGGCGGCATTTTTCCTGGACAATTTTTATGCATAAAAAAAAATATTTGATAAAATATTTACACGTAAGGGGCGGCAAAACCTAAATTTCGCCTATGTTTGTTTAAACACTTAAGCCGGGCCTGGTTTCCACTAAGTGATAATGCCCTCCCAACAATAGCATTTAAATATGGAATAAACACAATAAACTGGGAAATTTTTAATAAATTCGGTATATTCAAATATTCAAAAAATTAATGCAAAGTTTCATAAATAGTCATATAATGACACGTTCCGGATGGTACTTGTTGTCACGCGCAGTAACTGGTGGCAATTCACGTGTTTCGTCCGGTACTCTCTTGCGACATTTGTAGTGTACGGATTTCCGTGGCGTAGTTACCGCAAGGGCAACAGAAGCAGTTGCCTCGGGGCGCATAATTTTTAGTACATTTTTTAACTGGTGTTAATTTAATTTTTTAATAATATTGTATTGGTATCATATTTCATTTTTATTATTATAATTAATATAAATTGATCACCTTTGTCTACTACCTGCACAAGTTGTGGCAAACAACTGCATTTTTGTAAGATTTGTCGCAGTGCCATCTGGAAAACAGTTTTTTTTTAATAAAAATTAGTAGGGAATCCCATTTTTTAAACTATTTGTTTAAAACGATACTTTAAAGATAGCGGTAAACAACATCAATTCTTTGTTGTCGACGATCTCTGAAGTTCACAAATGATTTTTGTCACGATTTTCTTTTTTAGATCTTCTTTGATATAAATTACAAATCAATTCAAATCTTAAAATTTTTAATTTTATTAAAAAAAAAAAAATACATATTAGATTTTAGAATGTTTAATAGAAATTTGTGAA
This sequence comes from Sipha flava, assembly GCF_003268045.1. Taxonomy (NCBI): domain Eukaryota; kingdom Metazoa; phylum Arthropoda; class Insecta; order Hemiptera; family Aphididae; genus Sipha; species Sipha flava. The sequence continues at coordinate 751,002 of NW_020273627.1, read as the reverse complement.
TTAGAATAAGTGTAAAATTTTGGCATGTTTTTCTTTAATCATTTTTTCAATATTTTGAGTAAAATGTGTAACGCCTAATTTCTCAAGGAGTATAAATGTTCATCAGTTAAATGAGATCTTTTTGAACATTTTGCGTAATACATGCGGGAAAATGTATGTTCACAAATATAAGTAGTACCAAATAATGTAAATATATACTTTGATAATTCTTTTATTTTTGAAAAATCATCAGGAAATGTTCACATGCCGTTTTAAATGACGAAAACAGACTAATGACAAGTGTTGAAATATTCAAAACTTCTAATGCACATAATAAAAGTCATAAATTAAATTAGTGGTAAAAGATAATATTATATTATATTATACATCCAACGACGAAGGGAGGGAGCAGTGGGAGCAAGTTCCCCTTGAGATTTATCAATTTGGTTAAAATATGAAAAGTTTTTTTATATAGACGAAAGATGCAGTGGTAAATCTTCCCATGGCTAATATTTACTTACAATGTTTTTTGCTTTCCTTTAGCTCAGTGGTTCTTAACCTGTGGTCCATGGTCCTCTAGGGGTCCACGATACTCATGTCGGGAGTCCGCGGCAGCCTTAATAACGTGTATACGATTGCATTCTTTATTTGCTAATTATCCAATTTCACGGTTACATATGATATAATTTTATCATAGAACCTACTAATATCAATAACAACACGTTCAAAATTTGAATAGGACCAACTTCGCGGTTACGTTTGGTTTCTGTACTAATGTATAATAAATTCTTTAATTATCCTATGGGAATCAGGTGTAATGTATACGTATACCACTATATAGATAATAATTTATCAAGGATACGATGACATAAGTTCAGCCCCAGAAAAGCGTCACGCCATCGGGGGTCGAAAACATTGTTGGAAACCGCTACTATACAATATAGACTACACTCATATTCATTATTTAATCATTAATTAACTTGATTAATTTTGGTTTTCGAATGAAGTTATTCAAAAAACATTAAAATGTTAAAAATATACAATGCTATTTTGTAAAAGATTCATTTCATAACTTATTAATTTTAGAAAATGTAATAAATAATTACTTATTTGTTATTTCATAAACGTACCTAAATTGCATAACTTGAGCGCCGTTAGATTTGCACAATAACTGATATTTTCCAATTCAATAACCGTGCTAATCGTAATTTCATACTACACATTAATATTTTTGTTCGTAAAAATACGTATCTATTTAAAATTATTACCATCAGAGACAATAAAATTAAAAAGATTAAAATACGTAAGACTGAAAAAAAAATTAAAAATAGCTCATTAAAACTAATTTAAAGCAAGATAAGAAAAAAGGTAATATGAAATATTGAAAAATATATCTTACTTATGATGGCGTACAATTTCAAAATTACAATTCGATTAATAATTGTATAGTATAATGAACAATTCCAATTTTCATATAACGAATTTTAATTATCTCTGGTAATAGAAAAATTAAATCAAAGTTCTTAATTTTCAATAAGTTTCAAATTCAATATAATAACGAAATCGTGATACAAACATACCTGTAAAACGTCATATTAATCTCTCCAATTTTCAATCTGTAAATAGCTTATATTAATACTCCATATTTATTTTTTTTACTCAACTTAAAATATAACTTTGTAAAAGTTATAATATACAGCAACTGTATTACATCATCACGATCTTTAATGCGATATGCGTTGCAATCACGTAGATCTTCCTTTGCAATAATTTATCCATTCAAACGGATTCGTCATTACAATAGCAATTTACCAATTGCATACAATTCAACATGTAATGACGGTGCTCGAAATGAAAAATCTGCCAGCGTATTAATCAAATGAAACAATGAACCCGATACAGGGTTTACAATTGTGTGCACAATTTGTTGTAGTATAAAAAAATAAGCTGCGCCCTATAAAAGTTTACAGTAAGATCTTGTATACCGGAATCACAAAAGCAATTATTTGCGCAAACGAATATCGTGAAATCGGTTAGTATTAAAAATACGGAGAAAATCGCATAATTTTTAAATGATAAAATCAATTTTCGGAGGGCTCATCTTCAGGCGTAGAACACGTCCTAGACGTTTTGTTAAAACAATGCAGTGGTTGTTAAGTATTGAACATAAGACCGTGGTCATTGGTGACGATTGAGCGTTACGAACGGGTAAAAATGTTTTTTCGCACGTCCATGAACGCGATGATCTATTTACATTGTACAGTGGACATGTGTGCGCGCGCGCCACCGACTGTTTGCGGTGCAGACGCGCCTGTTAAAATATTGTACAAGCGCAAACTTATACGCATGGACAAACACGGCGGTCGGTTAATCGAACCGGCCCGCCATCATTGTTTATTAACACGTTATTGTTATTATTATTACTCGTTCGTTATTACCGTCGCGCGCGCGGTGCCCACCCGCGGTCAATTGGTTTGACCGCGTGACGAAAATTACATCGCACCGTTTCATTAGAACATTCCGTCGTCGTCCGCGGTTTATTTTTTTCATCGCGTTCGCAGCACGCGTCGTGCTTATCGCGTCGTCCCGTTTTTTACACGACGTACCGGAAGCTCGGGTTCCGACCGCGGTGCCCGCTCGTTCATCGCAGCTGCAGCATCGTTCGCGGTCCGTCCCGATCAGCGCTGTCGAGGTCGTATGCGTTGGGATCGAGTGAACCGCGGGTATACAACGGCGAACGCTGAACCCGGGTCTATAATTTTCGGTTGTTCGTTGTACACTCCACGTATAATCGTTTGTAGACTCTTGGCCACTCCAAACAGTAATATTCCGTATTCAGTTCAAACCGATTTTACGGCGTTCGTGTTGTATGCAAATGGCCGTTTTTATATTATCCTGTGAATCGTGGATTTCGAACGTACCTGTATTTTTATTTGTTTTCATTCCTAAAAATGTATACACGGAAAAATAAATATTCTAGCCGATGAAACGTTTGCTCGACTTTCGTGTCGTACGTTCCAATAAATAGTGACGATGCGCGCTTTCAAATCCCGTGGTGCACACGCTGCTTCACTTTTATTTTAATTTATTTTATTCTACTGCGCGCATGGTACGCGCGTGGTTTTAGGCCCTGACGGGGGCGCAAACCTCGTATTGCGTCGTCGCCGTCGCTTTTCGCGTGGCACCGAAAGTTCGGGTTTCGACAGAGCCCACCCGTTGCTCATCATCAGCAGCATCATCAATCGCCGCGACCGTCTCCGATAGCGCGGTGCGTCGTACGCGTCGCGAGTGCGTGAACAGCGTACCGAACACGCGAGCACCAAGCACGTACACTTGTTCCGCCGCCCTTATCGATTTTCCGAACGGGGCCAAACGGGCGCAACGGCGCTCCGGTTGTGCTGGACGCAGTCTTATACACGAAAAATATCAGTCCCGACGTACCGTCCGTCACGGTCAGGTCCGCGTTGTCGACTTCGCCGTGCGCCCGTTGCACCACAGCCGTCTTCCGGTCGCTCCGCCGGACCACGTACGCGCGCCGACAGTTTAAGGTTGCAGTCAGTACGACGTCGATTACACGTAATTATTATTAACATTATTTTTCTCACAATAAAATCAAACCGCTGTACGGGTTGGTATTAACATCTAGGACGGTAGCTGCATCCGAGTTGTCCTGACATTTATTTTTTATCTTTTGGTTCAGCACTATTTGGGTCCCCGATCACTTAAAATATCTATAGGCTATACTATACTAATCGGGAAATTTTGGGTACCAGTTGTTTTATGAGAAGCACTAACATTTACCTTTAATTTTTAACATACTTGTGGTCGAATATTGATCATAGACTGTTAAAAATCTGTTAAAATGTGATGAAAAACGTTAAAAGACCAAACTAGAGTAGCACCAAAAATAATCCGGGATCCAAGTTGTATACTACTCTTTACTACCTCTTGGTGTTTTGGACCCAACTCGGATGCACCCAAGTCCGCCGACTTTCACTCGGTTCAGCTTTCCGTTATCCCGTCATCCCTGCTGCCTCTGTATATACTCGAATATAACTTTCGGTCCGGTAGTCGATTTCTACGAGAATATAATTTGTATCATTACGTTTTTTAAAAAACTTCGTGGACCATAAAATTATTAAATCAAAAATTCAAATTGATGGCTATAGTTAAAATTAATGTATTTTATCGCTCTTATAAAAATTGATAAAATTATTATGCTAACGTTATACAATTCGTCCGCAATAGTAACAACTTCGAATGAAATTTAAATATTTTAGTTCCACAAAAACGTGTACGTAACATGTACGTATATCAAAAGAATGAGTGACTATCGTTAAATAAATCAACTCTTACGTACATTATCTATCATATAGTAATAATAATAAACCGTCGACGCATTATAATAATATTCGTATACGACGCTTGCGTTAGCACCATAATTTGTATTGTAATGACAGCGTATATTTTATTTTAACCGCACTTGTCTACTTGTCAATGATCGTTTATAATCTTAACGTTATGATTTCGGAGATCGTTCATTTATGGAACGGTTTGGTTCATTTTGAAACCGATAATGAAGATAGCTGGTTTCGAAATCATCAACCAAATCATCTACAAATTTACTTATTCGTTTCTCCCGTTCAATTTTTAACTATAAAATATATTAATAGAATTCTAAATGTATCATCAGCAAATAATATCTTTGTTAAATTAGTTGTGTTATTACTTAGCATAAACATTAATAGTTAATTGAAAGAAGTTTTCTCGAGTATAAAAAACAAAACCTATTATAACAATACCAGTTATTATATCTGTATGCTATTGTCTAATGATATAGAAAGATTAAAAGTTTTATTATTTTCAAAAAATTCATTTTTAATCCATCGGTACAACAAATATATTGAATATATCATATATACTACGTCATAACATGCTATTAATTAATAATTGAACTAGGTACATGAAATCAATAATACTACCTAATATAAATAATTCTTTATAGCCAGTTGAAGGTCTCATGAGAATTTAGATGTTCCTATAACAAATCGATTTTATAAAAGCATATTCCTAAAATAATTAAAACAAAATTTTAAAATTTTAAATATTTTATAATTACAAATTAGTAAAAATGCATTTTTTGTACTTTTTAAGACGTTTCTTAAATGTATTATTCACAATACATTTTACATTTCATAATATAATACTATAAAGAAATAAACAAAATAATAATAATATAATTTAAAATATTTGCATAATATACAAATATAATAAATATTTGTTTCTCTTTAAACAAATGTTATTATCTTTCTGAATAATTTATGATTGATAATTACTGTATTTTCTGTAAGTTTTGATCTTTTTCAATTTTTATTAAAATTATAAAATATTATTTTCTCTTGGCATTAAAAATAGTTTATGTTTTATATAATCATTACATTTAAAATATTTAAGCTGTGTTGAATCATTAAAGCAATCATAATCAAAAACATTTAATTTAAAATAAAAAAATTAATACTCTTTTTCAATTCTAGAAAACAATTGTTCCATATCGTTTTCATAAATAATTATCTACTACAGCTGATATTCGTCAATGTTGTGAAATATTTACGTTGAAGTGCAGAATTTTGTTTCAGCATACAAATAAGGACAACGAAAATGAATCACATATTTATTTTAACGACTTCATTAACACCATATGTTTTCATAACAGGATATTGAATTATGAATTTTGAAAATACTGTATGTACATTACTATGGTTCAAGTAGAATATATAGTTCTACAGGGTGAAACAATATGAATGGTTTTCGTATGTTATTTATACATGTGGTATTTACAAGAAACCAATTCATCATGGAGATGACTATATGTCGCTTATCAATTACTCAGTTATTTGTTTTTCATTAACCAAAATGTTTTAATTATTGTTAAAACATTATATAGGTTTCAGTTATGAATCATCTTATTACAAATTACAATATTGTACTAACTATGTATATATTTCTTTAAATGGAGAATAAAATATGTTAATATTTACATATATACATATTTATATTTATACATAATATGTTTGAGGCTTAAGGAAATAATATATATTTATTCCTTATTGTAGTTAAGAATACTTTCAATAAATAACTATTTTTTTTTGAATATTTTTTTTTTTTTTTGAGTCTTTATTTAGTCTTTAAGACCACCCTTCTCTATCTAGTGCTAGATTTCTCTAGTTCGAACCACCTTCTATCTGTTCAACATCCTTTTTTATAACATCTTCCCAGCGAATCTTAGTCTTTCCAGAAACCTTCTACCTGCAGGATTTTGTTAAATCACTGCATGTAGTAATGAATTTTGGTTCCTCCAATCATGGCCCGTCCACCGTAGTCTTCTTCTTTTGCGAAAATCTTAAAGAACAACAAACGATAGACACAGACGATGTGAATGATGTATAGAGCTAAATTAAGCAACTACTACAAGTAAATAAAAATTACTGGGTAATATTGTCTAATTTTAATATTCGTTAACATTAAAAATCGCTAAAATAATTTTTCGATTTAATAAGGTTTATAACAAAATATATTATAAAATACTTAATATTATTAGTAAATAAATAATATATGAGAGACAACAAATGTAGAATTTAATTATTTGTTTTAATATTGTACTTGTCTCTAAACTTGATTTTATACAACATTCACATTACTTATATAAAATCAAGTTTAAATACAAACATTACATAATATCATTAACATTCACATTATTTGCGTTTTATTAAACATTTCATTATGAAAATCGATTTTGTTTTTGCTTTTAATTGCAATATAATTTTTGTTTTAAGCTAATTATTTTTTCATAGAGAACTCAAATACACTAAAATAACAAATCGAAAACATTTTTAACTTCACGTATCTATGAGTTGGTAAATAATAAAAAATATCCTTTTCTATAGCGATCATTCATCAGTCACCAAAGTCTGTCTTATCTTTGGTAAATACCAAATGACATCACAGGAAACGAGTGCAGTATGTGATCCTTATATAAATATTGAATATTGATTATACTGATAACGAATTTAACGCGCAGAGCAGCAAACATATTTTAGACCTAGGTAATAAATGATGCATGTCAAACCGAATACTATAATAACGTACAATATATACATTAAATATACAATACCTGTCCGTTATTAAGAATGCACTTGAACGAAAATTGATAAGTGTAAAAGATTTAAAACGACAGTACTGTCGTAACCTACATATGTATATATATATAAAATATCGCGTGCAAAAAGGTTTTACACATCACGGAATATGATAATTAATAATATAATGTAGGTATGCGGACGAAAAATAAACAATTCGAAACGAGTTGATTGATAGTACAGTCGACATGGATGCAGCAAAGTACATAATTTATAGTAAGTTTCTTTGTATATTATATTATGTTTAAAGCGTATTACAACATATATTACTAGAGCGTTTGATATAAAGTGGTTGCCGCGCTGTACTAAGGTGCATATAGTTGCCGGTTCGAATCCGATCGCCGGTAGTGTTTCGCTTTTCACCGTCGATAGAAATCGATACCTTTAACCAGTTATCTCCTACCAATAAGAATACAACACGGGGGCACTAATAAAATAACAATAAAAAATAAATATAACATTGTACAGAGCGCATATTGGGTTTAAATTTAATAGTGAAAATATGGAACGCCTATTTATTCTAAAATCAATTCCCATCTTGGTAGGCTGTCACTTTGAATCTTTTTCACACAATTATATAATAACTAAATAGTTTTCTTAAAAATTATGCCGGTAGTCATGTAAATTGTAATTTGGTTCATATTCATTAGTAGTATTACTAGTATATCAATATTATTACTAGTGTAGTAGTAACAGCATCAGTGACGGGTCGTGAGGTCCCCATAAGATGATGCACAGATAAATTGTAAGATACCTTTGTAGATAGGTAAAATTTAATTTATCAATTTAGTAGATTACATACTAAACGTGCAAGTTTTGAGCAAACAAATGCCTTAAAATGACTTAAGCTCCAATTAATCATTGACTGTTTTTAATTTTATATCATAATATCATATAAAAATATGATATTAATTTTAATAAAAGAAGATTAAATCTTTTTCTGTCTCCTTTTTAACCAAATGTCAAAAGTTAAAATCTAAATTCAATAAAATTAAAATATACATGTTTTGGACCCTCCCGAAAAAAATTTTTAGATACGGCCTTGCTCTTGCATTTGGATGGACTTCCGTTCAAAGCAAGAGTACACAATGCGTAAATATCCATATTGTATTCATAGCTCAATGAGCGTGTCCAGTGCACGCGCGTATGGACACATCGGATACGGTTTTCCGGTATGCGTAGTAATTGGCTTTCAAAAACGGTCACGAGTACCTCTAAATGAATCAAATAACAAGAATCTATTCCACTGATACTTTTTAGATTATACATTGATAATCAATTGTTTCCTTCAAAATAATATTGTTATAATTGTGTATTATTACTGTTACCTATAAATGTGTATTACTATTATATATTTTAAGTATAATATGCATATTTTCTACATTGGAATCATTTTTATATACGTATACGTATAACATTTGACAGTGTGTATTCGACGTTCAACCATATTTACGTAACGCACAAAAATGTTTCAGGTTTCACGCGGAAAGTGCGGAGCACCGTGCGGCGGGAAATGCTGGACAGGACGAGCGTGTCCGGTGAGGATATCCGGTGGCGTCGACGTCGTCACCGTTTGCGGTTCGCGGTCGACATTGCCGCTGACTAGCGACCGTAGTGCACCATCGCCCGGAAAAAACTCGCCGCGGCGGCTATAGCGATACACCCGAGCTGCGGCGATGGGCAACCTGCAAAGCTCAACCCCGCCAACACGTGGCGTCGGCGGCGGCGGCAGCACCAAGAGCCGGAACAAAAAGCCGTCGGTGACCGGAACGACTCGGGATTGGCTGTTGGGGGGCGCGACGAGGGCGCTACGGAAACCAGTCGCGCCAAAGGTGGAGGCGATGGCGGCGGCGGCAGCGGGTCACGTGACCGTGACCAGTCGTGACCTCCACCGGCAGCAGCAGACTCCCCCGACCCGCGACGATACCGATCGTCGTCATCATGCAGATGAGCAACAACAACAGCACCGGCAGGAGCACCACTGCACTACTAGTCGTCGCCGCCGCCTCCACCACGACGACGACGACCGCGACCGCGACGAGTCGACCGCCAGTTCTTCGACCGACGAGGAGTCTTCAGTGTTTGCCGACACGCTGACTAGCCCGCAGAGCGTGTACTCGGACGCCAGAGACGAACCGGACGACGACGACGATCGCGACTCAATGGTGGTGAACGGCGGCGAAAGGCTGGGCGGCAGTGCCGGGCGCACGGCTTTCACCATCGTCAAACACCGCAAAGTCGAACTGAACCCGACCAAAATACAGTCGAATGTCGCAAACGGTGAGTTGCTTTTCGCACCATTTACGGCACAAGATTATCATATATATACATGCGCGTGTAAATACGATGATGACATTTTCCCGAAACTCCCACCTCCCCCGTACCGAAGGTATTTTCTTTTTCACCTGGAGGGCTAAGCATAAGGGATTCAAATTTACGAACGATGGTTAAAGTATTCGTAAGAAGTAATTTTTTTATTTCATTTACTCGTTGATCAGTTTGAAATAAATACCGACCGTTTTCACCTATATAAAATCTATAAGATTTATATGAACGCAAATGAATACGATTCCGAACACCAATATTGGTGATATTTTAATGAAATAATGTGGCGCAACATTGAATAAGACCACGCGAAATACAGGTTTCGAGTGAAAAAAAATACTCATTAAAATAATTATTTGTCTCATATTTTTCTTCAAATTTAATTTACAAACAAATCATAAGTTATACACCCTTCTACACTTTATAAGTAAAAATCACAAAAAACAAATAACGTAAGAACAGGGAAAAATGTTAAATCTTATAGGTATTATGCTTAAAACTGATAAATGTTTTGTAACAATATCAATATTATATTATCTCTGATTAATTCTGAATCTAAAATAAACTATGACAAAATAAAAATAATTAATTAATTTATAAATTACGTTAAATTTTTCGTAGAAAAATAATTTTGCAAATAACAATTATAATCAAATTTAAAATATTTATTAACACGAAAATTAAAAAACCTATTATATTTTGTACATTTCATTATATTGAATAGACATAACGATGAACCTAAAATATTACCATATGTGCCTAATATTTAATTTATTGAATGTCTTGATTCTTTAATAAATAAAATGAATTACTAAGACATAAAATTCCTGGAAAACCATTTTATTTTAGCTTTAGAAAAATGTATGTTGTATTATATTACCTAGATACTATATTAATGAATAATAAACCATTAATTAACGCTTGTGTGCTTTACAATTTCACTTCTACGTTCAAAACAATAATTTGAAATTACACCTTTAAATATAAACACATTCATTACTGTTTTATTATTGACTTTTAATTAAAATTAAATTTTTTTTAAATAACTATAGAAAAATATTGATATTTATACATGAGTGGTCTACAACTATTGGGATGATATAGGTATATTGTAAACAATAAATATGTTTAGTATAGTATAAGTATAAGCGTACGCAGATATTACTGTCAGGGTAGTCATACATAACAAATTAACATTTAAATCAACAAATTTGGATGGAGTAACTTAATTTAACTTAATAATTATATTTTTCCAATATTCTTATACATGTATTGACCGTTTATGGATATTTCGAAGTGGGCGAACATAATATGGTTATTTATTATTGTGATAATATTGAATATTTTGGTGAGGGAGGGAAGATTCACAGAGTAGTCAAGTACCTACCCTGACTACCCAGTAGGCACGCTTAAAAGTATAAGTATATAGTATAAGGCTTGAGTCATATATACATACAATACATAGTTAAATTCTTGAATAAAAATAAAAACTATACATGAGTATAATTATGTAATTATTTTGTAATTATATATTAAATATAACTTAGCATACTATTAAGTTTGATTTGCAATTATTATATATAATTTGAAAATTGCCTGAAAATATATTCTATGATTAAAATGAAAGGGAAAATCACTTTACAAATAAGTGTAAATTTTGTTCTAAATACCCCAGAAAAAAAATGTAAAGTATTAAGATCTTTTAATATTTTTATCTCAAACAATTTTACGGTTAATTTATTTTTACATCTGCATAATTAGTATCAAACCAAACACATTTGATAATAAATAAACAGTGGGTACCATAATAGTATACGTGCAGACTGAATTACCAATCGATCGCGATAAATGAAGTATTGAATGAAATATTCGCTTCATATGCCTTTTTGGAATTTATGTTGTATATTTAAAATAACAACTTCGAGTTTGTAAACAAATGGTTGCAAAATATCGTTTTCTTCTCAAATAATATGAGCAAAAGTAGTATCATATTATTGTACACCTATCAAGAAAACCACACAAAGACAATATAATATAATACGGTTTCCCTCGTACAATGTTATACATTATTATAATCATCGAGTAACAATAAAAAAATAAGTATCATTTCCATAAAAATCATCTAATCGTGAAAATATACACATATATAATAGCCAACAACTGTACCTGCTAACAAAATATAATAACATGTACTTACGCGTATGAAGATAAATTATAGACAAGAAATGTACTATATTAAAAAGCAATTATTGTACGAGTCTAAATTATCGCTGTATACATGATTTTTTTTTTTTACAAAAATGTGTGCTTATAATAATTTTACTTTTGTATAAACATAATATATATGGTCTTAAGGATTTTTTTTAGAAAGTACATAAGATATTTTATAACTTTTAATTAGTCAAAATACTTATCTGAAAATAGGTACATGAGTTTTAATAAATTTAAATAAGTCAACATAATTTACTATACTACTTAACACTATAAATCACAGTAAGATCTTAATAAAATTTAATTATATTTTTCGAATAAAATAGAACAAAATTTAACCTTTTTTAAATGCATACAAAAACATTTTATATAATTTAAATAAGTAATAAAATTATTAAAAATTATTTTCAAAATGTATTTAAATACATTTAACTTTAGAAAATAATAAAACGTAATAAACAATCGTATATTTAATTAATAAATATATGTATAAAACTCTTGAAAGAAATAAATCATTACAGAACTTAAATTAATCAAATAAAATAATAACTGAATATATATTAAGTAGTTTGAAAATCCATTTTTATAATATTAAGTGAATCGTAGATAAAGTTATAACTGGTAGAGTTCAAGTGGTTAAGTTATAATAATGTTCAGATTTAATTTGACAAAAATAGAAGATAAAGTGATATAATGGGTCGCAAACGTACACAATATTTTGCAATATGTTTTAATGACAAGTAATAAGCAGAGAAGTTTACATACATGGAATATTAGTGGGTTATGTAATAATCAATGACGTATATAATAGTATTTTGAACATTCAAATATAATCAAGACTTCTTAATCTAAAATTATAAACCAGTATAAATATCTATAAAATTGTTGGTTTATTGAATAATTTATAAGAATTATTTGACTGTTTCTCGCAGGTATCTATTTGTTTTTTGTTCTTTTTTTTTTCTGCTCAACATCTTGCATCGCCTGTACTCTTGTTTTTCTTGAAATACAACACTTACAAAAATAGATTCTATATTGTGTTAGAACATTGTGGGAAAAGTTGAGAGATAACATGTTTGCACTCCCACTGTCTAGACACGTTCCTAAGGATATATGTTAATGTAGAAGTATGAATAATCAACCGATAGTAGTATTTAAATGGAGGAGTCGTTTAAGCCTCTGGCCTAAGTAATAAATTTAATTGATACATAATATCCGTATTTACTTTTTATGCAAAGAACTAAACTATTACACCGATAATAAGGAAACATGGTTAACATAATAAAAATTGTACATATTATATTCAATATACTTCTATATCTATTGAAGAAATTATAAAAAATAGATATTTGAATAATCATAGATGATAATGAACGTAAAAGAAAAATAGCGAACTCGTGTAGTACTGTAGAAGTATAATTATCTTCGATTCTTAATAATATACTTTTCTCATATATTAGCTCAAAAAAGTAACGTAAATTTTGATTTTTTCTGGAGAATGTGTTTATGTGTATTATGTGCATTGTACTACATTGGTTAAAAATTTCTAATTGAGAATAATATTCAAGATATGCACTGAAAAATCTCATTACTGTTTGGTCATCACGTACAATCTAAAATGAGATAAAATATATCTGCTTCGTAGAATTAGCCAGCCAAGTCATTCTATTATGATGACGTTGAAATCTTAATATACTTTTCGGTAAATTAATTTTGTGTGGGAGTGATGTAAACAAAAAACGTAATTTGATTTATAATTCTTTTTACGGAATATACGGATTATTGCGTGATTACAATCCTCATATTACAAATGTTTGATAAAATAAAATATTTAAGTTATTTTACAATTTAATAAATTAACCTAAATTTGCATGCAAATGTACTCATTATAGACTGTAAAGTAGTGTTAAAACTTAAAATAAATTATTCTCATTATATGTAATTATTCTCAACGGTAGTTTATACATGATATTATGTACAACACTACACCAGTACACAACTGCACTAATCAGAACAAAAAGTAAGTTAATTATATTATCAAAATTAATAAAATATTATAATTCGCAAAATAATTGAATCAACAATAAGCACATCAAATTTATTATAATAGTATAATAGTTACATATATTTATAATATTTGAACGTTTCTATATACAACGGTATACGTCCATACATTTATAAAAAATAGAGAGTGCAAACGAACCCATGCAAACATATCGATATTATCACGTTCTGTTTATTCGGTTACCGTTTGAGCCCCGCAGTTAACTAAAATATTACGGAAGTTTAGTTAGTGCTGTAGGTAGGTACAAAAATATATCAAGAATTGCGCGCATAAACATAGTACCTGTATCTTATATTTGGATTGGGAAAAGAAACTCGTACGTAGAATCAACACATTCACACCCGTCACCGCGTCGTCAACGTAAACACTACCAAGAGATAGGAAACGACTATCGAGCTCAACACGTCAAATACTCGCACTATCTCGTCGTATAGATATTAATATAAAATATAATAAAAATACTGTCTAACCTCTATATTTTAACGAAATTTGGGGGTTCTCTGAAAAAATTCGTTAAACAGAAATGTCGTTGAAAAGAATTATAATTTTTTTTCGTCTAAAAAACTCGTTTTTAGCGTACCTCCGAATTGTATATAAATTATAATAGGTATGTTGTAAATGTGATGTGTATGATAATAATGTATACGATAACAATAATGTTTTAATGTAATAAATAATATTAATATTAGTTTTTTAATTGGAAGGTTTATTACGATGTGCGTATCTTGCCCAATTTTTTTTTTTTTTCTAATAACTATTTTTAATTTCAGTCTACGTTTTTGAAACTCTATTTTGCCATATTTTGCAAAGCTGCAAGTACATATATTGCTTTATTATTATAAAGTATCAGTACATAATTAATTTGTTAAATAGAAACATTTGTTTATAAAAATGTCATGGTTTAAAAATAAAATTAATTGAGTAGAGGGTGTTTCGATCAACTCGTTTGACTCGACTGCGCATACTATATATATATATATATCATACGTGTTGTTACAACATTAAATACGTAAAAGCATCACGCTACTTATCATACGTTATCTCTCGCCTACCGAACGTTTCGGTTTTTTTTCTCTTTGATTTTTCTCTCCCATCATTTTATAACCATACGTCTCTGCACGTAATATTATCACAATACACATAAAATTTAATACAACACACACACACACACACAGTATCACACATGCCAATGTTGAAGCGATGACGGCGGGGTGATGTCGGTCAACGCGCGCAGTCAGAAGTGGATGATGATAACACACGCCGCCGCTATCGTAACAAGTCTACATCATGAAATAATATTATACTCTAATCGCCAAATGTCTCGTGAAAACACATGTACGCTCATTACAAAAGAGTGCCAGTGTTGATCGATCGACGATCGTAGATCCGAGACGGAAATCCATGGATATCATTCGCATACACCGCGGTGTAATCGATCGTCCGTATAAAACCAAAGTGATTTCACACGTGTTAATAACGTTGCTAAAATTTTATATTGTAATACGACTGCATCGTTCGGTGAACTTTGAGTGTTCGCATTATTATTGTGTGCCGCCGTGGCCGTTACGGCTAAATAAAAGGTAACCTAATCTATTTATTTTTTTATTTTTTTTTATTATTTAACTTTTTAATTTAATCGCGACGGCTTGGTCGCATATTACATTATATTCCCAGAAAGTTTTATTGTGATTTCGAACGACAGAATATAATATAATGTATTATAGCAAATTAAAATAAACATACAATGTTACAATGAAAACTAAAAAATACGTATCAGATGGACTCGTTCTATTAACTTTGAAATGGCCGGTCTTTATTAAATACAGTAAATATTCTAAATATGAATAAATTTATATTAACGTTCCAAATGAAAATGATAAACTAATCATTGTTTTATATCAGTTATGTAGATACTGTACATGCTTTTTAATAGTTGTTATTTTTTTATTTTAATTGTTCATGATTAAAAATCAATTCTGTTTAAACTTTTATTCCCTATTCCTTGTAATAATTTCAACTTTTAAAAATATAAGCAATATTAATAATAAAATTACAATTTTTAAAACATTAACCAATTAGTAATGTGACTAATGAGTTTAAAATTGACCTTTCGGCTTTCGCAAAGTCACACTATAATTATGGTCAAAGTCAAATAGCAAAAAAAAAAAAAATTTCCTTGTATTTCCTTTCTGACGTACGTTCCTTTGTTCGACGTTATAATATATGTGTATTCTGAACTGCGAAATAAACTAAAATAAAAATTTACGTTTGATATTTTCTTATCAGAGAAAAGAGTTGAAAAGTAAATACTAAGGTACTAAAGTACTAAATACTGAGTACAGGAGTATTCAAGCAAATAAATTAACGTAAATACGTACCTAACATACTAAACACAATAGGAAACCTATATACTACTACCATATATCTAAATAGTAAACGTGATGCGAAAAATGCGTCCGTTGACACAACAAACCTACGAGGCATGTTTCACGAAAGCTCATTATACCTATGGTTTACTTATACGTAACATATACTTCATTATACCTAACGTTAATTTCCATGTAAAGTATTACAATAATTATAGGTGTAATAAACATAGAAAGCAATATATTGCAACAAGAATTCACTGCGCTCTTCTATCTTCGTTCATTCGATTTGGAAAATAATTATGACTGCTATATTTTAGATGTAAATACATTATATAGCTAAAGTAAATCCAATTCATCTATATGAAACCGTAACTATTTGAAGAGTTAATTAGGATAACATTTTCAAATAATTTGTTCATTATATAAATAATGAAATATGTTCATAAATTAGTAATTTAAGATTTCATCTCGAGTGTAAGTCATCCTTAAAATATTATTTAATATTATTTAAAAAATATGGTATTCTTACAGTAAAAATGTCATATAGTCCGTAGAATTTGAATAAATATGTATAATGGCAATACATTGTACATTTAATTATATAAATATATATTTCTTATAAAATATCGTTTATTATGCATTTAAAATAGCGAGGATCAGTAACCTTTACGTTTATAACGAAAAAAAATAAAAATCATGGAATCATGCGTGTGTATCTACTGTTGTAAAAACTACTCGACTTGCATTTTCTTTCTTCAAACGGATCGTTAACGTTTTCGGATTTTTGCGGTTTACTTATACGATCTTGTGTCGGTGAAACCGCGACGAAATTACATTATGTACTAGTAAGGACTGCTGGTCGAATCAAATATTTTTCTTTTAAAAAATACAGATGTCTGTAGGTTTACCATATGGTTTATACGCGTGAAAAAAAAATCGTACATTGATTTTCCTTGCGTATGAGAATTAAAATAACCCGTCGATCACGAGCAATAACGAAAAAAAATTATCAATACATTGTATATAGATTGTAACCGTACATTTTTAAACTGCTCAATTGAACTGTGTGGAACGGATACGATTCGGGGCTTTTATGTGCATTGGCGTTTATTATTATACTCGTATATGAAACGATCACCGAAAACAACACGAACGAGTTTCGTACATATTACAAAATAGTTAATCGTATTATCCGGCGATTTTATAACGACTTTATTCCTACAAACACTGACACGATGATACGCGCGTATATTGTACTTATGTTGAATTATTTCAGTTAGAAGAATTTCAAAAACAGACTATTTTGTAGATATTCTGTGTTTGCATCAATGCAGACGTTAAACGAAAAAAAGAAAAACAATGTATTTCCGTCTAATGGGATATTTTATTCGATTCAAATAGATGCTTGTACGTTAAATCAGTGGTTTTAAACCTGGGGGTCGCGAATCATAGGTTTGGGGGTTACCAAAAATAATGGAGAAAATGATTTTTCCATATTATTTAAAAAAAAATAAAGTAAATTATTTATTTTGTGAAATTTTTAAGTGTAAATTAATCAAAATTGTTTATGATGTAAATATTTTATCGGTAATTAAATCAAATTTTGATGAATAAAACAACATTTTTTTTTTTTTTTAAGGGGTCGCATTACAAAAAAATAAAAATGGGGGGTCGCGATCCGAAAAAGGTTGAAAACCACTGCGTTAAATAATATGAATATTTTATCAAACGTGTATGTTTTATACATACGTGGTCAAGAAACAGCTCGATGTCATTTACACAATACTATAGTATTTCACCACGGATATGCTGTTACGTAACCTTATAAACTATGTGTGTATAAACCTACCTTACATTAACCGTATACGATGACCAAGCTCTTATTCGCAATAAAGTAAGGTTACATTTAATCAACTATAATAATAAACAATACAAGAAGTTTTCAATGCTAGTTTACATTTTCGCACGACATTTTTTTCCATATATACACAAATTGCTTCGCAGGATAAAAACTTCTATAATTTTTCATTCGTCTATTATTTTTAAAGCGCACGGAAAAAAATGTAGACCCTGGAGTTATAATTACTACTTGGATATTGTGTTTATGTAATGAACATGGCTTATAACTTTTATAACACATCAAAATAATGAAATCTATAATTGATACACTGATGTTTTTATTTTACATTAAAAATAAGATGAATTAATTACCGTAGGTCTTTAAATAGTTTTATTTTGCAACGCGATAACGGGTGAATGTAAGAAACCATATATTTCGAAACACAATATTGGTTTTTTTCTCATATTGACATCCTATATACCATATCAAATTGTAATCATATCTAAAGTGCATTTATTAAATTAACGTATCGTTCAGAATTTATAACATAGCTAAAAATATATTTTTGGTTAGATAAAAATAAATTGAATAAATTTATTCAACCTGCTATTTGCACCAGTAAATTGATTTAATTCTTAAATATTTGACTTGTAATTATTTTGACTTAGTGTATTGATGACTTTTGAGAGTTCAAAGTATCATATGTGTACTTTATTATCATTATCATTTATATTCTGTTAAATTTGTTTTTTCAGTGTTGATTTTAAAAATTGTCTAACGATATATTTCAAACGAATTTCGTATAAATTAAACATTATAGAACGATCACGTTTTATTACAAACCATCTCATATCAATCCATTCAAAATCTACCAGTAGTGTTTAAACGCAATATATTATCACATAAATTCTTAGAAATATGTATTTAGTGTACTAGAATATGATATATTAATATTTTACATTGTATTAAATGAAATATTCCATTAAACATACTGAATAAAATAATAAATAAATAAATAATAAATAATGTTAAAACTGATTTCGCATACGTATGGTAATATATGCTATTAAAAATAATTACTGTTATTTTTCACTAAATTTTAATTTAACATAGATGCCTAGAATACTAATACTTTACTCGTGTATGGTCCATTGAACGGTACTAATGAAGCAATCAACCGGTGGCCAACGAAAGTGAATGAAGAAAACGAGTGTTTCACACTTATTGGAACAAAAGAACGCCTATGAATTCACTCACTCATTTTTTTTTTTTTTTAGGTTTTGATACACTTCATGATTTACTGAATTCTCAGTTACAATACAGAGTACCTTCTATGTTCTATTCATATAATTTGATAATATTCTATAATATTCTATAACACTATTTGAAAATGTTAAAAAAAAAAAACACTAAAGAAGAAACGTTTAAGAATATACCAAGGAGACTATAAACAAAGAAAACTTAAAAGAAACTGATCAATAGATGCTCTTTATTAAAAAAAAAAAAAAATAATAAAAAAAATAGCAGAAATAAATGAAATAAAAATGGTTTTCCCTCTTAAACTCATAAAATTAAATATGAAGTAGGTACTGTTACTGAACGGGTTCCCTCTCTCCTGCTAATCAAATAATTGTATTATATTTTATTGTGTTATCTCATTTATTATTATGCTCATTTGTATAGATTTTAAATAAAATGTAATAAATAAAATAAAAATGTTTTTGTTTAATAACTGAAAAATGATTTAAAAATATTTTTCATTGTTAAGTTATGCAATATTCATACTGTAATAATGGTAATAGTAGTGTGCTAGAATAAACATGAATAATAAAGAAATTTTCGAGTAAATCTCTTAGTGATGAATTCAATTAAATTATTGTAATATAAAAACTTGAATTCGACTATAATTCAAAGTTGTTTTTCATTTTATATTGCTATTTTATAAGAAAGCCATAAACATTATTCAACCCACAGTCGTAACCATTATGCGTGTTATAGATAATACATATTTATACGTTTTATAATTTCTAAAATGCATTTATAAACATTAAATGGGTTCTATGCGGCCCCGAATACTTGAACATTAAATTATTATTCTAGAAATATCTAATTTATTTTTAATAAAAGTTGCCTTAAATATCAGTTTACATCCAATTCTTAGGCATTTGTTATAATTACATATATTATACATTAAAAAATACATAAAACAAACAATATAATTATATAAATCAAATTTAAAGTCTTAAATAATAGCTGTTTTTCAGTAAAATACTTTTGGTTAATACATTTTATAATCATTTTTAAATAATTAATGTATAATGTATGTATAAACATTAAAATATACAAGTAAAATACACATTAAATTAATTATACATAAATAAAGTAATTATACATACAAGTTAAATAAAAAATATAAATTGATAATGATTCCATGATTAATTGTATTGATTTAAATTATTTTAAGTCGATGTAATTAAAATAATAAGGATTGTAATAAAAGTTATCTATCGAAAATATCCATTTTAAGTTCTTATTACTACAAAACTTTGCGATTCGTAAATAATCCTAAATAATTAAACAATAATAAATTTTGATACCATATTATCAACTTTGTAATCTTTCTATTCTCTTTTATTCCACTCAAATAAAGTCGATATTATCGACGGCTTAATAACTATGTGTGCACACAAGTTGTGTTTAGTATTGTATCATAATCGTTAAGCATGAAATATTACCAATGTATTTTTATAAGAGAATTCGGAGAATATTAGATCTAAATCGGGGCCTTGAATTTTTTAAATTCGATTATATTAATAACTCTCACGCCCAACCATGAAAAAAATCCAGGATAATCATGTAGTACATGCAAGGACGCGAGATTTTTACTGTTTTAATTTTTTTTCCAACGCACCCCGATAGTTCTCACTGGAGTCGAACACATTAAACATGAAATAAACGTGAGAGCACAGGAACTACGCCACCGAACACGAAAATACATCTATAGGACACATAAATGGACGGTTTTAACAATGAATAACACACTAGGTGGGGCACGCCTTATGGTCATAACACCTGTTCCAGTCATTTTTTAATCTATTAATTAGACGGTGTAGCAAAATAATATTTAAACTGCTCTACATAAGTATTCGAGTAAGACCGTGGGAAAACGATCCGAGAAAACATAATCATCTATATGACACAACGAATAAACGAAAGAAAATTCCAATTCGCATATTTTTCATGCATAAATTTCCCAACACGAAAATATTTTTGATATCTCAGTCATAGTATAAAAGTTGTTTATTTTAACGTATTTATTCAATGTTGAATTTACAATAATAAATCTAAATATATTATTACAATGTACAATTATATTAATGATAATGAAGGAT
Source organism: Sipha flava (assembly GCF_003268045.1). Lineage (NCBI taxonomy): Eukaryota > Metazoa > Arthropoda > Insecta > Hemiptera > Aphididae > Sipha > Sipha flava. Next base: position 729,625 of record NW_020273627.1, on the reverse strand, counting down.
ATATTAACGTATACAATAAATTTGAATATGAAAGTTTGTTCATTATTAATGTGAAACAACTATGTTATGTTTTAATGATAAAAATGCACATTTGTGCATATGCATCATTCACAGTGATCTGAAAAAAATGTATGCTAGAATATTTTTAACAAAATCAAATTTTTCCTTGTATTATTCAAATCTAGGCATTTATGAATACATATATAGACGTCATTAGAGAAACTATATTTATTATATAAAGCAATAGATTTTATATTGATATTACTATTTGCTATTCGCTAGTATTTTTAGTTTGTTTAGTAGGTAAATAGTTTTTTTTGTTGAAAAAAGACCTGTTTTGGTTGAGTTGTCGGAGGGAGTAGTAAACGACAATGAGGGAATATTATAATAATGACAAATCATCCCCACGCAAGCCCAATTATTTCTAGTGAGCTATACTTAACTGCGGTTGTACCATATTATATTACGGTGACATGAAAATTGTTACCGCTTATTGTATCTCCGACGCGTATAATAAATAATACGTATATGTTTGATGTTTGTTCGTAGGTCAGGTGCAGGTAGACTCGATCCGACGTAGCAATAGTTCGCAACTGAGCGACGGTCCCAGAGACGGGAGCGTCCTCAGAAGGGTCGCCAAGGTCACGCTGGACCAGGCTACAAAAGATCTAAAGCCGGTGAGACCGAAACATGTGCCTGAAAAGTTGGACTTCAAGAACCACGAGAAGTTCGAAGGTGAGTTAGTTTCATTCGTAACGTATCTGTATGAAAGAGCATCCGCGCACGATGATCCATCAGTGATAGACCATCACTGTGAGTCGAATTGCATTTTATGTATGAAACCGGTTTTCGATTTATTTTTTGGCCGCGGCCAACTGTACTATGAGAAACCGAAAATAAAAAATAAAAGAGATACCGGCTAGCCTTGGAAAGAAACCGAGTAGGAAAGGGAAAAAAAAAGATCAACAATAATCACCGCTTCGAATAATATTAAACAACTGTGGGAAAACAATAACCTCTATTTGGCGTGATTGTCGAGGATTTCTGTTATTTCATTTTTTAGTAAATTATCATCGTGCTTTTTCGGACGATAATGAAAAATCCGTTAGCAATGTATGCGCGGTGAATCGGTGTCTAATTTTCTATGCCTGTCTCGAACGTAGATAATATCAATAGCATTTAGCTGAATAGGAAAAAAAAGATTGTTAGTTATTTTTTTTTCTACCATTTAAGAACGTCGGCTTATGTGTAATAATATACGCTGCTGTTAAACATTTTGTTACGTAATTCCGTTTAATAATAGCAACAGGTGCCGCGATTCCAGCTTGGTATAAAGCATGAATCGTTAAACCCCAATTATTATAACTTATTATCTGACAATTTTTCTCGTAACAATTTTTAAGAACGTGTGAATAGTGTTCGCCAAAAATATTATATTTACGTGGTGTTTTAGGAAAAATTGTCATATAATATTCAATATCATTTGCATCATTGTAATTTTTTATTCCATTATCATTTTTCTAATGGAGGTCACAAAAACAGACGGCTTTCCCCTTAATGTTTAAATTATTTATCACATATTTATCTTTAAGAGGCGTCGCTTCTGTTACATTATTATAGTAAACAGCGTAAATTGCAACACAATTGCAGGTTATTATTTTATATTTTGCGGTGTTTAATTTTTATATTGGTAACGGAAGAAAAAATATTGTATATTATATTTATTGTTTAACATTTATTGACTCCGGTTTGTTTAACTGACATAATACATTATCCACTAGCCATTAGTAAATTAGTTCATTAGTTCCATTTAATTTTAAAAATTAGTTTCATTTAATATCACGAGTTTAATCAATTGACACTTAATTGTTTGAAGTTTTATTAATACAATTTTAAATTAATTTTAAAATATATTATCCACTCACAATGTAAACCAGAAAAGTATAACAATATATATCAAATTAAATTATTTTAAATCTTTGTAAACGTTGAAATTAAAAATAATATTTTTTCATACAATATATATATATGTATATCAAATAAATGAAGTCTAAACAATCTAAAACGTATTAGGCGCCTACACAATTTATAAACTTAGGAATTTTGGTAATTCTAAACAATTTTACCAATTACGGAATATTAAATTCATTATTATACCATTATTGGTAATTATATTAAGCAGAATGCTTTAATAAAAAAAAATATGTTCAACAATATTATGTTTAAAAGTAAATTAATGATGACTAATATTCAGAAGTTTATGAGAGTAACATTTTGCATGAATTTGTATAAATCGCAAGTCATTATCATATACCTAGTTACAATACGTCGTTAAAAATTAATAATATTTAATAATTCTTCATAAACATTTAAATAAACTTTTATTTAAAACAATCTTCGTTTTTATTTATTTATTTCCAGTAGTTAGTACAAATTATTTATATATATATATCAATGTAATTGGTGCATTAACCGCAGTGTTAAAATTTAAAAGTGTGTAAAAAATGTTCTAATTTCTTCATTAAAAAAAATGTGAATAATTATTGAAAGTAAACGACATAAAAAGTTTAAAATTTGATTGTGATCAAAGTTACATTATGTTTGCAATAGAAAGCCTGTTAAAATAAAATTTCCGAAATATGCATTAGATACATTAGATGCTCATAAAAGATAAAATAAAAAATAAAAATAGGCAAAATTAAATTATTGATAAGCTATGTTTTTCGCAAACTAAAAAACGCCAAGTTTACGATTATTGTTGTTGTAGTAAATATTTGGATCATTTAATGAAACCGTGCAAACTCATGAACATTCAAGACCTGCATGTCAATAACTATTACATTATATAATTTTTCGCCCACAAAACGCACATATGGGCGATGTAGTATTTTCAGTTCACAATCAAAAATATTTCAAAGGACTGTTAGAGTTAACCTAACTTTCCCCACTTCTTACTTGGACAACAGCTTTGTCAATGCTGGATGTGCAGTGTAAATAAAATCTCGTACACTGCCAGTCTAAGTTTATAAGTGCATGATAAATAATATTATTCTTACGGCGGCGAATATATCTTATACATATTATATTCGTGACGTGTAACGGTCAAATTGTCGTTTAAATCAACTATCGCAGATGACGTCCGTTGTAGGTGACGGGGGGGGGGGTGTATACAGAAGAAAACAATTTAAAGTACCTCACGTCGTCTAACAATCGTATCTCATATTAAACGGAGCAGCTGTTTCATTTAATCTGTGTTCGTATACTGGTAATATTCTAATCGAAACGTAGTGGTCGACGGATCATCGATGACCCTGTAGTGCATCGCTTCCATAATAATATATATATTATATTTGACGACGATAATAATAATAACACGACGAACGCAGGTGTTCGGGAATTTCAGCGGCTAGTTCGGGGAGGATGCGTGCACGGCGGTTGTCCCCTCCTCGAATCGCCCCGGTGGCCGTGGCTCGCGCCGAAATACGTTTTTGTTCGGAACCAGCTTAGCGGTTATCTTACGTCACCGTCGTCACCTGTCCGTCAAAGTGGCTCTGTTTATCCGTCGTACAGATCATCCACGCGCGCACGCGCGTTATAAATCTTTAATGGCACGAGATATTCCTTCTCTCTCTCTCTCTCTCTCTCACTCTCTCTCTCTCTTTCGTTATTATTACGGTATCGCTCGCGAGCCGTGATCACGATTTTGTAAATATTCGTTTTCCTCTCCAAATCGTGCGCGCGCGCGCGCGGTGTTGTGTTTCTTTTTTCGTTTCATCGGCCGCGGTCTCTCTGCATACATCAGCACGTATTGTACTACATTGTACATCGGACATGCCTTGGCCGTATAGCACGCGCGCCTCCCCGAAAACGGACCGACTTCGTGACCGCCGTCACCGCCACACAGACGACGTGTTCTAGAAATCGGTCTGAACTATCGGGCGCAGCAGTGTCTCGCACGCGTGCGCGAAAACATGCGGTGCGCGATTTTCCCGCAAACGCTTTCGCGGTACGACCACTGTTATCGCGTCGCGATCAACGTGACGGGTCCGCACGCGCAGCGATCTATCGCCGATACGTACATACGGACCAGTCGGAAACGTTTTGTAACCGTTTTGCTCGACTGTAGAGAAACTTGAGCTGGGGCCTTCTGACCAATTAACAACGTAAAAGTAATATAAAATAATTAAACCAAACTACCGAGGGTGGCTTCTCCCTTCGCGCCGTTCCATACTATTTCTAATATCGTATATTCTCATTGTGTCCTAGGCCGCAGATTGTTGACATATTATAAAAATAAAATAAAAATGAAAAACCTACATGTATACCGCTGTTTGATGGTTTCGATTGAAAATATGTATGCCAATATTTCACTACCGATTTCATGTTAAATTTTGCATGAATTTACCAACCAATATTTCGATAGCATTTTTTTTTTTTTTTTTTTAATCACGTTCATTACCTTAGAAATAAATTTTAGATTGTTGAAAAAAGTGAGATGAAAACACGGATACTATAAAATACAATTAAGCACACCAAATAATCTTCATTAGACTACAACTACTGTTCTACTGACTTTTAGTACCTAATCCGTCTTGCGCAGTTCTGTTCATAGCCGCGGGGATAGGTTACGAAAAATCCGTCAATCATTCATTTTATTTATAAAGTACTTCTATTTAACTATTAATGTAATGAACATTAGGTACCTAGCAGTGGGAAAGCAGTTTTTTAAGAAGATTCATAGGTGTCAGTTAAATATATGGTATTCATCAAATAGATAATCAAACAAATAAAATACATATTAAATATTATTCATAAATACATTTTTGACTTGATTAACTTACATCTTATAAGCTATCCAGCTATAGACGTGCGCAGAGGGGCCCACGTAAAAAATGTCTCAAACAAACATTCTTGTAATAAATATAATAGTTACAGCATAATAATAATAATAAAAGTACCATTAAAAAAAATGTATTGTAACTTAAATAATTTATACTTAAAAAATATCACTTGACTATAACATATAAACATATTTATACATAACTATAAACAACTCTATCCTTCTGTCCAGAAGTTAGACTTTGAATAGTATCAATTATATCGTCAATTTTATTATTACCAACTCTAATTGATAATCTGTAATGATAGTTTTTGTACACAGAATTATATGATTATACTTATTAATAATTGTTATAATGACAACTTTAATTAACTAAACATAAAACATTTTACAACGTGATTGTAAATAAATATAATGAAAATATATAAACATAAAATTCTGAATTATTTCATTAGCAATACACCAAATTCTTTGTAGTTTTCAATCGCAGATTCTTGTAGAGTAATGTATTTAAATAAATTCTAAAAATATTATTTTAATTCACTATAAGTGTATTTAATATGTTATCTGGAAGGCTATTTTATACCTGAAGACCATATTGAAAATTAGATTGATACAGTGAAAAGTGTACTGGTTTCATTGTTAAAGTACCATATTATTGAGTTTTGGCCAATTTATTAAACTGAATAGAAATAATCTAAATCCATTTAGATTTCCCAAATTGGTAAAAAGTATAATCAACCAGTATTAAGCATCTGCAACCATTAATTTTTAAATCATGCAATATAAACAATTGATAGTTGTTACAAGATAGTGACTTAATAGTAAATTTAATATCGTCATTTTATATATATATATACAGCGAAACCTCTAAATATCGGTCACCCTTGGTCGCTGAAATTTTGTCCACTATTTGAAAGGGTCCGGTATGTAGAGGGAGAAATATTATATAAAATAAATGAAAAATTTAAAATATAATTAAAAAATTATTTATTTTTTTTTTAAATTATTTATAGATAACCTAACCTATAGGTACATAATAAATTTAATTTATTTTTATTTTAAATATTTTTATGTATTTTTAAAAATGCACAGGTAAAAAGATAAAAAAATTGATAACATAAAAATTAAATTTAACGTACATTAAAAAAAATCAGTTACTTTAGATTCTTTCGTATTTTGACGCGACGTAATTTCGTAGGTTAATACATTTTCTAATTCCACTGTGCTGAAGAATAATGAAGTACATTTCTATATTTCGATAGAAGAAATGTATTGACGTATACCCCTGCTGCCAATGCCTCTTGTAGACTTCTAACATCAACGTTATAAAATTTCCATGACTGGACGGATAAGATAATTTATAACAGTTCAATAATGTATTATGGGCAATATCAATAAAATACAATTTACGAATGTAGACTTTTATCTAGACCAGTGGTCTTCAACCTTTTTAACAATGCGGCACACTTCATCTCCAACAAAGTTTTCGCGACACACTAATCCGAATATTATGTGAACCATATTTTATATATATATATATATATACTGTTTACAGTCTACTCCATTAGAGGGTTATTTATTGAGAAATATATTAATACAATCGATCGAGACGGCTGCGACAGGCATACTTTCAATAAATAATATAATATGTATCTACGATTAGTTTGATCAGTTTTCATCTCGAATATCAGTAATAAGCTGGTAAATACATACTTATAAAACAATTTATAGATCTATCGCGACACATTTAAAGGGCGCTCGCGGCACACCGGTTGGGAACCACTAATATAGAAATTCCACAATTATTTTTCTAAATTTACGATAGAGACGATTAAAATCGAAAATTAAAATTCCATAAAAGTTTCCGTTATTTAGAGTTTTTCCTATAGAAAAGTAGTGAAAATGTCCCCATTCCCCAAAAAAAATCCACTATTTAATGGTGTCCGTTAAGAGAGCTTTCACTGCATATATGTTGAATATATTATATTCAATTAAATATTGTTATTATATCCACATGTGGTGGATGAGCAATAGAAAGTATAAGGGTTTCTTAGCTTCCAAAAATGTGTTCAAGTGAATCTCTTTCAAAAAAGTAATGTTTAACATAAATAAAAAAAAAAAAACGTCAACGCATGTCCCCTTTCGTGTTCCGATTGCCAAAAACATGTATTATCGTTGAAACATTCGTTCACCGGTGTTGCACGTTTTGATCGCCGCCGTCACTTCTGTTCGTACATCGTCAGCGGTCGACCTTCTTGCCCGCCACCACCGCCGGCGCTCCACCACACCACATGGCGACGAACGATAATCAGGCGCTAATCAGTAATCAGTGTTCGTTTGGACGTTCAATTGATCGCAATATCGCGCTGAAGTCTTCCTCGCGTTCTAGTGTTCCTGTACAGATGCGAACGCACGGAAGTACCAAGCAAACATTAAAAAAAATAAAACAGAAAACTGTAATAATAATAAAGAACATACGGCGCTGCAAACGGTTCGGTCCACTCTTTCGCAAGGTACGAACAATATTACAATTTTCGTGTATTGATGATCGTGTTTGCATGCGCACGCAATATACGATAATATATTACATTCGGTGTCGGGGATGTACTGCGATCAAGGGTGATATTAATAATATTTCGCACATATCGGGGCTTACGAGTACACCTCTTCTACTCTTATTTGGATCTCGTCGCGCAAATATTTTAGACGCTTCGAAATACAATATAAAACAAACAATTGCTGTGATATAAATATGAAACGTCTTACACGAAAATAAAATCACTTATTTATAATATATTACGTTATGTACCTATAGGTAATTTTACTAAATAATTTGATGCATTTAAAACATGTATGTTGTAAACAAAGTGGACCTTGATTCGTTTTAATTTGCATCTATATTTATTGTATTACTGCCATTATTCTATTTACTTTTTTTTCGAGCCTATAATTTATAAGTATCTAGTATAGCTTTCGAGACTCATAATCGACACTAATTTTCATGCATAATAATTCAATAATATGTTACGTTCTCGAACGCAAATGAATACGATGCATCTAGCATAAACTTAAAACTGAACATTTTTTGTCGGAAATTATTTTCTTACGTGGGCTTACCAATTTATAAACAAAACTCTGGCCGTGCAGGGAAAATAATATTAACGCAGTAGTAACTTGTCGTTTAAAAAAAATTTCGTGTAAACGATGTACAATGTGTATATTTATTCTAGAAAAAATTTAAACGGTTCAATCAATATTAAACACAAATTCATTCATCTTTGTATTTGTTGATGATAAAAGATTTTACTATCTCTAAAGGTAGCCGTTACTTTTTTTTAGGTTAGATAATAATTTGAAATTTTGTAAAGAATTGGTTGAGTGTGACGGGGAGGGGGTAGAATTGAAAATAAATACACGACAGACGCGTAACCCCGCACGTTGCAGCTGCTATAGTATGTACTATACGATTTAATATAAATGTATAACATAAAGGTACCAACTAATCTTATGACGACGATTTTATTCTTGCATTGGTATATTACCAACAACGCACTTTAGCTGCAATATTTCATACATGTTGCAAACATATGCTTTCAAAAGAGCTAATATATTTTAATGTAATTCCTAATGTAACCTTCACGAATTTAATGTATTTCGATGTCATACAAAATTCAAAATCAAAAAATATGATATTATTCTCAATGACTATCATTTTTTTTATTACCAGTAAAATAAAATTAGCTTGTCAGATTAATAATAATTGTTATTAAAAAAAAAAAGTCGTTAAACATGATATGTGATTTATTATTTTATATCTAACCTTAGTCATAACAGCGTAGTGAACGTGAAGGAACACGCTTATTAATACTTTATTTATTCTATTAATTAATTATTTTTTTCGAAATACATTTTTTTTCTGACGTAGTTTTAAAAAGGTAAAAATTCTTTTTATCATAAGTTGTCGATAGTTAAGCTATAATTGCTAATTGCAACAAAACAGTCATCACAACCTTCCTCAAAAACTTGTTTTTCTTTAACACACTTTTATCGTATATTGATCGGTTGATTTCTGTTGAGCATTATAAATGCATTCAACGCACAATAAATATAATCTATAGTAATTTTCTTTGCTATATAAATTATTCATTCATTAACGTGTAAAAAAATTTGTTTTTAGCTTTATGTTTGCTTTATTTGTCATCAACTAATTGTATAGTGTTTGTCAGATCTAACTAAAATTTAAAATCATTATTCGTTGATTAAATATAATAACTAATATGTTATCAATTTTTTAATAAAAAACTATTACTAAGTTATACAGGCAAATTACAAAAGCTTAGTAACTAGAATTAATGTGGAAAAATTATAATTGTATTATGCAGCATTATACAAATAAAAACTTACTTATATAGTTAGATAACCATTATAATATAATATTCAGTTTTTGATATCAATCAAATTCACTTCGTTTTTTCATCAATTAACGTATTATTATTTTTAGTTTCTGTGTATAATTGACGGACAAACGTACTTGACAAGTGTGAAAAGTGCACAAGTGAGTGCATCAAGACTCGTTATACAGCTATTATTTGTTCTTTATTCCTTACAGTATAAATATGGGTGTTCATAATGGGACATTGATTTCAAAGTAGACAGTATTTATTTTTTTATTTAAAAATACAATAATAGACATGTGTGTATTCTTAAAATAAATATTAATAATGGTTTTTTCATTTGTTCATCACCTTTTTTTTGTACCTTTATGGTAGACTGTTTTTTTCGTGTTGGATTTCACAGTGCTTCATAAAATGTATATTTATCATATTCTAATTGAAGACTTTAAATGCTAAATTGTATTTTCATTAAATCATTTTTCATTTATTGTGTCAGTAAAAAAACGTAAACAAATTTTATTGTCGTTTTAGTTTTTCTTTATTTAGTTATAGGATATGTAATGATAAAAACTCCAAAGATACATGTTAGCTATCTTTAAAACTAATTTTAAATCAATTCGTTATGCTATTGATGATTTTACGTGATTACCACGGGCTAATATTTTGCTGTTGACAGCCCAGACTCTAAATGTAATCAAAAATAAAACAAAACAGAATATTGAATTGTTGATAAACTCAGACCACCACATTGTTATAGGTCAAACCATTGATTTTATTATCAAACCAACGGCCAAACAATAATTTACTCTGCATCGCGTTTGGAATTATTATATATGTATTATACGTCTTAAAGACACGAGGGCATACACAACAACTAAAACAAAAATAAAAGCAATTTTTTTTACAACACATTCATCTAGTACACCTATCAATACTATTGACGGATTTAATTACAATGTAGTGTGTTGTAATGTTATAAACCCTACCCTACAGTAATATTGTATGTATGTATATATATCGTGTAGAGAGGTATATTTTATGTGTACAAGGCGTAGTTTATTGACCGCATTTACAATAACCACATACATTACATTAACTGTGGAACTTATCATGTATTGTAATCATCACGGATTATCAGTTTTGTTGATCACGAATACTTTTAACCTAATAATATTTTGTATATTTTAAATAAAATTTCCAATAAATTTAATATAATAAATAAAAATAAAAAAACTTGTACAGTCATTTATATTTAACAGTATAATTTAAATTAATTATTTTTTTTTATTTATTATTTAAATTAAATATTTTTCATAAAATACTGAACAAAAAATTTGAGAAAACTATGAAATTATTTTCATTAATTGATATCCTGATTGAATGTTGTTAAAATTTGACCTGGAATGGCTGGAAATTAAGAATCTATAACTTCCAGAAGAACTTTCCAATTTACATAACAGTAATATATTCACAGATAATTTCAAGTGTAATGTATAGTGTTAATAGACTCTTATAATTAAGTACAGGAATCCAAAACTACTGACACTAAATATTTATACATTTTTTTAATAATGCGTTGTTATACAAAAAAAAATGCTTTCAATTATCTAACTATGTGCTAAAATAATGAAACTGGAAAATTCGGCAAATTAAAAAGTATAACCTTTATAAATTTCACTCATAAACATTATGATGTGAATTCTAATATATTTAAGTTAAAATACAGATTAACCAAAAATATTTATCACATAAAATATTAAGATAATAATATGAAATTGTCCATTATGACTTTATACTGCAGTAAATTCACCAAGTACCTATTATAAAAGTATTTAATTGTGTCCACAATCTTAGTTTCGTTTAATTTAGAGTTTTTTTCAGTTTTATATATACATTTAATACCTATTAAAATAAACCTACTATATTTATATTATTATGCTGTATTTTCATTTACCGTGTAGGTAAGTTGGTAGATCTTGGCACAGTCATAGTAAAATGTACGTACCATACAACATAAATTCCATTAAGCTAAACACTTAGGTAATCATAAAAATCACTAACTTCGTCTTCGTTATCTCTCATTGGCTCACTTTATTTCTTTTATCAAATCACCTACTATAAATTTGAAATAAAAGATGCAAATGTTTTTTTTTTAAACAAAGTTAGTATTGAATGCATTCTTAAATGTTTCATTAAAATAATAACAATCAGATGGAAACTCACACTCCCCCGCGATTGTGATTTTAATTAAGCTTACATAATTATACTAGTATATTATTCTGAGACAAGATATTTGATGATTAAAATACACACATGACCGAATACAATGGTAAGTATATCGAATGTCCGAGTCAGAGTTTCACTGTAACGTTCTTCTGTAAAAACCGAAAATTCCACCTTCACATAAAAATTACCGTGTAATCGGTGGCTGCAAATCCGTTAGGCTTAAAATTCTCAGTTGCATTTTACACGGTATAGTAATTATTACCTAAATTGTCTCCGCTCTAACATGTATGGCTTATACACATAAGCATACGTCGTCCTAGCGTATATCGTAATTTTATGTAGTTTTATTAGAAAATGTAACCGATAGACATGAGCGCTGGGCGTCCTTGAATTTATTAAAATTATTATGATTGTAATTACCGACAACTCGATATACTCAATGCACGTTGTAGTTTTCCTTTTAAACAATTTACTTGACCGCTCCGAGAGATGAATATTATATTATCATAACACGACAGCAGGCATCAGAAGTAGTAATAGTAGTAGTAGTAATAGAAGTAGAAGTTGTACTCATGTTTTACAGGATGATTGTTTTAATGTGAAACCGATTGCATGTAGAAAAACATAAGCTGAAAAAATAATAAACATGTACACTCTTTTCTACTCATTCTGTTCAAATTGTTTATTATTATTTCTTTATCACCATGGGCGTCCCCAGACATTTTTCTAGGGGGGGGGGGGCAAAATTAATTTAAAAAATAAATGAAAATTTTTTTATACATTTTATTTATAGTAAATTATTATATTTCGTCATTATTAAAATTATGAATTAAAACATTACTGACATTTATGTATAATGTACAATTAATACATCACTCAAAAAATACATTAAGAAATAGTCCCATTATTATTAATGATAGTTTTCATAGATAGCCGTCAGCCGTGCGTTGACATAATATGTTATGGAAACTTAGTAGACCTATTTTTAGAAACTAATTTATCATTTGGAATTTTACCAATTTCTGTGGAAATAACATTTTTCCAGGGGGGGGGCAAGTGCCCCGTCTTGCTCCCCCCCTGGGGACACCCATGTTTATCACTAACAAACTGCCAGGCTGTTAACAATACACTTTGATTTGTCTATAAAATAAATGTTTTACATAAGAGGAATATCAATTGAATTGCATGTATTCATTTGAAAATGAAAATTTGTTTGTGCACTTTATTCAATAAAAATGAAAAGATGAAAATATTTTTAAAAGTAAAAAAAATCACGAAATAAAATGCAACAAACACATAGATTATTCATTATTCATATTATTTTATGAATGAAAAATAATTACCCTATAAATCAGTATATTTTATTATAGTAATCCGGTTTGCTGTTTATGTTGAATAGTGCGATTGTTGTTCTATACCAATTATACTAAACAACGGATGGTGATGACGATGAAGGTTCATGCTAAAAAGCGCATTCGCTCGCATCATACCTTCACGACATTGATGATCTAGCGTTTAAATATTGTTTTACTCGCCGTGGTTTTCTGTTATTTTACAGAAAACGACTAGCACTCGTAATAGGAACACTAAATGATTTTTTCTGTAATCGACACTCCATACTAAAAAAACGACTGACGTGACGCAGACACGTAGTACGTCGAATTGTTCATTCATTTTTCGTCCCTTGACCTATGCGCACGTAGTACGTGTATCGATATTGCAGTATTGATAATGAATCTAATAAAGCCGAATTTAATAAATTGTTCGTACGTTTACATTGTTTTGTGTGTACGCAGGTCAAGTGCTAGTGAACTGGCTGGTTTCATCATTCAGCACGGAGGAACAACGCAGGGATGCCCGGTTACTTTTGCCGCAGATATGCACGGATCTGATGACCGCCGGCGTCATCAAACAGATACGCGATAAGGATGCGGTGGTCAGCGATTTGTTTAAAGTAAGTCAAGCGCGTCTACAACAATATATTTGTTATTAATAGCTGTACGTTAGGTATTTGTAAAGCCCTTTTTTCCAATAATGTAGGTCAAAAAGTTTGTAACTTTTTTTATACGCACGTATACGCGTATATGAATGATGCGTGTACGTAGCTCATAATAAAAGCGCATAACTTATACAAGTAACCTATGCGCAGTACACACACGCCCAACTACCGCTGTAATTATTTACGGGTATATTAGCATATTTACGAGTTAAAAATGCAGGTACGGTATAATAAGAGATTTCGAATTCGGCGTAGGTAGCTATATTATTTTATACCCGCGTATACGATCGTATTCATAATAACCATCGTGTAGATCGTTACATAATCGTTATGAAGATTTTAAATAAATATATAAGCATGTTGGTTTACCTTTAAGAAGTATATGAATATTGTTAATACATTAATAGGTAGACGGCAAAATGTCTAATAAAATATATTACTCACAAATGAACTACAGGCATACATGGTATATAGAATATTTATCATCTGTTTCGCTATCCCTTACATACAATTTTTTCTTAGAACAAATTGGTTAATGGCGCTGATTATATTTATTTACTAAACGCCTACATAACTTAATACTGTTCAAGCACTATAAATTATAGGTATATGGTATTTTCTAGTTGCCCTCTCTTTAAAGTATAAATATATATATATATATATATATATATATTTATGTAGTATAAAAGTTTATTAGTAAATTAAAATTTAACATAAAATAAATAAAGCTAAGTATACAATTTTATGTGGAGAAGTATTTAATTTATGTTGGATTAATTTACGTAAAACATTAAGTGTCTTGAAGGTAGAATATCTGAAATATTCCAACGACATTTTCAAATACTGTCCCAATTAAATAATTTATGAATAATCGCATTTTTTAAATATCTGCCATAACTAATTTTTTTTAATCGAATTCGTTTAAAAAATTTTAAAATATTAATAAAACAAAACAAAAGAAATAGCTATTTTATTTTCTTATTATTAACAATTGTTATGCCTTATTAACAATATTGTAATTACTTAAGATTTTACTTAGGTATAAACATACCTTACATGGTATAAATGAATCTTTCAAATTGTTATATTTTAATCTACTAGGCTATTGTAATAATAAAATACATTTTAACATCGTAAAAAAAATAGGATTCTTATCATAGAAAACCATTAAAAATCAATGTTTGAACTATTATATTTTGAATTTTTATTGGGCATTCAGAATATTTTATTTCAATGTAAATCTTAGTAAATCTTTCATATTATTTTCATTTATGTATAAATACGAGCCTTTTTTATACAAGTTACTTATATATACTATACAAATTAATAGACTTTCGTTTTAGATAATCTCAATCTCGAAGTACTGTTACTTAGGTAATAAAAATTAATAACATCTAAATTATGCCCGTTTAGAAAACCTACCCAAATATCTAGATTACAACTTAAAAAAATTATAATTTTTATTATTTACATTATATTACTTTATGGTGATCATAAATTTACAGCACTGAAGTTTAAAATGTAGAGAATAAATATAATGATTTCAAAATAATATGGACATTATGAAGCATAGCAGTCACCTAATATGATGTGGAACTGTTCAATTTCTGAGCATTTTATTTTAAAACATTAATTATTATTTAATATTTTCAAATATTTATGATTTTGTTTTTGTATTATTTTATTTTATTCTTTTATAGTCTTTAGAATAAACTCATTATTTTTTTCACACTCATCTGTAACAATTTTAAGGTAGATAACTATAAAAAGTAGAAATAATACTGAACCTATACTCAAGATGCCCGTGGGTGTTAATCATAAAATGTTATTAATATGTACAAATGACAACCCACAAGTCTATATTATTTACGTGTCACTAAAATAAACTCAACCTTTTTGTATTCTAACAATAGTAAAATATAATATTGTAACATAATATTGTGACTACATAATCCCACCTACAAGTGGTCTTTGCAAACCCATACGTAACTATAATACTAATTAAATATATGTTTGTGTTTATGTTTAGTCTGACCTCATGTATTACTGGGCTCATTCTGAACTGATCAACTCTACATCATCGTCACCCAAACGAATTAGCCAATCATCATGGTTAACGGACAAATGTTCAGGTACTCATATTTTTTTTTTTTTTTAGCATAGAATATTTTATGAATATGTAGTAATCATTAATTTATTTGTATACAATAATGTATTAAAGGTGTTGAAAATGGTAAAGATGGGCAAACGCTTCAAGCGTATTCAAAATCAGAAGAACTACAAGAAATTCAAAACAAAACGGTTTCGAAACAGGTAATATTGTATAATCGTTTTTGAAATATTCTACGGTTAAATATTTCTTTGGCTTTAATATATTTTTAAAAATGTATTTACTATATAGTTTATTAGACCGTAATTAAAGTTCATTTGTATATTTAATTATTTTAGGCACCACTTAAAAACGGTATAGGATCAATTCATAAAGAAAATATGCCAGATATTGAAAATATATCTGATTATACGCCAGTTAAAACTCCTAAGCCGACAACTTTGTCAATCAGACGAAAAAAGTCACTATCCTCATTATCCGATAAATTTTCGGCTCTATCAATAGACCAGTTAAATATTTCGGATAGACAAATAAATGGAAACATACCCGATGAAAATGTCTTGAAAAAAGTTAATGGCGCACATTCTCCGACTAGAAGTATATCCATCTCATCAACACCTAAAAATAATTTCAAAGATTCTCCTACTTCAACAACTAGTACTAATGGTGACGATGATTCTTTATTTTATACTCCAGTCGGTGCAAATGATGCAACGTACAATAGTATTATATCTCCAATAACAACTACACCAAAAGCATCCTCTATTAATAAGGTCGCCTTTAGTGATCTATCGCCAATTTTGGATCAAAGTGATATTAGTACTGTTATTCATAGTGCTGAATCATTATTGAGTTCTCCTGAAGTTGCCATAGAAGCTATAAAATGTGATTTTTCGGTGAACTCTTTTACTTCAAACGAAACTGATGATATTCTCCAGAAGCAAACACTGCCTGATATCATTACACCAGCATTTGTTGAAACCAAAAGCCTTCAATCAAAGACGAAAGAAAATACTAAATCGTTTTTTTCTAATAGTAACATCCCAAACACATCAACTTTGCTAAAATCAGAAATTACTGTTCCTCCTCCACCACCTTTTCCTATTTCTGATACCAGCATTTCACTTCCATGTACTTCTCCACCACCACCACCACCACCACCACCGCCGCCGCCGCCACCACCACCACCGCCTCTACCACCACAACTATCTGTAAGTGATCTTCCTCCTTCACCTCCTCCACAGTTACCTGGGAGTATTATTCATCTTCCTTCAAAACCAACTGAGAATTTAATACCTCCTCCACCTCCTCCTCCCCCACTACCACAATTATCTGTAAGTACTATTCCTCCTCCTCCTTTAGGTAATTATATACCTCCATCACCATCTAATATAAACAATTCGTCTAGTGGTATACTATCACCACCTCCATTATTTAATAAATCAGCTGCAATCAATGGACCCCCACCACCCCCACCACCAATAACTGCCCCCACGCCATTCCCTGCTCCACCAATCGGAGGCTGGAATGCTCAACGAGATTGTGAGTATTTATTTTAATAAAACTTATAATTACAACTTAAACATATTTATAATTTTTACAGTACTACGTAAAAAACCAATAACACCACCAGTACCAATGAGACCTTTATATTGGACTAGAGTAATTATTAAAGAACCAACTGTTGAAACACTTACACCAACTACCCCGGATTCACCAGATAGGTAAATATAAATGTAGAAAATGTTTTATTTTCAGAAAACTTAATGTGAATATTTTATAGCTTAAAACCGTTATGGAGTGATTTAGAAGAAGCTCCCATACCAAATATCAATGAATTTTCACAACTTTTCTCCAGGCAAGCAGTTGAACAAAAAGTTGCGAAAAAAAAAGTGCAACATAAAAAAAAAATAGAGGTGAGTCTGAAGTTAAAATTATATTTTTATATTTCATAACTTTTATATAAGTAATTGTTTAGGAATTTAAACAATTGTTGGACACTAAAAGATCCCGAAACGTTGGGATTCTAGCTCAAAGTTTACACTTAGATTTTTCCGAAATTGAAAACGGTAAATATAATTCGAATAAACATTAAGTTTAGATAAATTAATATATTTTTATTTTTTTAGCTCTTTATAATTTTGATACATCTGTAGTTAGCGTTGAAGTTCTTCAACAAATTTACGAAGTGGTTAGTAATTAAATTAAATATTAAATTTAAATCTAGTCAAATATATCATTTTACATGTGTTATTATAGGCGGCTACAGAGGAAGAATTGGCTTTAATTAAAAGTCATGTGGCATCCCATCCAGACCAGCCACTCGACAAACCTGAACAATTCTTATTGGAACTCAGTGAAATACCACATTTTGGCGAGCGCGTAGCATGTTTAATATTCCAATCTGATTTCAATGATGCCTTGAACAACATAGCAAGCAAATTAAATAACATGAAGGCCACATCAGGGGTAAATATCATAAAACAAAACATTAATATTATAGATAATTTATTGTTCTGATTTGTATTATTGCACAGTTTTTAATGACATCCGAAAGTTTAAAGAAAGTATTGTCCATTATATTAGCATTGGGGAATTATATGAATGGAGGCAATAGGCAACGTGGTCAGGCAGACGGATTCGGTTTGGAAATTTTACCTAAACTCAGAGATGTCAAAAGCAAAGGTGAATAAAACATAAATAGACAGTTTAATATAATTTACTTGTATACATATTCTCGACTTTTAATATATAATTATTTAAATAATATCTAATACAGAACGCATCTGATATTCATAATATTGAGTTAATATACTACTACACATTTCTCCCATTTATATTTTTTCATAATTTAAAATATAAATATAATATGCTAATATTTCAATAATATGCTATTTGGCTAAAATAATAATGTTTTCTTTCTTTTGTATATCACCATATCTTATATTATTCCTTTTTTTTTTCCGATAACTTAAAATATCGGTTGTAATTATGATATTGAAACAATTCATGTATAAAATTCAAAATAAATGTTTATTTTAGTTATACGTATAACTATGTAATTTTAACTATCGAACATAATTTTAATATCAAAAATGAAGAAAATATTTTTTAATGAATGCACCAATTTAAGCTCAATTGTTATGCTTTAAATCTATTTTAAAAATTTTAAAAGATTTTACAAAAATCATATATCAGAATTAATAGACATTATTCTTTTTATTTATATATTATAAAATTATTTAAAAACATTAGTAAGTAATTTTATTAGAAAAAACAGGATTTCACTGACAGTATAATTTTCATTGGGGAAATCAAGGAAAAAGCCTTTCTAACTTTCCAGTTAAGTATAAGTAAGATTCGACTAATAATAAATATCTACCGATTATATATTTGTAGACAACTCTATGACTTTGTTGCATTTTATTGTACGAACATACATTTACGAATGTAAAGAACCTATGAAGGCCACGCTGCCTGTACCGGAGCCAAGTGATGTTGATCGAGCAGCACATGTAACTTTTGACGATTTGCATCAAGGTCTTAAAGAACTAAAAATAAAACTAGCAGGTTAGTGATAATGTTATTTATTCGTAAATAATTATTTCAAATGTTCAACTTGTGTGTTTTATTAATTTGATTAGGTTGCAAAAAAAAAGCTGACAATGTAATACTGTCGTCTGCTTATGACAGCTTGGAACCATTTAAAACAAAAATGGAATCATTTTTTTCAATGGGTATGTCATAGTTGTATTATCATGACTTATGTATAATTTATAAATAACACCAACGTTTATTTCTGTTTTTAATTTTGAATTTTCTATAAGAGCTAATTCTATTAAATTCTATAAATAAATCATCAATATAGATTAATCAAATTTCAATAAATTCAAAAACATTTTTGAAATTTTCTAAATATAAATATAGAGACCTTAGCAAAAAGTATAAAAAAGATTCGTGTATATTTTTACAGCACACAGACAGTTAGAAAATGAACACGAGAATTTAGAAGAAAGTAAAAAGCTGTAAGGAATTTCTTGTAAAAGATCTAGGATAAATAAAACGGTAACGCCCAATTTTTTTTATAGATTTATTAAACTAATGCGATTTTATCAGTTCCAACCAAAAACCAGTAAAAGTCTTTTAGAAGTCGCGCCAAAAGATTTCTTCCCATTATGGTTACCATTTTGTACGGACTTTAAAGATTTTTGGAACATGGAACAACAACGAATCGTCAAAGAAAAGTAATCATTTTAATTTAGATTCAATATTGAGTTGAATTTTGATTATTTTAAAAATTCCTATTTTCAGGCTTTTGGAAAGTAAAAGAAGAACAAAAGAAAGACAACAACTAGTTAGGACAAACAAGAAATCACTAGAAGGACTGGTAATTATTATTATTTGTCTAATTTAATTAATTTAAAATTTAATAGCTTATTGAAAACAAATATATTGATTTGTTTTATTTTTTAGAAAAATCAAATTCAATCAAAATTCAAATGACTTTTACAATATTGATTTCACGAATGGAAGATAAAAATAATCAAATTTAAGACTGAACGAAGATGTATTGCTTATAATTAACTACTCAGCTATACATAATTGAATGCATGTTGTAAGAAATATATGTACCCTCCAATACCTTTAAGAAAGCTTGAACTTTATGGGTTCTTATATTTTTCTTTTTTTTTTCGTACCAGAGTTAAAATTATAATATAAAATACAATATTTACTTATAAGTTTATTGTTACAAGTTAAGAGTTTAAAAATGTTACGCATATTAATACTCAAAGATTATATTCATATACATTTTTGTTTTAAACTTGTAAAACATTATTTTTTTAATCTTTAGATTTATTACAAAGACTGACTAGAAATTTTAAGTATAACTTATATATATCCTAGGATTTCATTGAAATATATTAAAACTCTAAACCGTCTATAGTGAGATGTATTTACTTGAAACAATACTGTATTCTTGGTTGCATATCTATGTCTACCAGGGTAGCTCACCGGGATGCCGGAAAATTTCTCGGTATACCTTGGTTATTATGTGGCTACCCGCTTCTGTTATATTGTAAAAATTATTTTAATTTAATAATTATTCTTAATAATGGTTATCTAATGTTCTCTATGTTAGCACATCTTTTCACGGCGATAATTAGACCAACACTAACATATGGATGTGAGATATGGCCTTTAACAAACAAAATGGAACAAAAACTTATGTCGTTCGAAAACAAAATACTTAGAATCATCTGCGGCCCAGTATATGACAACGACATAGGGTGTTGGCGCAAAAGAATAAACAAAGAGATCCGAGACTTGACAGGAGTACCAAAGATAATCAACTTTGTAAAAGCACAAAGAATAAAATGGTTTGGACACGTGATGAGAAGGTCAAACTCTGATTACCTTAAAGTGGCGGCCAAATGGAAACCCACGGGAAAGAGACCAAGTGGACGGCCAAAGAAGCGATGGATAGATGGTATAAAGCAGGATTTAGAGAAACTAGGGATATCAAATTGGGAAGAAAAGGTACAAAATCGGGAAGATTGTGACGCGATGCGGTAACATTGTCCTACGTGCACCACCGATCTTCCGCGACGACCCGCGGTCGATCAGTCGGTCGAAAGTCGGCACTCGCGTACAAACTACAAACACAGTTTTGTCATTTAAAAATTTTTTTTAACCTTACCTTGTTTAACCAACACACCAAGAAAGTAATTACATAATAATTAGTACATTCAATAGTACATTGATCATGGACGTACGAAAAGGGTTTTTAATGGAAAATTCGTACCTTAAGTACAAACTCATGAAGAAACACCACCTACGACAAAGAAATGAAATCAACATTATTTTTGGACTAGTGTTCGTGATGGTCCATAAAATAATAATATAAAATAAAATAAGTTGTCATATAAAATATCGTCGGATTATTATGTCACTACTCGTTCAAACATGTTCCGACACGTTCAGACGCGACTATACGCGCGAAAATATCAAACTATTTGATCGCGATCGCATCGTGCCGCAACACATCGCTTCGCGCTTTGAGTGCGTTTGACCACGTAGGCCACTTTCGGCGAAGGCAATTGTTTGTAATTTTCGCGTCACTTCGCGTTCGCGTTGAGTTCGCTCAAGTAGGACCCCGTGTTATACTAAACAGTATTTTGAAACTCAAATTCCGAGCGAAGGCAAGCAAATGCTGATGAATGCTGAAGAACGAACACGAACGAATAGTCTGCACGGTGGGGTCGAATCTTTACCGAATTCGCGTTCGTTCGTGTTCATTCGCGTTCGCGACCGTAATGTATACGCACCTTAACAACCAGTCCTACGAGTAGCACGAGTCAAAAATACAAAGAATCAAAGTGAACTAGTATTTACTTATTCGATTATGAAGATTAAAAATAGTATTCCTCCCTCGGTCCTTCTTTCGATGAAAATCATTCGAAATATTGTTTCATCCGACACACATTTCGAGATCAAGAATTCATTGTTTTTAAAATAAAGTTATCACTCGAAATAATCTCTCGGGTAATAATCGAATTATTTTGATAATCGAGATATCTCGATTGTAAATATCGATTACACCCATCACTAGATCCAATTACTGTAGCTCATACTAAAACAATAGTCATTGAGGTAATAAGTCAACTTCAAGTATAATATAAAAGTTAGCTGTGCATTAGACCGTCAAGTAAAATGGTGGCTGCCACCCGATACTAACTTAAATATTTGACGACTTTTGCAGTATAAATATAATAAGCAGCATTATAGGAACATAAACAATCACAAATTAATCACACATTAAACAAGCCATTTATCGATAGATCACACACTGGACCAGCCACTAATCGGTATATCACACATTGGACCGGTCCCTATTATGATACGTACACATTTACAAATTACAATAGATATTTATTACGCACTCACCCTGTATTAACACTGTTATAACAATCATATTATGATCATATATTAATATATCTATGATTACAACACTCAAGAGCCGAAGATTTGTTGAGTCATGTATAAGTTTAGTTTGTAAATCTCCCCCCCCCCCCACTGAAAAATATGTTTGATATAATAGTCGTATAACATTATTTTTAAAAAAGCTACAATAAAAAATTTATGAAATTTATAGTTTTTAAACATTTGTAATTTATGTCAATACTTTCGTATTTCGAAGACTCGTGTTTTAAGTTTTCTTTAGATAGACTGAATTGTAAATATTTATTTTAGTTATGATTAAAATTTGTTCATTTTCATATAATTGTGGTAGTATATCACGCAAATAATAATAGCTATATTACATTATATGATACGAAAATATTCATTTTATTTAAATGACCTCACTATTTGCTAAAAAAAAACCTTAGCCCATGTAAAAAAAATATTTGCCACTTGGAAAAAAAATTCTAGTATTACGGACATACGTTGATGTAGGTCCTTACAAGTATCATTATATGGTGGACCACATGCCACATGATTAATATTAATTAGAATAACTTATAATAGGCACCAGTAGTGCGGTTGTAATGGCTAAAGGAATATTGGCGTTTTCCAAATAACAATATGGTAAATACAAAGCACACAGTGGTATATAACCTATGTAAAAAGTGATTCTGCGAAATACAGAGTACACAAAGCCAAGCGTAATAAATAATCCAGGGTTGAGCGCATACTAATAAGGTATACAAATGATTGACATTTGGGAGACAAAAGTAACTATTTAATGTTAGAATAAATACGAAGAATTCATGGAATTAGGTATTTTGCATTATCATAATTGAACGACGTCCGGGTCAAGTATGTTAACCTACATTTAACTTATATTTAAGTTTCCTAAAATAAATCAGAAATATTATGGTACAATTTTTTCATTAATATTTAATTAAGAGTTATAAACATAACATATTAAGAATAAAAAAAATACTTATTAATTTATTTCATTATGTTATTGGAATTACTAACACAAATTTAAAACATAGAATCAGAAATATTATACTAACCAGTTCATGGTTAACTTCATTTTTATTCGAACATACCCAATCATATTCAAATCTTCAACTCTTTACACCAATATCAACACAAAACTCAGGGTTACATGTAAAAAGAACATTGTATAAAAATTGAAAAATATTTTAAACAGTTTTAAAATTAACCTAGTAATATATTTATGACATAAAAATTGTATGCTTAAATATTTTATAGTTTAATTATTTTCATGTCTAATTTTATATTGGAAAAAAAAATAATATACAATTATAAAAAAAAAGCATTGAAAGTAGCGTAAGATGCTTTTAAAATGTGGAACAACTGTGACCATTCTCCATCATCAAATTCAACGAATAGCGATTAAACCAGATTCTATCAATTTTTGGATTTTACTAGCAATTTCTGGATTTTTCAAATGACTGAAAAAAATTTTTTTTTATGTAACAAAGTTGTTAACAATTACGATACCTATAACTACTGATATTTAATTAACTTACTCGCTCAAAGCTTTAGGATCATTCTGCATTTGTTCAAGAATTAAACGCATTGCAGGATCTCTAATAATATCTTGAACTTCAGGATCAGCCATTGCACGCTTACGCATTTCTTCAGGGTCTGAATTGGCTGCTATAGAACAGGCTCGATAACCTTCTAAGGCTTCCTACAAAGAAAAATTAATAAATATAAAAATGAAATATCTGAATTGCAAGTATTTGAAAATGTATTTAACTCACAGTATTAGATGCATCGATTTCCAAAGCTTTTTGATAAGCTGATAATGCTTTAGAAGATTGCTGCATACCCTGTAAGATCTTACCTTTTCTTATCCATCCTTTCACTATAAAAATAAAAATTAAGTTAGACTCCAATATAAAATACTTAATAATAAATAAAATCGTACAAAATTTAGGATCCAACTGAACACATGTTTCACAGTCTTTCAACCCCAAATCAAAAGCTGCTAATTTGGTATAACATGCAGCCCGATTGCTGTAATATTTAGGCTCATCAGGATTACGCATAATGGCTTCACTATAATATTTAACAGCATCAGCAAACTGACCTATAAAAAAAAAAAAAAAATATATAACTTATCAAGATTAAACTTAACAAGACACCACCAGAGTGAATTTTTTTTTTTTTTGACTTATCCCTTGTAATTATTAAACATACATATAAATATAAACCGTATCAAAAATTACCTTTATTGAAAAATTCATTTCCTTTTTCTTTAGCTTCTTCAGCTTTTACTGGATCAACATATGCTTTACGTTCATCTTCTTTTATTTTTTTTTCTAATTGAGTAATAATAGTCTTGACTTCTGGAGTTCTGTGTTCAGACATAGATTTTTCAAAATATGTTTTAGCACTTTTATAATCCTAAATAATAATCAAATTAAAAAAAGTAAATTGATTAATTATTTTTAAGAAATATTTTTAATTAAAAATTCTAACCTCTAGTTTTTTATAAGCATTTCCAATTCTAGAGAAAGCTTTAGCAATTAATTTGAAATCTGCTCTATTTTCTCGACCAACTTCAACTGCTTTTTCACATTGCTCAATACATTTTTTATATTCCTTTTGTTCAAAATAAACAGCTAAACAAAATTAAGTTATTAATAAAAATCAATGATTATAATGTAAAAAAATTTGATTAAAATTCATGCTGTTCTCTAGGATTTGTTAATTTATCATTAAGGTTTATTTTTTCGTTGAGCTAGATTATAAAAAGCTAATAAAAAAAATAAATTTATTTAAAAAAATAACTGCAACAATAATTCTTATATTGCATAATATTGAAAATAGTATCTTTGTACCAGCCACATTATTGTAAAATGTCATGTTTGTAGGTTCTAACTCAATAGCTTTATTGTAATGTGTAAGTGCTGCATCAAAGTTCTTCTTTTTATATTCTTCGTTGCCTAAATCCTTTTCTTTTTTTGCCTAAACAAAACAAAAATAAAAATGATAAATTAATAATTTAACAAAAAACCTTAACTAATAACAAAATATATAATTCAATATAAAACTATTTTATAAAAATAAAAGCATTACCTAGACTGAGAAAAAATTAAGTATAAACAAGTATAAACGCTTAATTGCCTCTTTTTGTTCTTCTGTTAATCCTTCATCTTCATTTTTTTGTGGAGGAGGTGAAGGTTCTTTCTTGCATTCTTTTTTCGGTTCAGGAGGAGATGTATATGATGGTTCAGTTTCCATTTTTTCATCATCTCCCATTAAATTGATTCCCATAATAACACTTAATGCTGCGGAAATTCTAGGATCTTGCATGTGCATTCTAAAATTACATCAAATTAAGTAGTTAAATAATAAATTTAGCCAAATTAAAAAATAAAATAATATATGCAATTTTAAATTTTTGTATGATTAGATATTATACCTCAAGTATCAAATTAATAATGGTAATTTTAGTTAACACAAATAATTTATTAAGACTCAACAGCACTTAGATTTAAAGTTATCTGTTGATAAAAGCAGATGCATAAACTTAAAAAGAGAATCAAACCTTCTATTGTATTATTTAATATTACAATATGTTAAGGCTCTAAAACCTACCAAGTAATACCTGTTGATTCAAATACCCAGGTTTTCCAAAAAAAGAAAAATGTAAAATCAATATTGTTTATTTCTCCTTAATACATTCACCCCCGCAAGTATATTCCTAGTCTAGTGTCACACGCTGCATAACTGTTGATAACATATTATGTGTGCCGATAATATGTGTGTTTTCATGCTTTTGATGGGACTTCGAGAGCGATCAACTCTTGATGGACCGGCAGGAAGATCCATGTTATTATAATATAAATTAAATATATACTAAAATATAGAATACGAATTATAAAAGAATAATATGTCTAGAAAAACAAAAGCGTGCAAATTGCAAGGGTACTGTAGTTGTTTTCAATATAGTTTAACGAAAATACACAGGAAACACAAAACCAACTGCAAAGCATTGTTTATTAATACGTTCTGAATGGCCATGATAAATATTGAAGCAGTGTTTCTATAGCCGAATTATTTATAAACATATCTAAATATAAAAACTAGTGACGATCACGGATCGGCGGCGGCCATAAGCACGCTACTACTAGCGCCGATCTGTAATCAGCGGTGGCAGTGAACGAGTTTAACTATACTTAAGTAATTTAACAATAAAAGGTACCCATTAATTGCACTTCCGGGTACCAAAATGATTAAATAAACAAGTATCAGGAGTCCTACTAAATGAAAAAAGTACTTACAAATAAAATAAAAATTTAAGAATAAATTAATAATTTATGCATATAAATAGAAAAAATATATACAAGATCACTTCAATTGTACAAATAAAACAACAATACTTAATGTTATGAATTAGAATCAAAACAAATTAATAAAATGTGTATTAACAAATGTAATGAATTGGACATATAAGAAACAATGAAACAATGATAGAAGGAAATATAGACGTAAAAACTGGAAAAGGTAGACCAAAAAAACTATTTATGAAACAAATCATAGAAGATATAGGAAAAAATAAATACAAAGAATTAAGAGTAGTATGATTGGATAGAGACCAGTGGAGATCTATCAAAATCATTGAACAAATCTAAGGATGGAAAAAAAAAACAAATTTAAGACCAACATTGTAACTATATAATAACTTACATTAACTTTTGAGGATCTCTTTGACATTCCATTAGTAAAGTCATGAACTTTGGATCTTTGATAAAATCTTTAGTTCTAGGATCTTTAGCAAGTTTCATAAATGCTTCCATAGGAAAACTACTACTTGGTCCAAAAGGATTCTCTCTTGACATTTCTACATCTCTTAAACAGTCAAGCAACTGCTGGTTGTTAGGATCATACTTCAGCCCCTCTTCATATGCAGCAATTGCTTCATTTTTCTTACCTAAGAATACCAGAGCTGCTCCCTTTCTCGAGTATCCCTAAAACGAAAAAAATAGCACTTCAATTATGAAAGCCTCATAATTATATCAATCAATCAATCAATCAATCCAACTAACTTTAGGCCAATCGGGTTTAATAGCCACGGTCTTTTCAGCATCTTCTAATGCTTTTAGATATTGCCCTTGCTTGGCATATGCAGCTGATCGATTACTAAAAAGTACATGATTATTGGGATCTATTGCAATGGCTTCAGTATAATATTCAATAGCTTGTTCATAATTTCCAGCTGACAATGCAGCATTGCCTTTTTCTTTTAAATCTAATGCCTTAACATTAACATAACAAAAAATAAATAAAAATATTTAAAGCACATGTGTGATAGATATTCATGAATGAGACAACCCAATAGATTGTAAAATAATTTGTCTCAGTCATAAAAAACTAGTATTATATATACAAAAACTTTAATTTGTACTGGTAAGATATTAAAAATCAACATAAAAAAAAAAGTGGGTGTATTTATATTTGAGTAGGGTTACCGATTTAAATTTAACAAATTACAGTACTTACCATAACTTTGATGTTACAGTCCGTAAAGTCAACGCAATACAAGAATGAAGTTGAAAGATTGAATCAAAAATAAAACATAAAAAAAGAAATAGTGATTCTTATAGCCCACGAGAATCGTAGTACTAATTCGAGATCAAAAATCAAATGTTGAACAGACTGAACGTCGAAATTGAATTCTAAACAATTGTCGGAGAATATTCTAGAAGTGTCTTGAAGAACAATCACCGGCCAGTGCAACCAATGTTAGGTGTTGAAACGCCATTTCATGATTGGTGACACTGTTATTTATTTATTTTTTTTAATATATCATGACTATTAATTTTTAATTTTTATATATTACAACTTGATTTCCTCATGGTTTAAATGTGGAAAACGTGAAAGCTTCAACTAAAAACTTGAATTTATTTTTTATTTTATTTTATTTTTTTTTTTATTAGTATAAGCACCTGAAACTGTTTACGTTATCACATTTTAGGAAAACTAACTTCTAACTCTGATTTCCATTTTAATTTTTTACTTTTTTACTAACCAGGTGCATTAAGTGAAACATCAGTATTATGTTTTACTGAAAACTATCACATTATTCTATTAGACATCAAATGATTTTTCATTTCTATTATTTCTCATTTTTTTTATCACAGCATTTATTTCAATAGCAACATTTCTAATTGTATTTTTTTGTTTGTAGTTTCTTACTCAAAATATTTCAATATATATATAAATATCTTAATACTTTTTAATATTATGATTAAAATAAACCAATAATTATATACTCTTTATAAATTATAAAATTAAAAACATTTTAAATCAATTTTATATAATTACTCTCAATTAATATTCAAACATTCTAACTATAAGTATTTTAATTTTTGATTGATTTAAAATTAACCTACATTTATATAGTATTGATTTGTAGTTCACATCTGAGTTGTACTTCAGCACCTTTCAATCTAAGAATCAGCAATACGAGCTAGGATAATACAAGCTGGAGATATGAGGATATTATACCATTTTGAATACTATCGATCAAATAAGTTAGTAAAAAAAATTGATTGACAACAATAATTTATAACTAAATTATATGTAAAACATCAATTGTAATTAAGATTTATTATATACTGATATAATTTATATCTCATTTTGTTACAAAAAGTTGTGCAAACACATTATTCAGTTGAGTACTGTAGTTATTAAAACTCAAACTGTATGGCGTCCGCATAAAAAATTCAAATGATATTTATAAAGAAGGATATTAATACAAATATAAATACATTTCATTTTATAAGATATTTTATTTAAAATTGTCTTGTCATATTTTTATACATTTTATTACTACACTATTCAATAATTCGAAGTTTTTAAACATAAAAATTACATTTATTTATATAAAAAAAAAAAAAAGATTTAAAAATAAACAAATGATTTTATAAAAATAAATTTTTCATTCATAATCCACTAGACATTTCCAACAATTAAAAAAGTTAATATGCATATCAAATACAAACTTTTAATAACTAACATAAAAAGGAAAAAAATCAATAATTTAGAAATATTAAATTTTACATTCATAATTTGTTAACTATAAACTAATTTAAGACAATGTTCTGCACTTTAAAAATGTTAATGCAAACATTATCAGATGTGTTTAACTGGATCTATGATATAACAAAAATAATGCATACAAATAGGTACATCAGGAATTTTAGATTTATTCATCAACATTTGACTGAATTATTAATAGGTAACTGAAGCACACTCATTGAATTAACAAGATCACCAGACTGTAATCAAAGTTTAAAAATTATTATCAAACATAAATATTATGTAATAAACATACAAATATACATACTTCCTCTTCATCATCTTCATCTTCATCATCATCATAATCATAATCATCGTCAATTTCATATGCCAACCTTCCAGCATAACTTTCAATACTTGAATCTACTTTTTCTAATAAATATTCAATAAGGTTTTTTCTGTTCAGAGCTTTAGCAAAATGTAATGCAGTGAATCCACTTTTATAATCCTAAAAATAAACATATACATTTATTACAAATGTCCATAAATTATCAATAATTAAATTCATTGAAAATTTATTATTTTTATATCAATTAATTGTTAGGTAATTCCTACAATTTTAGAATTTAGAATGTAGATTTTTTCTAATTACTTTTCAAAACTTATTCAAATTATATAACAGTAAAAACACTAGCCTTTTGTAATTACCTATTTTTAATTTCCAAATATATAATAGTTACTAAAAATTGTGTATAATAAATAATTTTAAATGAGTTTTTACAAAAAAATTTTTTAATGATTTAGTTTTTATTGCACTAATAATTAATATATAGATAAAATAAACAATTACAAACACTATCTTATAAAAAAAGGCCAAAAGAACTAGGTATTTGACTATTTTATTTTCAAATTATGATTAGCTTATTTTTAAATTCATGAATATTTGTCACATAATATATTAATCACTGAAAAAAATATTTTATACTTACTGTGATATTAACATTTTTTGAGCGATCAACTACAAATTTTAGTATATTTAAATGATCAGCAATTGTTGCAATATGAATACAAGCTAATCCTGAAACAAAAAGAAAAATGTATTTTTGTTTTAAATCCAAATCAAATATAATTAGTGTATGTACCAATACTAATATTTTATTGCTTTTTAAGTATGATAAATATATATTATTTTTTAAATGTTTCAAATTATAAATCTCTTTTATAATTTTAAATACGATTATGTCTTATTAAAAATCTTAAAATATTGATAATAAGAACAATAATTAACACTTATAATTCTAAAAAAAAAAAATAAGAAATCCATCTGGCTAAAATAATGATAATTTTAAAAGCCCACAAAACCTTAATAGTGAGATTTTCATAACTAAAATATACAATAATTTTACTTGAGATTCCAAACTTTATATTGATTTAAAATGTTCTTATTTACCAAACCAAAAAGTACTTTATTTTTATTTAAAAACTTAACTCAACTAACCTTTAATATATATTGGTTAGATAGCAAAAAACGACACTTAAAAAATTAGTTTTAGTATGTTAATGTACAATCAAATAATAAAAAAAACATTAACACTTACAAAACATTAACAATAGAGTTAACATCAGTCCTAAGTAATATCAATTTATAAATATTCAAAATAAATAAGAATATAATTTGTTCACAATATTATTCATATAATATAGTCTACAATTTTAACAATTCTAAAAAAATTAAATCAATTCCTTTTTATAGTTAAGTTATACTTTATTTTAAATAAAAAATTTTATAATTAGCAAATTACTTCCATAGGTAATAAAAAATTAATATTTTATTTTAAAATATAATAAGAAACTAAGAAACTAATATTAATAATTGTCAAAAGATAAAAAATCATATTATCAATAAACGATGGATAATTAATTAAATTAAAAAAATAATTGTTGTTCAAGAATAACATGACTCCGGTTAAAAATATTTAGATTTACAATTATGTTTAACATATTACATTTAAATTCATTCATTCCATAAATTCACATGACATCATTGCAAAAATCATGGCCAAATCTGAAAACCAAGTAGGGGAATGATCAAGGACAATATATTATATCAATAATATATTATATTTTACCTACTGCTAAAAGTTATTTCCTCCTTTCAAGTGAAATAAATTTAATATTTGTGGGGTACTTAAATAAATAAAAATATAAAAACAATTTTAATATATCCCTAAAAATTATAAATTGTATTATGATAATTCTAGAATTTTTATTTCATAAAAACTATGATTTTTAGGAGAGTATACCTATAGTAATTAAACACATAACCTATTAACACGAATATTAATACAACTCATTAAATCACAAAGTGTATACATGATATTTTATTAAAAAATAAATTAAAAATATTAACTGGTATTAAATAACACCTACAATTTAGAATATTGGATATTAGCCAATCACAATTTTAAACATACAACAAAATATGCCAGATAAAATAAGTTATAAATAAAATACTGTTATAATACCTATTTTATTATTAAATATATTTATTTATGCATGATGTATATAGCTATTCTTTTATTTTCTTAAAATTAAACTCATGTATAATATTTGTTTATATACTTATAGTATTTATGAAATATTTGTAATAATAAAAAAATCACCACAATTGTAATTTCAAACAAAAGTATAGTATAATGTAATATTTTTATTAGAATTAACTACAATAAAGTGTTAAGTTATAACTAGGTTAATGGCTGTTAAAAATACTTACCATCATAATTTATAATATCTAACATTTTTGATAATGTTAAATGTTTAGATAAAGTATTTAAACAATCCAGAAATCCATTATAACAGGCTAAATGAATTGCTGTATTTCCATCATAATCTAACAATTCTCCATTAGCTTTAGCAATCATTAGAGATTCAATTATTTCGCATTGATTGGTCAAAACAGCCAAATGAAGAGCACTCTAAAAAAATTATATATTCAATCAGTAAAAAAAAAAAATAAATAATAATATATCTATATTAGTCTTAAACATAAATAAAGAGTTAGTCAAATACATATTTTAATATATTAAATATTCATTAATTTGGAAAATAACGATTTAAATAAATTGATTAACTTAACATAAAAATATTTTATTAATTATCTGTAGTGATAACATTTTTTCAGTTACCTTTAACTTAAACTATGATTCATAAACACAATTAGAAGCAATTAAGGTCAGCTTTAAAAGTTTAATAATTGCTCATATTTATTTATAATTTTTAATACCTTTTTGAAACATTCTAAGGTCATACAAATAATTTAAATGTAAAAAAAACTAACTAACTAATTTTACTCGCTACTTTTAATATATATTTCAAGTTAGTGATTTCAAATCTTATTCAATGAAATAAAATCATTTAAAAAATTATGTTCAGATAAATTTAATATTTTTTTAATGGGAAATATAATTTATCACATTTTTTTTAAAAAATCAATTTTATAAACTGTTTTATAAAATAAATATAATATTTAATTATGAATAACTGTATGTATATATGCACATACTTGTCCATCATAGTTTTGAATATCAAGTAGGTTAGATTCTGGACAATTTTCAATCAACCGTTTTGCCTCTTCAACATATCCACAAAGAATAGCAAGATGAAGATTTCTAAAAAAATAATAAAAAGAATTAAAATTAATATTTAATTTAACTATTGTTTAATCAATGATCAACTTAGGATTTATCAAATAAGAATATGATAAAAATAATCGTCCAAATTCAAATTTATACATAATAGTTATACTGTTGTAATTTATATTCTGGTCAAAAGGAAATCAATTATTTTTCTTCTCCTAATAAATTATACAACTGTAACTAGAGTAAAAAATATCAACTATTTATATTTATACTTAATAATTGCTTACTAGTAGACTAAAAGTTATTGTAAAGACTTATTTCATAATTTATTACCTTAAAAACAAAGAATATTTCCTACTGAAAGTAATAATATAGGAAATGTATATATTATTTCATAACTAATACATTATTAACTAAATACATTTTAAAATTTAAAAAAATTATTATCTGCCAAATTTACTTCAAAATTAGAGATGCTAAACACAGTTAAAAGACTAATTAAAAAGAGACCAGTAGTCTTGTTCTTCAAAGCCTTTTTAAAAATGTACAATAATTTTAAAAAAATTCATCCCTTGTCATAAAAAATATATATAATAAATATAAAATACATAAATATATTAGTCTCTGACCTCGACATACTTCTATACGCACACCTATACCTTTAAGGTATACATATAATAGTATACATAACTAATGTTATTAATAATCACTATTTTTTACAATTTATTTGTGTTACCCATAAAATTATTGAATTCAATACTAATTATGGTTCAAAATAGTAAGTACTGTATGTATAGTAGTTAAGTAATAATTTTATAAAAATATTTCTAACCAAACTCATTTCACTACATAATTGGACATCTAGAAAGGAAAAGATTCTTGTTTAAAACAAAAAAAAAGATTATTTTTAAACCATTCACCCTTTTTAAAGGGAGAACCAAGGTATCTAGCACAAATGCAGCTTTCCATACAGCTATTTAAATAATTTCTAAAACTTTACTTATACATTTAAACTCTCAATAAATAATTAAGATTATAGGTCATATATTAAACTGCAGACCTTGTTCCCTGTATTTCAGAAAAAATTATAAAATTATAAAACTTAATTTGAAAGAAATATGTTTCATATCTAGCAGATTCCTGACAAGTTCAGATTTTTGATAAAATAGAGATTTTTATTATAACCGTTAATATTAACATTTATATTTTATACTGTTATATTTTGTAGAAAGTAGGTGTAGGTTTTAATATTACTTATTTTCCAATCAAATTTGATATTATCAGTTAAATATAAATAATATACATACGTGTCTCCATATTCATCCTGTTGAAAATTAAACCTCCAATCATATTCTTTCTTTGGAAATTGTTTAGAGATGTCTTTAGTATTGATATCTAATTCACTTACACAGCCCGAATCATCATCAATATTCACTGTGCTGCTCAATTTTGTTTCTTTAGGATTGTTAACTAACGGTTGGATATCATCATCACTATTCTCCTTGGGAAATAATTCATAAGATTGACTGACATCTGATACAATTCCAGAATCAGTTTTTACATTTGCTTCATTGAACTTTTCATTTTTAATATGTTGCTGTTGTTTCTCCCGCTTGCCTAAAGGTTCATTCTTTAATTTAGTTGCGTTGCTTTTTGACCACATGATGTATTTTTAAAACAGTATTTTAGAATGTTTAAGTATGAAACGACTTCTTTTTTTTTAATTGAGAGATAAAAAGTGATTTACACCTATCGCAAATATTGCCTATGCAACATATCAGAAAATGATTTCCTTGAAGAGGTGTTTATACTACAACAGTTGTACACGGATTTAAAACGCAATAAAGCAACAAAATTATTTCTATAATTCACTACAAAACACAGAGAGACTAGAAAAAATATTGGTAATCGACAATTATTAAACAATTATAACAAAAATAAAAATAAAAAAAACTGCTGCGAACACAGAATTTAAAGTTGTAGGTAAAATTCAAATAATTCTAATGTATTGTTATTATTGCGACATGGTATCTACACACAACAAAAGTAATAACAAGCAATGCTCAGTGTTCGGTAGATACTACATAAAAGATACTTTATGGCAACATACCGAAGTCTGATGCCTGAACTACTCTGGTGTATGAGTTTCACTAGTTAGAGGAAAGGAAACATTGCTTTTTACTGAGTAGAAGATAAAGCGATGAAAACGAAGCGGGGCACTATAACACTACGAAGCAGTGGATCCACTTAGAAAGAATATTTAATTCCCTTTAATATATTAAATGTAGTATAAAGAAAAGATAGAATACTTTCGAAGCCTTTAATTTAGAATTTACCGCTCTCTTAATTCTAAATTAAAACTTTTAAACATAAAAAACTTGGTTGGGTAAATTTTTTTCCATTTTAAAAACAATAATAATTAAAAATAAAATATTTTATCATATTTCCCGTAATAGTATTGCTAATTATACTAATTGCTAATCTATTTTTTTTTTATAGATTACGAGTATATACAACATATAATAATAGAGTAATAGCACAGATAAGATGAATCAGATGTTATCTGTGGTAATTACTCTAAGGGCCCAAAAGGCTAGAAGTAAAATTGATTTATTTTTGTAGCGTTTACATTGTGCGTCTAATAAAATTAGTAAATATCAAAAATGAAGATGAAAAAAAACGAAGTAGGTTCAACAAAAAATATTGAAATATCCAATAACATTATCTTAATTGCAATACATGAGCCGTGATAATGTGGATAGTGGTTACCCACAAACTTTTTTATCGAATGAATGGCTATGATTTTTTTCAGTAGCAATTGCAGTTACTACTGTTACTGAAAAAGTAGTAGTGAAAATATCAGATTGGTACTTCATGTATTACGCCAATATCATAATATCACGTTCAAGTTCTATAAAAAAATTATCAAGTTCATTTAATTTTTTTATTTTTTTTTTTTATGAATTACTTACCTACGTTCTATATAAACAGGGGCATATTTGAGTTAGAGCATATTTAGGGTTAGGGCATATTTAGGTCCTATTGGTTCTGCTTAAAAAATTTAAAGGAGCGGTAAATTTTTAAAAGTTTAGAGGGATAATAAATTTCTATTCCGTATAGTTACATACTAAGATTACGGACCAGTTTTTTAGGTCCCAACTTTTTATGAACATGACCTTAAAAAATAAAATAAAATTATTCACAAGCACTAAAAAATAAAAATAAAAAATAGTAAACCTAGTAATTAAAATAAGAAATTTTTAACTAATATCTTATTTAAAATGGTAAATAAATTTGATCTTCCCAAAAATGATTCAAATTCATTAAAAATATAAACGTCGTTCATGTTCGCGTTCTACATATTTGAAAAAAAAACGAGTGACGTTTACATATCTTTCACAAAATATGAACGTGAATACATGAACGATTAATGTAATAATATCCAACTATACTATTATAGTATTATATAACAAAATTGGTTTTAATCAATACACTGAAATATAATTTTAAAATGACGTAATATTTACTTTTTCTTGGGAGTTAGTACCATATATATACATTGATAGGCATACATTTACATATTAAAAATGAATTTATAATTTTTATTTATTTTGAGAATTCAAGCCAAACCGAATTTCAACAAAATGCAATAAATATATCATATAATTGCATACCCATACATAATATTAAGGAATAAAAACAACACATTTTTTTATTTATTTAAGACAAAACAGGTTTTAATTGGTATTCACAGAAAACTATCCGTCTTGCATAAAAAATATATAATAAACAAAAATATCTTTATTAATATTCATAATAATATTTGATTTGTATGATTTTGAATCACTATTTTAAATTTAATAGATCTAGTAAAATAATAATTTGTAATAAATAAACGAAATGTAATATGTTAAAATAACATTTTCATCAGTAACACTATAAAAAAGTTAATTCGATAACTCATAAAAAATTATTTGATTATTAAATTCATAGTCTTAATAGTCATTAGTCATAAAAATGTATACAAATTTAATAATATTACAATATAAAATACAAATCAATTTTAAACACTTAAAATCTAATACATAAAAAATTATTTTTTTTTTCAAATAATCAGTTTTTTCTCCGAAGTAAGTATTTAGTTACATTACTCTGTATATTAACAGGTTAGATATTTATATTTTTTAAGGAATGTAAAATCCCAATGACTTCATGTCATTGTATTTGCCCATATAGCTATACTAATTATTGTAAAATATGTATGTTTATTTGGTTTTAAATTATCTGTTTTATACTGAAACTAAATGAATAATAAATTAAAATTTTAAACATTTTAAACTAATAAAAATACACAGTAAGTAGGTATTGTAAGTTATTTGGAAAGTTTTAAGAAACAAGATTTTATTTTCATTATAAAACGAAGAAGGAACTCATCGTTTTATAAAAACTAGATGAACTGTTGAAAGTTAGTATAAAGCTCATAACTATAAGTAGATATAGAGTAGGTAGTATATTTTAAATAAATATACCATACATGTTAGTAGGCCTTTTGAACCCAGACCCCCCCCTCGTATGTACGCCACTGGTCGATAGTAACATAACAACACTCGACAATTAGATCGAAAATTCTGTATTGTTTTAATTTATTTTAGTTGATTTTAACATAAAAAAAGGATAAGCCTATTAGAATTTACTAATCTGAAATTTGAGTTGATAAATTACAAGTAGGCAGGTAATTTTATTTTTAATAATTTGTAGTCTTCTTTAATCGGTAAAGCACGATTGAGCATAAAACGATTGAGCATAGACCTTTTTAGCAACACGATTGAGCATAGAATATTTTATGCGACGTTGCCACATTCACGTTGCCAAAATTTTGTAATTTATTATTTTCTCGTATTATTACACCAATTATTATGATATCTGACGC
Source organism: Sipha flava (assembly GCF_003268045.1). Taxonomy (NCBI): domain Eukaryota; kingdom Metazoa; phylum Arthropoda; class Insecta; order Hemiptera; family Aphididae; genus Sipha; species Sipha flava. Next base: position 691,475 of record NW_020273627.1, on the reverse strand, counting down.
GAGCCGTGAGCTTTATCGGCTTTATAAATTTTATCGACAATGTTATCGATTAATAAATTAGTTCCGGAGCAAAACGACGTTTTAAACATTTAGCATCGGGGGAAAATATAAGATAATTAAGATACAAATCCAAAATTATTATAGAAATAATATCAGTGTTCGATCACCTGTGTAGTGTATAGTGCGTGTATACTTAGTGCGTTTTTCTATTTTTTTAAAATATGGATATAACAATTATTTTATCGGAAAGAGGCAAAGAATTGGCCCTAGTTAATTTATACAAGTATAAATTAATTGGAGAGCGAAAAAAAGACAATCTTTTGAGATGGAGGTGTACTAATAATAAATGTTCGGCAATAATGTTCTCGGGTTTCGATAAACGTAAAGTGATTGAAACTGCTGGACAACATAATCACGATAAAAATTCTATTGAGAAAATAGAAACGCAAGTTTTAAGAGAAAATTGCAAAAGAAAAGCTGAAGAATCAATTTACACACGGCCACTTAAAATTATTCGCACCGAACTTTTAAATTCTTCTCCAACATCAAATTTAAACAATCAAAATGTAAGAAATGTACGGAAAGCAATGTATGATAAACGGAAGCAGACCTATCCTAAATTACCAACTTCTTTGGATGAAACAATTCATCAATTAAGTGACTTAAAAAATGAAGAATGTTTTAAATATAAGGGTCAACAATTCATTTACATGCCGACTGATGATAATTTTGTATGTTTAACTACAGAACAAAATCTACAATTTATGACAAATAATTGTACTGAGTATTTTGGCGATGGCACATTTAATTATGCTCCAAAATATTTTATTCAATTGTACACAATACATGGATATAAAAATGGATACTACTTACCACTTGTTTACTTTTTTTTACCAAATAAAACTAGGTCTACTTATATTAAAATGTGGCAATTTTTAAATAATTTATGTTTGAAATTATGCGAAAAAAGTTTGCAAATTAACACATTTCATGTTGATTTTGAAATTGGAGCTCATCAGGCAATTACAGACGTGTTTGGAAATATTAAAATAATTGGATGTAGATTTCATTTAGGACAATCATGGTGGAAAAAAGTAAGAAACAGTTATATAATATAGTGCTTTTTTACTAAAATATAATAATTTGTTTGTAGATTGTTGGCGAACCTTCACTCAGAATAGCATACATGGACAACAGTAATGAACTAGGGAAATGGTTGAAAATGTTTTTTGGTTTGGCGTTTATTTCCCCAGAAGAAGTAGTTGATGCATTTCACGAGTTAATATCAATTTGTCCAAATGATGACGGTTTCATATTTTCTGATTACATTATACACAACTATATTGAAGATCACTGCCAGTTTCCTCCAAATATTTGGGCGGAAACTCCTTCGCTAAACCCAAGGTTTTTAACAATATTTTTTAAAACTTATTATAAAAACTTTTTTTACTAATTTGTATTGTTTTATTTAATTTTTTTTAGAACGACCAATGCAGCTGAAAGCTTTCATCGCACGTACAATTCACAGTTTTATTCACCTCACCCCCATGTTCATACAGTCGTTAGGGTATTGATCGAAACACAAGCGGAAACATCGACTAAGATCAATTCAATTCGACACAAGCCTGGAAAATTACAATCCGCAAAAGAAATAAAAAAAAATGAATTGAATATTCAAGCCTACAGCCAGTTTTTAAATCGTAAGAATACGGAATCTTTATTAATTTATTTAAGTCAAATTGGAAGCAGATACCAAGGTGTATCAATTTAATTTATTATTATCAAAAAATCTAGCTAGGTATATTATACTGTATTATAATATGAATGTGACAACTATTTATAAATATTTTGATTTTATTATTTTGATAAGTCATAAGTCATAACTATTATTATTATTTTATTATTAACAAAAATATCTATATACTGTGACAGCTATTTATACTACTATCATAAGTATTTTCATGCATATTAAATATTGACTATGAAAACATGATATTTTTTTGTCATGTTATATTTTGATTTATTATAATTATTTAAATAAATGTTTTTATACGATACAGTTCAAAATTGAAAATGGCAACGTTGCAGAGTTTTTTATGCTCAATCGTGTTGGTTTTCTTTTGTATTTCAATTTCCTTTGATACGCCGACAATTTATGCTCAATCGTGTCGCAAGAAAGGTGTTTTATGCTCAATCGTGTCGCAGCCTCTTTAATTTATGTTTTTAAAAAAATGTCAAGGATGGTGTGGTAGGGAAAGATGTGGGTGGGTAGGTATTGAAATATATGTTGTGCATCATGGTTCATAAATGTTAACCACACCACTGACATATACTATAACGTACATGGATATTAATATATAATCGTATGAAATGTTCAATACGTACAAGCAGTGTTCAGAAGTCCTCAGTATACGAGTATTTGTAATTAAAGTAGGTACAGTTAAAATGCAAAATTCATTGTTCCTTTGGAATTTAATTCAATATAAATATAAAGTACATTAGTATTTTGAACTTTGTAGGTGCAAAAATACAAATTACATTTAAATTTAGACAATAAGAATGGAGGTGGTTATGACAAAAATGAGAAGATTTGTGAACTTAAATAAAGAAATTAAAAATTAAAATTTTTTTTTTCGAAGAAAAATACATTCAGATCAGACTTTGATGAATAACAATTTTTTTTGAAATTCAGACTTTGAAACTTGATAAATATAAGTTAAATGTGTATTTTGTTATTCATGCTATGATTAATAGTCGTTGATCTGGTATTTCGGAACTTGAATAATATGAAATATAATATACTACAAAATACAAAATACTCTTGTACTTTGTACTTTGAGTGTTGACAAATACAAAATACTTGTGTATTTTGTAATTTTAGGTTTGGCCAATAGAAAATACTCATAAAATTTTGTACTAAAGTCTAGAAAAAATACAAAATACTCGTGTACTTCAGTGGCGCACACAGAGTGGGAGGGTTAAGGGATTGTAACTCCTCCCGACATTTTCTCCGATGTCTAGGTTAAAATTTACAAATTTTACAAGTTTAAAATATGAAGTGCTAATATTGAATACCTAGTATCATTGAATATAGAATAGTCTATTCTATTATCAATGATATTATTTAAGTCAAAATATATTAAGGATTTGCATAATTTTGTTTATTGTAAAATGTGTTATATTTTTACCTTGACCCCCTCCCACAAAAAAAATCCTGTGTGCACCACTGGTGTACTTTGTACTTCGGTAATGCTGAAATACTTATTAACTGAACAATGCGTGCAAGATACAAATTGTAATGTCCAAAAGATGTCCAATAGTTTAAGGTAGTTTAAAAATTTTACAATAAAACTCGATTAACCGTCACTCTCTGTTATCCATCATCATCATCGTTAGGCAATCGTGATAATATCATTGAAGCGACTGTCAAACGTAAAAAATGTTTTTCTAATAATCTACATATACGATAAATGTGACGTAAACGCATCACAAACTGAATGATTTTTAATTAAATTTAAACAGTGACTGACGAGTAACCAGGTCTTACGTCAACGTTGATTAAGAAATATTGCGGCTAAAAGAGCTCGAACGTCAAAAAAAAGAAAATAACAGATTATTTTGTTTAAAATGTTTGTTCAGTTTCAGTTTAGTAGTGTTTAGTGTGGTATGTAATGTGTAGTGTGTATGTATATTATTTATTTTTCTGAAAACACAAACGTTGTAAACGTTATATACATTTATTGTTAAATTTCTGTTAACTGTCTTTATCCGTTAAAGTTTCGATCCCGGTAGTGACGGTTGATAGAATTTCTACTATACCTATAGGTACTAGGGGGCGATTTGTTGCAATTCTATATAAATAATATTTGATTTTTGGGTATCTATAATTTTTTACCAAGTCAGTTTAAAGTTGTAGGATTAGTATGATGAATAAAACAATTTTGGATTATAAAGTAATAAAAAATGTGACTCACAGTATTATTAATTTATGAAAACGAATATAATTGTTACAACTGATTTAAATTATTGTCGTTGGCGAATTCGTGACCTCTTCAGAGATTCCCTAATGTTTTAATTTAAATAAATCACTAAGGCTATTTAAACTGAATTACCACACACTTATATAAGCACCTTTAATGTCAAAGCTAAATAATAATAAAAATAATAATAATAATAATAAGAAAAATTGTATATATATATACCCAGTAAGTATTCGTGAATTATAAACACCTTGGTCTCAGCCATCATAATACACGTGTTGTCCGAGCCGGTAAGTGCACAACAGTCTTGAAAACGCATAATTTACGGTTTGGTTATTCGCTGCTGAACTACTCCCTGAATACAGCGATGGAAAACAAAGACGGATAGGAAGTATGTTAAAATTTTAAAAAATAAAATAATTAGAACAATTGTTTTAAACTCAATTCACAAACCGGCTCACTGCATTTCTGTTTACATACCTACAACGGCGACACTCGGGAGTGCACGGACTACGATCACACGAGCAACAGCGAAAGCGAAATAATATCCTCGCGCAGGACAATAAACTATATCTTAGGTAGGAGACTCCGCCTATATAATGTAAACGGACTAATGACTGTAAAATGTATATGCGCGTATGATTATGATATGTATTACACACTGTTCATCGGTGTTCTCGCAGTATAATAATTTTACGATTAGGTAACGATAACTCCTCTGCGTACACTCGTATGAAGGGTTTTTTCGGCTGATCATTGATACGCAAAAAAGAGTTGACGCACACGCTGCGACAGCTGTAGATAGCGCGACACCATCATACCGTATTGATAATAAAGAGAGGAAAAAATAATAATAACAATAGTAATACAATAGCGAAAAGCCACTGACACTGCGTGAATTGGTCATGCGGAGTTTCCGCCGATTCACATCGGAATCGTAGAAGGTTGGATGAAGATAACCGTGACCGTTAACTGCACGGCGGCAATAAAGTGTACTTACTATACAGTGCTTGACTTGTGGGGGGGGGCGGATAACCCCGATTAATTTTCAGAAATTTAAGCATCTCCCTACTATTATTACGTTATAATTATAACACTTAACAAGTCTTGGGGACGCTATTTTACTTAAAGTAAACAGTCTCCCTTCTTTAATTTTGCCAAGTCAAGCACTGCATACGTACGGGAAACGAGTAACAGACGAGAAGGAAACAAAAAACAGAAAAACCGAAAATTATAATAATAATAATAATAATAATAATAGCGGAATTGCTTCACATGCCGTTCGTCTGCAGATCCGACCGGGGGGATATTACGCGACCGACGCGTCGGCGACGTACGCTCTAGCGAGGAATTTAATGAACGGGGAAAACCATTTGTTCCGGCCAGGCGGCTAAGCAACTGATTTTTTTTATCATCGGGTATTCCCGCGACTGAGGTCACATACCTTCCGCCGACCGGACTAATAATTACGTAGCGCCGCGCGTCGTTTTGGAGGGAGTGCTCGTGCGTGTGCGGAGTGAACCACGACGATTCCGTTCGATCTTTTCCTCCCGCGTGTGTACGATTCTCGGTAAACCGTAAAAGGGGTTTTTACCGCCACCGACGTTCGATCGGCATCACATCAGCAGTGCCCACGATTAAAAAGACAGTGCCCATGATAGATGGAGTAAATTTACTTGATCGTGTCAGCACCGTCCGTGCGACCTTATGATGCAGGCATGTCGATATCAGTTTCAAGTGGACCAAATTATATATTGAATCGTTTACTACGTGAGCCGCACATAAAATGTTAACGAAAAATAATCAATAAAACTTACTCGATTACAGTTCATTAGAATATAAGATATAATAACGTACACCAAACATTATCTAAGATAGTTGCGACATGACGTTAATACAATTTAATTTTTTTACTATTTATTTTTTAGTTTATCGATTGATATTGGTAGACCTGGGACACAGACAAATTAGCCGATTGATACGCATAGAGATTCAAAGTCAGTGTTTTAGGCGGTCAAGAGACGAGCCTCGAATTTTGGGCTTGTTTTTCGTGCCGCGCCGTCCATTTTCGTTTTTAGTACACTCTTATATATCCTGGGATAGTTGGTCTACGCTATATGCAGCTGGATACACTATCTATGGTCGGTGGAAGGCTTTGAGTCTCAAACTCAGTATAACATAACATAATAATTAGAAATAAGTTAAGAGTTCGATATGCCCACCCCCAACTAGACGCCAATTGGACGATGGCCAGCATATCGTATTTTATCTTGTACCAAAAGAAAAACTATGAGTAGTTTTTTTTTCATATCTAAAGATTGTTGTCTAATAAACTCAATTAGTTATTATAATTCTAGAGGTCACTACTAACCTCTATGTATAATTAATAGGTAGTTGAAATAGGTAACTCATATGTGTAGAAGGAAATGTTATGAAAATTGTTAGGAAAATCAATCAAATATCTATCTACATGTTACAAATAATTTATTATAACTCTAGAAGCTGTTTAATTAAACTACACATTTAACGAGAACAAATTCATCATTTTAAATTTAAAGTACAATCAGGATTATTTTGTAAGCCTGCTCATAGGCGTATGCATTGGTTGAGTGCCAGGTGTGCCCAGGCACCTCTCAAAATGATGTGAATGAGGCGCTACAATTAAAGTCTAAGAGTAAGTGCCTGTATTTTAACTAATTTTACACAAATTAAATGTACTTTATTCTAAAAAATATTTGGTAAAAAATAAATTATGTTTCGTAATAAAAAAAATGAAGTAGAATGTACTACATTGTCGTGCAAAAACTAATTATGATAATTGACTACAAAATTATACATCATAAATAATTTATATCTGAGAAAAATATACGAGATTCAAGGGAAACATATTCAGTGGGATTAATGTATCACAATATTAAATTAAAATTATAATTTTATTTAATTAATTATTTATACATTATTATCATTTAACTACAAGTTTTGTTTAGATAGGACCTTAAAGTATGGTAGGTATCCCCTGAAATACAGGTATGCGAACGCCTATATGCTTGTTATTATACCTAGTTTTAAAATTATTTTTTTAATGAAATTAAATGAATTTTATGCTTTACAAATTTAGAATAAATTATTAGAAAATTTTAATGAGCTTAAATTATCAGTTTTTGGTCATTAAAAAAGAATTCCAAAATTAAAATGATATTCCTTTAAATATATCCTATTATATTATATATAATTCCCATTAAATTTCTATACAATTGTAAATTTATTTTAACTCTAGCTATAACTAATATTTTCAATTTGTCCCTTAAAACAGGTATTTTCCCTATTATTTGGAAATCATCGTTCATGTCCCCTATTTTAAAGAACAGTAATTCCTCTTGATCACTAACTATCGCCTAATCTCAGTTTTCAGTTATACCGAAGCTCTTCTCTAAATTAATTTCATCTTGATTATCAAGCTACTTCTCTTCATTTCTCAATAACAATCAATTTGGTTTTATACCTAAACGTTCAGCATGTCATAATTTAGCTTTAGTAAAAAACACTATACTAGAATTTTTCGAATGCAACCCTGAAATTGATATAATTTACCAACTGGTACATCGACTTTGCGAAAGCTTTTGATAGCGGCAATCATGAGCTGTTGTTTAGTAAACTCAAATTATTTGGTTTTCTCTCTGATTGCAAAATAATTATTAAGCATTGCTGCTTTGAGTCTGCCTAATATATTGTTCCATTAAGAATCCAAAAAGGTGATGATTTATACACTGTATTGTTTAATATTTTTATAAATGATCTTTTTAATGCTGTACGGAGCTCAAAAATATTATTGTTTGCCAATGATGCAAAAATTGTAAAGATATAAAATCTCATCAGAATTTAGCAGACTTGCAAGAAGGCCTAAATAAAATTGAAAGATGATGCAATGATAATTGTCTATCATTAAACATAAATAAATGTTTTATTTCTTAGATCCGGCACTGAGTGTGACGGTAATTGACCTACAGATAAGGCCATTCGAGTTAATGATGTTGGTTAAATCCATATTGAAAGCGCAGTACTTTGAAATTTTTTTGATGAAGATGGAGCCGGAGGCCTTATGGTGCGATCTGTGTGAAGCGAGTTCACAGGATCATCCTTGAGGTTGGTTAAGGGCATAATAGTTGCTATGTCGTTGGTGTTATTAGTGGTAAGTGGAGTGAAGTGGTTTTGTGAACGTAGACTTTAGACTTTTTCTCATTTTAACTGGGCACAGTTGATGAGGTTGACCAATTTCTTTTCGTGGATTTTAGTATATACAGTGAAGCAAAACCAATTTTCTGAACTTTTTTTATTATAATGACGTTTTTAATTGAGACTGATAGCTAATATTGGCCATAATAATTATTAATGAGCGTTCATAGAGATAACGAAGCGAAAATAATACGATATGATGTATGTGTTTTCATGATGAATGTTATAGGAGAATTGTTTTCTCATTCTTAAAATATACTACCTATACATTTAAATATTCTAAATCAATTGCGTGCTGGTGTAAAAACATTTAATACCAGTTGATAAATAAAATTAACCCAATGGACCACTTAATTTTTACATAAATAAATTACGTACTTACAATATACCTAACATGAATGTATCATTTTAAAAATATTTTACACAAGTGTAAAATTTAAAGATTGCTAAAGTATGATGATTTGTAGACGGAGAGTCCAGTGACGTCATTTTACGGATTCAAAATCAGACGTTTAGAACAATAACCACTTAGAATATAAAAATAAAAAAATACGTGGAAAAAATGCAATAATATTTAAAAATGTTTAATAATACAACTGTACAAGAACTGATTAGCGTATGAACGTTGTTTTTTATGAATACATACAGACGTCTTCTTCATTTTATTTTATCAAATCAAATTCCTATTGAAAATTGAAACTCTGACTTCTGAGTAATAAAACTAATAATAATATATGTATTTCATACTTGGTAAATTACACTAAATTTTCTTCTTCATAAATAATTGTAATTGTATATTTGTATATTTTTAATTAAAATTAAAATCTTAGAACATGAACAAATGATTTTACCAAATAATAAACAAAAAAAAATTACTTGTTTGAAAAAATGACCTAACGTAAAAAATTATTTTATATTTTTTTCATTATAATATAACATAATTAAATATTTTATCATCTCTCATATATAAAAATGTAACAAACATGAGAAATTGAGATGGCTGAGTAATCGAAAATTATCGATTTCAAAATTTAAATTATTATATTTCTTTATTTATCAATGATTAAATATTTTAAATTAATTACAATTATAAACAAAATATTAAATTATGACTGCTTTATTTTAATTTCTGGTTGTTTACATAAAAATTTAAGATTTTTCATTTCTTAAGCACAGATCCGTAGCTAGACCAAATTATCAGACGTGGATAACTACATTTTTGGAAGGACATTAGAAAAAAAATAATATAGTGCATAACATACCATTGCATAGTATATGTACCTATTTAATACTAGTTGGGGGGGGGCAACTCCTCACCTTACTCTCACCAAGACTACTGGCCTTCTTAAGCGAAAGATTTCAGACTCATATGCAAACATAAAAATGTCTGTTATTTTATAACAAGTTAATGATATAACAGGATAATAATTACATACCCTTGCTTGTTATACAAATATTATAGTCGTGAGGATTGTATTTTTTCAAAACAATAAAATTTATTATAATAGCTGAAACTAAAATATTTGAACTATTTTTCTATACATATTTAACGTTATCTTCATTTACATTATGTTTAACACGTAATAATAAATTGTTTATTAGATATTAAAATTATATAAACTTATAAAATATCCAACTTAAACTAACTATACATTTATTTTTTAAACAATATTGTTATTTTTAAATAAATTATTGGGGTTTCAACTTTATTTGCATATAAGAGTAATTTCCTAATTTCTTTTTTCCTTTTCCTGATATTGCAGACTGCAACTTAAATTTAATAAGTCTATATAATTTATAGAACATGCATAAATTATTACCTTATTATTTAGGAACAGCTATTAAATGTATACCAATAAATAGATTCAACATCAAAGTTGATAAATATCAAGAAGTATCTAAATCTTATCCCAATAAATTATTAATTATACATTTATATAGAATAAAAATATTTGCTGTCAAAGATGATAACTGACAATGTAAGGAACAATTTACATAAAAGTAAGAAATTATGGATTATTTTACACAATTACACATGTAAAATTATAGTCTTTCGAAGTGCAATCGTAATAAACTATTAAGCCATTATTTTTTTTATATTTTATTATTTTTGTCACATGATTCATTTTATTTATATTACGAGGTTATATATGATGTTTCTTATGTCATTAGTCATTGATATTATTCCTATTGTTCTCTAATCAATACAGTCATGTAAAACCCCTTTGAAATCATAATTCATTTCCTACGTATATTTACGTTTAATCATAGAGCATACCTTTCAGACAATTTATATAAACAATGAATGTAAGACATGTCACATAAGTTATAAAATAAAAGAGAGAGAGAGAGAGAGAGTAGGTGGTATATAGTATTGGTTCGGCGTTGGGAATTCCCACAATCCCAGAGAAAGCGAAGAAAGGTGAAAATTTATATTCTATGCATCACGAACAAACGAAACCGCTGTTACTAGTTAGCTAATGGTTAATTTACATTACATGAGGTCAATAACATTGAATATATAACTAACCACATTTGATTTTTCAGCTTTCGTCAGGTACCTACTTGATGAAAAATGTATGTATAAATAAGTCCAATATTTTTTACGTACAATTTAAATACAATATCAGATAAGGGAAGGAAATGCAAATACAATTATGTAAAATATTTAAAAGTGTAACGAGTACAATCACTATATTTTTTTTCAGACTATTCATTTAAAAAATACGAAAATTAAAATTTCGCAGAAGACTCAACTACATAACTAATTAATCTTCTACATTATATTTTTCATTTACCGAATAAATATTTGTACTATAGTATACAGAGCAATGACGTGGCGATATGGGTAATCAAGAGGCGGCCGTCTCTCAATTTTATGGGGGGTGGGTTGGCAAGGCCGTATCTAAAAAATTTTTTTTATTATGTTTTTTTATGTATAATAAGTAGTTTTATAAATTATATTCGTGTATACACTGTATTACGAAATATGTAACATTTGTTTTCCGTAAGTAAAATTAGGTCTTTCTAGCCAATAATAAAACAAGTCCGAATACCGACTGGTGTTTTTGTTGGGGGGGGAGACACTCCCGAGACCCCCCTTCGGGACGGCCTTGTTTGTAATAACCCGGGCTCAGGACTTTGCTTATTTTTATGGTTTTTTCAAAAACGTAACAGTGTTATGGAAGTGTATGTCATGTTATAACACGTTCAATTATGAAATTTGAAGTGCTTTTTTTCGACGATTTTTTAAAAAAAATTCTTATTTTCTGTTTTTTTGATTATTTTTGCTTTTTTGCATATATCTGCTAACCAATATATATTTATTTCTATTGAATACATCTGACCTAACATAGATTTTTCAACTATTTATAAATACCATTTACAATTTATTTTTCAGAAAATCCCTCGGAAAATCTATAAACTTTGATCTCACTATTATTCCGAAACACAACGAAGTGCGAACAGTCATACGTAGGTAATTTTCCATAACGGGGTTATACAAGAATAACACATTTCTGGTCCAATAGTACTAGCCCATTATGGCAATATGTACCTGTGCATTATTGAATTGTGGGAGGAGAACGATAAAATATTGACTTCTGGCTCCAGATTTTAAGATTACGTCATTGATGTACGTTCGGCGTATTGTAGTTATTTAAAATTTTGTAAAAAGATTATTTACACCTCCAAGAACTTGATTGATAAGAACTATAGTAAGTATGTAGTAAGAACTATAGTAAGTAACATATGATATTATTATGTTTATGAGAAATCTATTTGCTAAAAACAAATGAACTGTAATTTTTCTTTGAAGACATTGACGAATACATCGCCGTCATCATGTATAAAGTAATTGACCAACAATATTCTACGAAATTATTCATCATAGATAAATTACGTATAGTAATAATGTTATAATATCGGTTCATGCCTGCCAATCATCACGCGAACAATAATGAACAAATGAGGTACTATTATACTACTATAGTTCATAATAGCATGATATCCAATACAGCAATCATAATACTCAGGGTCGTATTTAAGGGGTGGTTCGGAGAAGCAATAGCCCTCTGAAATATTTAAGGGAACTGTAATATTTTTACGATAAATAAAACTAAATCGATTTTTTCGTATTCTCAATGGAAAATTATTTATGAATAAATAGAATAATATAAAAAATAAATGTTGTACTATAAAATAATTTATATTATTTAGTAGTGTACAAAATTTATTTGACACATTATTTTATTGAGATATAGGTATTGATTTAATCTTAATTTGTACGAGGATGAGATATTCAGGCCCATAAGTACTAAATTATTTAAGAGTACTACCATCAGTCTAATAAAAGACAATTTTCTTTAACTTTATTTGTATAATTATAACTCAGTTATTATTTTGGATTTTATATTAATTACAAATATTGTGTTATAGTGTACTGAAATGGGGAAAATGAATTGCGAGCGGCTTTTTAATTAAAATTAGAGACACTTATTTTCGGTTTTACATTTTAGGGAAGAGAGGTGGCAAAATGTTGTTGCCACTCGGCGGAGAAATCTTAAATACGGTCCTGGCAATCCTATTAATAAAACTATTAAATTCTTTTTTGACAAGCAAAATAAAAAACCAATACGATAAAAATAATTCCCTGACCAAGGTCAAAATAATAAATACTTCTTGCACACGTAGGTATAAGTATGAGGGGGGTCAGTAGCCAGAGAGGCTTAGGGTTTAATCACCCCCGAAATATTTTCTTAAATATTATTGAATAATTCCGATTGCATTTGAAATTTTATAATTTGCTAGTCAAAGAATCTATTAATACTCTAAACTCCCTCCCCGAAAAATATTTTGCTGACTATGGCCTTGGTGTGAGCATTGATTATAGAATATAATTATTCTATAATCAATGGTGTTAGGTATGCAATTTTCAATAAATCTTAAACCTTCATGAGTATTTAATAAGGTACTATGATTTGAGAATGAATACAATTATCTAATCAGCCAAAGCCAAGGTTTCAGTTTCGTTTCGATGGCAAAAAAATTTCTGTAGATCCTAAAAAGTAGTCAGATGAGATACAGGGTCGGTCGATGAATAACCGAAAGAGTGAATTCTTATTATAAACTTGAAATCAATGAGTAACATGGGTTTCGGAAAACCAAATTCTGAGCGAAGAAGGTTAGGTGAATTACTAAGTGAATTAGACTCAATGCATAACAATAGCTTATACTACGATATTACTAATATATACTACTATATTATATTGTAGTATAGATACTTTTCATTTTGTATCATTTTGTAATCAGATGGGTTAAAGACATTTTTATAAACATAAATATAAACACAACCCTCAGACTTTGATATAATCAATTAATAATACCTAACAGTTAGAATTATTATTATTATATATATAAAATGCAAATAAGAATATTCAGTTAATGTTTCAAGTTTCTTCGATTAATACTTTTATACAATGAAATAACATAGGTACATCGTTCAATAAGTTTATATGATTATTATTTTTTGACTTACGATGGAAAAAAAAATCCAATATTATTAAAAACTTATATCCCTTATATTCCACCGTTTTTTTTTAATAGAATCTTTGAACATCATTTAATTTGGTTTCTGAATTTTCCAGTATTGCAAGACTTTCAATTATTATTATGTTTCTAATTTTTTTTATTACTTTAACCAAGAAACAAAAATTTGTGGAAATATTTGCTAAATGATTTTTCAATTCATTATTTTACATAATATCATGAACTTGTGTAATAGCGATTGCAGAATTGGAATCAAGATTTGAAATAACTTCTTTAATTTTTCTTTAATTGAATTCCAATATAATAATTTTAATATGAAAAAACTATAGTTTACATATATATAAGTATGAAAATGTGGAATGTTTACAAAATATGTAAGTATTAGTTAAATATTTAAAAATATGTATTTACATCAATATATGCGAAAATATGTAAAATAAAAAAAAGTCTCATATTATTTAGAGTATTATGAAACGTGCATATTTTTGATATTGTTGATATCAGACAGTGGCGTAGTCAAGGGGGGGGGCTAAGGGGGCTATAGCCCCCCCATGGTCCGTGTTTATATGTATAATGTATCTTGACTGTTTAATAGAATCAATGGATGCTCGTTTTAATCAAAGGCTTATTGATGTTATGCCACTTGAAGGACTTATTCCGGCCAATTTAAATATGTATGACGATAAAAATATTATAAAAACTGCTAAAATATATGTCCAAGATCTCCATGATGATACCTCATCTACAATCAGAACTAACCTGTTTATATGGAGGCAACAATGGAGTCAAAATACTATTCCAAAACCGAATTCTGCTCTTGATTCACTCTATCATCACACCAATCTTCGACCTAACATTAAAATACTTTTACAATTATTCGCCACGTTACCAGTTATCTCTTTCACTCCGGAAAGAACGTTTTCAGCACTTAATCGCTTAAAATTTTTTTTAAGAAGCACCATGTCGGAAAACAGACTGAATAGGTTAGCTATGGCTAATATAAATAAAAAAGAGCAATTCGATGAAAGTGAAATAATAACTGAATTTGCCAGAAATTCGCCTAAGAGGATGCAGCTGTCAGAGTGGAGCAAGTGACTGAATACTGAAACCAAAATTATTATTATTATTATTATTATAAATTATATATTAATAAATATTTTTAAAACTATACTAAAATGCTTGAATTACGTTTAGAAACTTGGTGGTAGATGGTGAGGGGGGGTTAAGACTGAATTCTCATATCCTCTCTTACCTTACTTATCCAAAAAAGTAGTTAGCCCCCCCCCCCATTTAAAAATCCTGGCTACGCCACTGATATCAGATTTCAAATTCAAACGTATAAGTATTATATAATTAGGTATTCATGTGGTATAAAGTAATAAATCATATTGTTTATTCAAACATGATTTCCGAGTAAAAATCCATGAAAATGGATAATCATAATTTGTTGCTTAATACCTACTTAGATTAAACATACATAATATATTTATTATGTTATATTTATTAGTATATTTAATATATGCAGTGCTTAACTTGGCAAAATTAAATAAGGCGGGCTCAATTTACTTTTAAAAAAAAAGCGTCCCCAAAACTTGTTAAGCGTTATAATTATGACGTAATAATAGTAGGGGAATGCTAAAATTTCTGAAAATTAGTTGGGGTACTCCGTCCCCCCTCAAGTCGAGCACTGAATCTATGCATAATATGAGATTGCAATAGGTCGATAACGATTCAAGTAAACAAAGAAATACGGACTTGTGAGTCAATCTGAGACTTCAAATTCCGGTATTCGAAAATTGACATAGATTTGATTCAGAATCAAACCAAAGAGTTGGAAGAATTGAGTGTTAATTCACTGATTCAACTCATTAAATTGAACAGAGTTGAAAAATTTGATTCACCAAAATTAGTGTTGAAATGGCCGTAAGACGTTTGGGCACAGATCAATATTTTTACCTGAAATTCGGGAGAACGATTGGGAATACACGTTTAGGTACACTTTTTTTTCAGACCCCAAAAATCAATACGTTTGTGTACATAATATTTTTAAATTAATACTACGTTTGGGTACCATCGTTTAGGTACACATTTTTTATATTTTAATAATTTCATTTTCTTATCTATATTTATTTATTTTATTTTTTAGAGCCTATTTGCAATACTCAGGAGACACCGCGAGGAGGTTGGCTCTTAATCTCTCAAAAATGTTTATTGTTTATTTACTTAACTATATTTATTTTTTTTCCGACAAAAAGTAGACCGATGTCATATAGATAATTCCTTATATTATTTTTAACTTTAAACTCGTACTTTTTTAAAATATACTCAACGTTATCTGAATCCTCTTTTCTTATAATATTTTTTATATTTTTCTTAATGTTGCATATCTTTAAATAAATTTCTTCTTGAATCGTCATCAACGTATTGATTATATTAAAACAATTTGGATGGCTTGTATAAAACTGACTATTAAAGTCTCGATGAAATGTATACATTTTTAAAATTATATACTCGCATATATATGTAATATTATATTGATGCAGGCGTAATAAAGATTATAGTCAATAACAAATAACAAGTGAATAAAACGTATAAATTCGTAATCGCGATAATATTAACGGTTTGGAGATAAAGTATCGAGCAATAAATGAATATACCACTATTGTAGATTACGTGTTTATGACGTGTACTCAAATGTTCTCTGATTTACTAGGTAAAAATATAAAATACCTTTTATTTTATGTGTCCAAACGTTGTGTTTATTTGTACCCAAACGTGTTGGGTTTTGGGTCAATTTTCGATTTTGTGACCAAACGTTCATCGCCCGTTGAAAATTTCAACGGGCGATGAACGTTTGGTCTATCCCTAATTATCACTGAATATCGGATTGCGGCATACGACATAAGTTCTATAGCTGTGATATTTTTATCATCATAGTAACCAAATGGTTAATCATGGGTAATCATATTTTTAATTTCATACCACAGATATACTTACATATATAGGTATATATATCTGTATTTCATATACAATTTAAAGATTTATTGGGTACATGAAGAACAGAGATACAGAGATATCTGTAATCTTCATGGATAGTTTTCTTAAATCATGAGTTAATAATTTAATCGACGAGGTAACCATAGACCTTACACTAAAGGTGCCTTTACACGTAGAATCTTTCTTTCACTCCTGGAACGCACGGGTTTGAGTGAGGACTTGACTGCACGCAATCCTCTCTAGTCAAATTGTAGTATTTTAATTATAAAATTCTTTCCCACGCACTTTCCTTCTTTCCATTCGTCATTTGCTCAATAACGTTCGTCCAAAGTGTATTCCCGACGTTTTGAACGTGTGAAAGCGTGGCGTGTGGAGTGTTCTAAATTCCAACAGTTTTGCAATCACGTGGAAGTTTTTTAAAATTTAAACATTTTTTTGTTTTAAATGATGAAAATACGAGAAAACAATCGTATTCGTACTATTGCGTTTGTCGGATTTTCAATAATGGATCAAAATCGATTAAAATCGAAACGAATTCGCAGTGTGTGGGTGAAGGAACATCGGAGGCGATTTAGTCATTTGCCATTAATATCGGAACTACGAGAAAATTACCCAGATGACTTTAAAAATAATTTTCGGATGGGTAGTGCATATTTTAATATTAATATTTAATACTGTCTTAAATAATTAAATTTTTTAAATATCGGTTTAGCGGGTATTACCAGGTGGCAGTGATTAAACGGCACGCCGTCACAAAAATGAAAATAACGATAAAATGATTAACCACGCGCAACCGATCCAGTTTGAACACTATCAATCCTGCAAGACGTTAAATTCGTACAATCGTTCAGATGGAAATTCTTTCTCGCGTGATAGCCCTCACGCCATTCAATCGCGCGGTCAAAACTCTACGTGTAAAGGCACCTTAAGAATAAAACAGCACAGAGTGTAAAGAAAACTTGTATCAACATTAGTGATTATTATTATAAAATTATGGATAATGAATACCTATGGTAAATGGTTATTGGGCATGATGGATATGAGTAACGAGTAATGATTTATGTCCGTGATAGGAAAATATAAAATTTGATATTTGATATATGCTTGAACCCGAAAGTCATCCCTCTAGATATGACACCGACTTATTCCATATAAATATGAATTAAATCATTACTCATATGTATAATAAAAATTGTAAATTAATGCATATTATATTTTTATTCTGGATAGTTGACATAAGATATTTTGCTGTATGTCTTGCAAAAGAAAAGTAATGTCAAGAATAGATTACTATAATTTTGTAGAATTAGAAAAATAAATATAATTTTTATTCAAACTGAGTTTAGTGTATATTATACCATACAGTATCAATGCAGTAAATATAATAAAATTGTAATTTGTAACTTATAACTATTGTGTTATTTGGTCAGGTATTCACAAAAAATTTAAAATCATTTTTAGATGTTCAGTTTCCTTTATAGTAAATAATTCATAAAATACATTAATAATAAAGGTTTAATATTCAGTAATAATAATAATAATAATATTAATAATAATAATAATAATAATCATATAAAAAATAAGTTAACATGAAAATAAACATAATTTCCAATACATTGCACATTATTATAGTTTATGTACATATATTAAGATATAAAGAAAGTAATTGGTAAAGTACAAATAAATAATTTATTAACATTTACATAGTAGTTACTAAATTTAAGTAATATTAGTGTACTTATTCTCTTTGGACAAATTATAATTTTCGAGATCCAGTTCTATTCTTAATCACTCCAAATGTAGCCAATTTTACTTCGTTTAAAAAACTAGAGGAATTGTGTACCGTACTACCACCCAATATAATTCTAACATGTGGGTTAGCTGTATTTAGATTATAAATTGCCATTGATTCTTCATATGTGACACCACCAATTACAAAAACAATTACATCTTGAACCCTATAAAAACAAATTATTTTATTAAAACATTTATAATTTCATTAAATTTATAGATTAAGAATTGATGCAACTTTTTTTTTTTAACTGTGCAAAATATAATCCTGAGATATTTAAAAATATTCATACTAGGATTTTAGAAAATTCCACTTTATATATGCCACATTAGATAACTTTTTTTAAGTTCTTAATTTATCAAAACTTTATTTAATAATGTTTTTTTTTATATTGGAGAGAAATTGAGTTGTATAATTAGTTTTATATTTATTTTATTAATAAATATTTTTTTTTATTAAAATATCACTTAATATGGATATTTAAAAAATAATTTTATAGATTAACTGCCATATATAAGTGATATATATATATATATATATATTGATACTTTATTAATTATATTTCCCACATTAAAGTGTTTAAATTATATACTTCTTCATTGGTTGATTTATTTCACTTAAGAATGGATATTGTTCTTCTTTTAATTTTGATTTTATCAAATCTTCGACTAATTCCTTTATTAATGGAACATGTTGCGTAAATATATTGTCAACTCCTTTTAAATCCTTACAAAAAATAAAAATAAATATATCAATAATTATTTTATTTACTAAAATAAAAAAACATAATATGATAACATTAATTAATAAATATATATATTATATAATATTTTTCTGATATAATTTATTAGTTATATTAGAATTAATTAGATTATATAATAAATAAAATTTCTATTTATTTACCTTGTAGAATCGTTTTGTTATTTGTTTTGCATTTTTTAATGTATTTTCATTATCTAAAATGGTTTTACTTTGGTATTTCATTATATCATGCACAAGCTAAAATTATAACATAAATAAAGATTTTTAAATAAAAATTATTATTTAATTAATTAAATAATCACCTCTATCCAATGTTCAGCAACTTTTTTTGATTTTAATAACTGTATTAAACTTGTTAATTCTCTATTACTATCCTTGCTAACAGATTTAATAGCATACAGCATTACAAGTTTACTTGCCTCTTCTTCAGGTATATTCTTTTCAATGAGCTCTCTAATTTTCTTTAAAAACATATAGTAGTAATATAACAATGCAGTCCTGTTTTAAATTATTATTAACTTAAGTGAGTATAAATATTTTGATAAATTTAGTGTTATTGGGTGATGGACATTATTTTTTTTTATAATTATTAAACTATAGGGTGTTACCACTGGGTATCCTCCCTAATCTCATGAATCATGTTATCTGTTTTATTTTTTTTTTTTTCTGTCACTTATCAAACCTACTTATTATACAAAAAAATTATATGTATAGATTGTAGATTTCTTCAATAAATAAAAAAAAAAAAATTATTAAACACTGATAAGATATTTTTAAAAAAAATATTATAATAATTTTATAATTATATATATATATATATTAAAACCTAATATGTTTTATGCTTTTAGAACTAATTTTTGTAAAAATGTCCTTTTTGTGGCAATTCAACATATCTTAGTGTAGCCAATTGATAAAGAGATGAATCCTATTAAAAGGTTTATATTATCTCATGCCAAACATTTTAGTAAATTTCATCGCTGTTATATATTGTAGGTACCTACAATATTTTAATTTATGCATGTAGTAACTTCATATGATGAGAGATGGAATCTCATAATTCAATAACAGAGAATAGTGAGTCAAATTTAAGTTCAAATCCATACAAATTAACAATGAAATCCATCTTTGTCATTTGTTCACTTTCAAAAGATATTGTTGAAAATATAGAAAGTTTTTAAAAACTATTTAAAAAATAAAATTAACACTGTAATAATGTCAAATTATGTATTTTATTTTCTGAGATATAAGTAATAGCAGTTGAGCACAAATACATCAACCGCTTAGTTAAAAATTAATGTTATATCTAAATTATAAGAGATGCTAAAACTGTATTTATACCCTATACATGGGATTAGCTTCTGGACTTGTCAAAATGAACCCAGGGAAATATGTGTTGGTTGAAAGTTAGATCTTTAAGTTCACAAAGAAATACCTTGAAATTAAAAGAAAAAACTGGGCACGTCAAACTCAAAGTATCAAGTGGGTCAAATATAATGAAAAGTTTACCACGCGAGTGACAGAAACATTTTATGAAAAACATTTTTTTTTTCATATTTTTATATTTTTATACACACAATAATCAATTGCAGTTTATCAGAAAATAATGCATAATAATGTATACCAAATACAAAATTGTTTAAGAACCAAATATAGTTACAATATGACATTAATATTAAATAATTTTTTTAATTAATTTTTTATTTTGTCCATTATTATTGGTATCCGAAAAAAAATTAGATGTTGGCCACATGCATGAACTAAACAATTAGATATAATTAATGCTTGACATACACGTGTTAAGCCCCTTATTATAAATCAAATATCCACGTACGTTTACATTGTTATCTGCTTAAGTAGGGATATGAATATAGATACAGAAGGCCTATATATCTAATTAAAGGATTTTCGTATATGTTTACATTGTTACTTAAATATGTTGGAAACTGAACATAAATTAAATATATACAAAAATAAATTACTAAATAAAGCTGAATATTAATAAAAGAAATCATTTAATATTAAAAACTAAAACATAACTATAGGAATCAGATTACAACTGATTGCAAACTCAAGACCAATTTTCATTTAGTCATGTTTCCTAGTTGGAATACTTTAGATATATTTAATTTTCGTGTTATCTACCTATTTTTTCATATTGAAAACAGTTCTGTTAAAATTATAGATACAATATGTTTTATTAATATTTCCAATATTTCGAATACCAGTTATTTTTAAGTGAATAATTATTAATTGGGTTAAAATAAAAATAATCAAATATTACTTCATAAAGTAATCATGAGTTAAATTAATTCAGTAATATAGAAATAATTGTTCATGTTATATTTTAACACTAATAACAAATAAAAGAAACATTTAATTTATACAAACGTCTTTAAAAAGTAGATTCTACTTTTATTACATATACTAATTAAATTGATATATCAGTGCAGACATTACTAAAATATAATATCACATAATGTGATGTTTACCTGAGTATGTTGAGAAGATTGGATATCACAAGCAATTTGTTGTTGAAGTTCAGATACTTCTAAGAGATTTTTTTTTGAAACATAATTTGATAGTTGTTCCATAATTACTACATGTTTGGCAACTGTACCTGACATTTTCTATAAAAAATAAAATAATCATATCAAGTTTAAATCCAATAACATTTAATTATTAACTTATAAAGTATTGATGGATACTTTAAATTGGGGATAGTTTTCAACAAAAGCTTTCATATCTGATATTGTATCAAGTTTTTTGTGATCCTTTGCTTTAGACTTAAAATCATCAATTAAAGATTTCATAATCTCACCAATTTCACCAAAATTTTTGTATATATTCTAAAAAATTTTTTTAAATATACAAACATAATTTTATTTAACTTAATTAGTTTTAAAGTATAAAATTTGAACATTTACTTGTTTGTATAAATCATCTTGTTCAGCACACAGTAATAGTTTTTGAAGATCTGGTTTTATGTCTTCAATATGGCTTAAATCTACTTGATTATTATTTATAGTTAGCAGCTCGTGAACCATAGCCTGATAAGACCACTGTTAAATCCAAAAATTAAAGAATATTAAGTTAAATTGTTCATTCTAAAATACTTATAAATGTAAAGACAGAATAACATTCCTTGTAAAAATTATCCTATTAACTTTATATAAAAATATAATAAAATATCATAATTTAATTAAATATTTTATAATAACTTAGAAGTCGGACCAGAACAATTTAAAGTAATATCCTATCAATTTCCTCAGAATACAATTACTTAAAATTAAACTATTTTCTATTGTTAGCAACGTTAAGAATTCGTTAAGAAGTAATTATTTAATCATATTAATCTTACCGGTATTAACAGTGGAGTAACTGGATCCTCTCTTCGATCAAGTATGAGTAACTGAGGCTGAATGTCTCCCTGCTTTAAATTGAAAAGATTTTCTTCTTTTGAAAATATGTCCTGAAAATAAGTTATATTATGTTCATTATATACAAAGATTATTATTATTATTATTATATTATATATAATATTAACTGTATTAGGGTATATTTTGTTTTTACAAATGAACACAAATAATTATAATTTAAAATTTAAATTGTTCATTATTATTATTAAATTATAGTTTTATATAACAGCTATATCTAACAATAATAAAAATTTTTTAGATATAAATATATAAATATTTTTAAACAGCTAGAACTTTAATTTTTATGATTAAAAATATTATTTTGACTAAAAAACTTAATAATAGGTAACATAAATAATCATAAATAACAGTACAAAAAAAAAAAAACATTTATATTTTATTTACTTTAACTTTTTCAGCAAGTTGTTTACTCATTTTTGAAGATGCTTGAAATCTTATTAATGGACATTTTTTTAATGATAATAAAACAGAAATAATGCCCTGTGTACAACGTGTAAGCTGGAGTGGATCCCAAGACAAACCTATATAAAAATAATATATAGCTAAAATGTAAAACTAATTAAAAAATTAATTTTCTTACATTGCCCACAAGATGGAATATTGAATGAAAAAAGATGAGGAGATATTGCCAAGTAATCAGCATAATATTCTTGTACTTCACGAACAACTTCTTGAATATCACTTTCAGCAATTGTTTTGATATCAGTTTTTGAAATTATATTACTAAAATCTGAAAATAGTAAAGTTTTCTATAAAATAAATGTATTATAAGCAAATAGTTGTTTTTATTTACTGAAAATACAAAAAATAAGGAAAAATATATAAATTTATAAAACAAATATTAAATATAAAAACATATTATACTTACATATATAATAATAACCATATCTAGGATTACGTAATTCTTTGCATAGTAAAGAAATGTTTTCTTTAGTTGGCCGTAGAAATGTTATACATTTCATATGATACATGTTGTCTGAACTACTATTAGGAGTTAGTTGTTCAAATAAATATACTTCTTTCTGAAGTATTTCAGATTGGCTAAAAACCGCACTCACTATACTAGTCTAAAATAAATAACATTTTTATTATACTAACTATAAATAATTGTAAGTTAAAATTTAATAATTGGTTTAAAGAAAGATACGTTGAAAATTGTATATGATATTTAACTTTAAAAAACTTACATAGCCTTATATTTGAATATGAATTATCTATTTGAGAAAAGTATCATAAATATTTAATATTTAACATAATATCATATTTTTCATCATAAATAAAAATATGTGAAGTCAAATATAATTGAATATAATATATATAATATTATAATAATACGAATTTCATGAAAAGTATAATTTAATAATATGTAGGTAGTAAATACCTTTAGCTATAATTGTTCTACAATTTTAATTTAACTCTAATTTATTTCAAATGGATTATTAATAAAATAATTATTTTTTACTCCATAAATTGTACATGAGTGTTCTACGAAAGTAAAAATAAAAACAATTTTAGTTTACATTTGTATGTACAATATGCTTACAGTTGTTTTATCCATAAGTAGTACTTTCATTCCAGGACCACAATCTTCTGTCATTTTAACTATATACAATTTAACAGATTGAATCAGGTCCATAATGAGTAATAGTAACCACTGATCAAAATATAGTCAAATTTAATTTATTAATGAATTAATGTTAAGAATATTTTATTAAAATTAGAAAATCGAAAAGTGTAAAGACTATTGACAGGCGCAACTTTAATGATTATTGATAACAGATTAATAATATAGTCACAGATATCATATAATCAGGTATAGAAAAATATAAGGTACGCTCCATTTAATAAATGACTCAGGAAAAAAAATTGTAGTAAAATCCATGACGTCATAGCCCATGAAAATATTATAATAATGATAACGAGCAGTCCGGTCGTTACGTTCAACACAAACATACGTACTAGGGTCCTTGGCTATAGATGAAGACATTTTTTTTTAATATTTTTGATTTCTCACCCCCTCATTTTGTTCATTACTATAAGAAAGTAATTCGGATTAAATTTAGTTATGAGTACTCACCCCTTTCACGTGCCCCAAGAGGGTTGAATATTAGTGAAAAAGGGTTGTTTTGTCATTTTTTGACTATACTCAAAAAAATATTACATTTATCTTAAAAATGTATAAAACATATAATATAAATATTTATATTTTTATTAAAAAACATATTTATACAATTTCTCATAAATTTATTATTTCCCAAGAATAATGATAAAAAATCGAATATTTTATTTATTTAAAAACGGTTTTTTACAGTTATTTAAATATATTAAAATAATGGTTGATGATACGACAAAATATCTTATAAACAATTGGTAAAGAATTTGATTTCCTAAAATAAAGTTAATTAGCATAAATTTAATTGGATTGATTGTTTTACTGTAAGTCAAGTTAACGTAAAAAAATGTAATGTATCTAAAATGTTATTATGTTAATTCAAGATTTTCATATAATACATTGTTTTAATATAATACAGTTTATACAATGTCTTATAAATTAATTATTATTATAATTTTTTTTAATTTTTTTTATATAGTTGATTTCTTTCAGTTATTTCAGTTATTTCACTTCGCTACCCGTGTCGTAAATGTCACTAAAAACGGATGCCCACTTCCACTCTTTTTCGAAGACCTTAAATCTTATACTAATATTAAAGAAGTTTTAAGTCTATCATCAATTTTGCATACAAAAATCAAAATTGAATTACCATATAGCACTAAGAATGATCCGCCTCAATGTAAGAATTGTCAGACCTACGGACATACCGCTAAATATTGCCACCATCCCTCACGCTGTGTTTAATGTGGAGGGTCACTCTTCAGAAACTTGCGCCAACGAAAAAAGCAGCCCAGCTACGTGTGCTCTTTGCATGGATGACCATACCTCAAACTAAAAATGATGTTTAAAATATAAAGCACTACTCAAACATCGCAAATTTACTCATTCAATTCGATGAAATCCGAACACTGTACTCACGTCTAGCGTTCTAAAACCATAATTTCTTCCTCTCAAAGTCTCATACGTTTTCGTCGCCGATCATAATAATACTCCATTATTAAATAATTCCACTAACAATCACATTTTTTCCAATTTTATTTCAGATCTTTCTTCACTAATTAATCCCCTTATTTACTTCTTTACAGCCGTACTGCAAAAGCAATCCATTCCATAGTTCATTTATTTCCTATATCATTAACCTAATTACCAATTATGTCATATTCACCAATAATTATTTCTGTTTATCTTAATGTCACTATTATGTATTTAATCTTAAGTACTTTATAACAATCGTTGAGCTGTAATAGTTTTATATTTGAAGCTAATAAAAAAAAAAAAAAAATGATAATCACAATTCCAATGAATTCCAGGTTTTTTTTAAAAAAATTGAATTTAGAATTCATAAGTGAAAAAATAAAATTTTTTTTTTAGTTTTGTAGAGTATGGATGTAAATCATATAATTAAGTGCGGTTCGATGAAATGAAAAGGAGCGTCGGGCGTTTTATGCAATAAGAGAATTTCAACATAGGCTTGCGCAGAGTTTAAAGTCGGGAGCAGCGAATATTTTTATCGGCCCATACATGAGTACTAAGTTAACATTTTTAAGCTCAAATTTAAGCTTCAAAGCCTATTTAAAGTTTGAACACAGAAAAAATTAGCTTGGTAGCAATGTATCTTTTGGATAACCAACTTATTTTGTATTGAGCATTATCGGTGTGGCGGCCCAGCTTGGACCAGTTCGGCCCTTACAAATATATTCAAACCGTCCAGGGGCAGCAAGAGCACACCTTGCTGCCCATGTGCGCATGCCTAAGAATTCCAATGAAGCTGAACGGTAAATTTTACTAGAGTGTAGTGAGACCAACTATGCTAGGTATATGGTTCAAAGTGTTGGGCGGTTGACAGTAATACAAAACAGAGTATGAGTGTTGCGGAAAGGAGAAGGCTTAGATGGGTAAGTGGAGTGACAAGAGAATATAGAATAAGGGGTGAGTATGTGAGAGGTAGTATTGGTGTGATATGTGGACCCAAATTAGACACGAACACTGGTATGTGGAGGAGAAAGTTTAACAAAGAACTAAGAGAAGAAACAAAAATTACTCCAATTAAATATTACATAAGAGGCCAGAGGATCCAGTGGTTTAGGCACATTATGCGTTGAAGTGATAATAAGATAATCAAAACAGTAATATCTTGGAATCCAACGGATAAGAGACCACGAAGACGTCTGAGTAAAAGATGTATGGATGTGGTCAAGGAAAATCTAAAAAGGATAGGAATAGATGATTGAAGAAATATAATTCATGATCGAGAGAAGTGGCGTGAAGTTGTGATAGCGGCAAAAACTCTTATAGAATAGATAAAGCCAGACGAAGAAGAAGATGAAGAAGTATTGGTGTAGCGTCTATGGCGAACAAAATGAGAGAAAATAGACTAAGATGGTTTGGGTATGTGATGAGGCGAGAAGAAATTAAAGCAGTAAGAGTGATTATCAAAATTAATATTGAAGGAAAAAGAGGAAGCAGAAGACCAAAAAAGAGATGGTTGGATACGATTGAGAATTATATGACATGTTGATGAGCTGTTGGTGTATGCATAGAGGATGTAGAAAATCAAGACGAATGGAGTTTTAGGACTAGGGTGGCTGATCCCGAATAGTCGAGAGAAAGGCGAAGGAGAAGAAGAAGTTGTCAAGTGTGTGGTGAGGACCCTGTTGTAGTGTGGACCATATGCTGCAGTCTATGTAGCTTGCGTTTAAATCTAGCTCTATATGTCATATTTAATAATATAATAAATTATTATATTATTAAATATGGTTTATTAATTATATTATTAATAATAAATTGCAATCAATGAATTATAATTATTCCTTATTCAGTCAGTCATTGAAACCACCACACAGAATTAATGTCGCTCAAATGTTGCTTATTTTCGGCATAACATTGTTTCTAAATGTTTTGATTTATCTGAATTTAATAATATCAGAAAATAGAGCGTGTGATTAACCAAAATTGAAATATTGTTTAATTTCAGTTTTAATTTACACTGGAAAAATTATTATGATTAAAAAATCAAACCTTTGAATATTTATGCGTTTTTAGATTAATTTTTGATACAATAAAATATTGAGATGCTTATAGGGTTCTACATATTACTGACAAAACTGTTGACTTTTGATGAATTAGTCTAATTATCTCAACCGTTTTACTTAAACTGTATTCCACACAGTGACGCAACAACCGGGGTGGATGACATTGTCTAACATCTGGGCCCCAAGGCTCAAAGAGGGCTTCATTGTAGACGTTAGCTTGTAAGTTACTTTTAACGCAGAATAATTGAGTAGCGTATTTAATTATAAGTAAGTAGATAGCCTTTATTGAAAAAAAAAATTTTCCAACGCTTAAATAGTTATTGGGCTCCAAACTTATCTTATCATCGGGGCCTCAAGATCCTAGTTGCGCCCAAGGCTCGAAATGGACCGGAAAACAGTTCCGGTTCACTACAACATTTTTTTAGCGTTTTGGTTCATAAAAAATATACGTTTACCGTTTCGGTTCAAGCAACTTTTTACTGTACCTACCATATTTTAGTAAGATTTAAACATTTTGCAGAATTGTTCATTGTAAAATATTTAATAAACGTCAAACGACCGCGATGCATAGGTATATTTATTGCTTATCTATACGATAATCGCCGTCCGCCAATAGAGTATTTTAGCTTTATTTACACAATAAGTATGTGAATTTTAAAAGTTAAAAATATAGCATGGTTGTTTGATTTGTAAAAATATAACAAATTTAGCATTATCTGTTGTTGACATAACTCTTCACTTTTCCAAACCTTGTTCTATAATTTCAAATGGAAAGTCAAAAGAAACTTAAATGTCTAGTTTGAGAAAAAAAATATTTGAACACAAAAAATCTGACGCTCATCTTAAAGCATTAGAATGACATTCACAATCAAAAGAAAAACCAATTGAAAAAAGTTTCGAAATCAAAGATCACTACTACTGAAATAGTTTTTTTTAGAATTATTTTTAAAATTGTAAAAACTCGAAGGCCTTGATTTGTTGATTTACCAAATGAAATAGATAATAGAAATAATAAATGGTATGAATATGGGAAATATTTTACACTCTGATAAAACGTCTGTGGATATAGCACTCCACATAGCATTAGAGATAAAAAAAAATGATTTGCCAAAATGTAATTTTAACTAAAAAACAGTATAAAATAGTTGGTACAACTTATGTATTAAAAAAGTCTTAGTATTTCAGGAAGGGGAAATTATAATTTTGGTGGGTTAAAGCCTCTAATTCTATGGTATGTACAAAAAAAAAAATATTTCCGTTTCGGAAAATTTACCATTTCAAGCACTGGTTACACTCATAAAAAAAAATTTAAATTTAATGAATTAAAAATCATTCTTTATGTGTTACTTAATTATTTTATAATGAGTAATTTAATTATATTTTTTAAGATCCAATACAATCATATAATTCGTTGAGTCGTAGACAACATTTAAAAGTAATAAATATTTTTCTTATTTTAAATTATTTGAAGAATGGTGAGTAAAAAACTATACGATTCTATACGAAAAAAGCTTATTTTCAAATATTAAAATAAAATACAAATTTAACTGAAGACGATGTCTATTTGGATAAAAACGAGGGAAATGATTTGAAATATGAATCAAATTACTTATTTATCATAATTTAAAAATATGAAATTTATCGATATCACGAATAAAAAAATTTTGAATGATCGTTAAAAAATATATAAATTCGATAAATATGAACGTGGAACTAGTTGACGAATTACGCTTTTTTACACCATTTTGGTAATCTTTATCAAATGTGCCATGTTGTGTTGTTATCAATATACGTTTTCAACAAACTTCACAGGTACCTTAGAGACTAGTTAGAGTTGGAACTTTATTTATCTATTTAGTTCAACAAAGCATTTCAATATCTTCATGGCAACTCAAAAACATAAATTTATCACAGCACCTCAAGTCTAATGTTTACAAAAATCTTTTTCGTATAACGCGCTTAAAATTTAGGTTATCGTACGTTCGTGAACATTGTGTCATTTTATAACTGCGGAATTTCCTGTACCACAATTATATATTTATCTATATTTTAATCATCTTTGTACGACTTAATAAGTGTCAAAAGAAAAAAAAATATATATATATATAAAATATAATTATGAATAACATTGCGACGCAGAGAATCAAAAGGGAATTTAAAGAAGTCATTAAAAGTGAAGAGGTAATAATTTATTAAAAATTTTATAGGAACAATTAAAGTAAAATTTCATTTCATTATTTAAATCACATTAATTTTGTCTCTAAAACTTAAATCACTTTTTGTGTAAATGTTTAATTTTATACTTAGCTTGCAAAATGCTCAATAAAAGTAGACTTAGTTGGAGATAGCTACACTGAATTAAAAGGTGAAATTGCTGGTCCACCTGATACACCATATGAAGGTGGAAAATTTTTTTTGGAAATTAAAGTGCCAGAGACTTATCCTTTTAATCCACCTAAAGTAAGTAGACTATTGATTTAATTAGTATATGGTGTATGCATACTTAATATTTGTTTTAGGTTCGTTTTATGACGAAAATTTGGCATCCAAATATATCATCTGTTACTGGAGCTATTTGTTTAGACATCTTAAAAGACCAATGGTAAGTTGTAACTAAAACTTTTTACTATTTTATGCTATCATTTTAATATATTTATTTAATCATTCATTAATATCTATAATTTTTTTATGTACATTGTTCTTAAAAATCAAAATATATATATACTGAAAATTCATGTTTTTAAAACTTTACAATATGATAGTAACATAAAATGTATTTCAAATTGTATAATATTAATAATAATAATAATTAATACTTAAACTTTATTCTATAACATAAATAAACTTATAATAAAATTGTTGGCAATTTTTTTTTTTTTAATACTGTTTTTGCAATTAAAATATTTTATTAATTTTTTTTATTATACTTAATACATTTATTATTTGTTAGTCTTAACTATAAAAGTTTTATAATAATCTGTATTGAGTTATGATATCAATTAATGATATGGCGGTGATCATATTAAATGACAATTAAATTTAAAATTAATGAAATACATAATTAATTGTTTTCTATATGATTTATCGTTTTGTATCTTAAAATAGAAATGTGTGCCAAGATATAAATTTATATTTGGTTCTTAATTATTAATATTATATTTATATTAAATAATATATAACATAATTTAAAAGTAAAATCTAGTCAACTTTACGACTAGATTAGTTACTTTGTAAAAAATTTTAACTTATGTATTTACATTATTAATTATATGGAACTTTATTAGGGCTGCTGCTATGACTTTACGTACAGTTTTATTGTCTCTCCAAGCACTTATGGCTGCTGCAGAACCTGATGATCCACAAGATGCAGTTGTTGCAAAACAATATAAAGAATATCCAGAAATATTTGCTAAAACTGCTAGTTATTGGACTAACGTTTATGCTGGAGGTATTATCAAAATTAATTTACATTCTTTAAAACAAGTTAGTTAAAAAAAACCAATTTTGACATTTATTCCAAATTGTGGGTTTCAGTTGCTTTGTTTTTCAGACAAAATATTCAATGCTTATCTTAGGGAGGGAGATTGATATTTTCAGTAGATGATTTGGTTGTTTTTTTTTTTAACTAATCCTTAGCAAAAGCCAGAGTAATAAACTTTTTTAATATTTTAGGTAGAAATCATAACAAAATTATAGATGTGATTTTTATGAGAATTGTTATGATACCTATTTTTAATTATTTATTAAAATTATGTATAAACAAATGTTATGTATTTTTGAAGGTAGTTCTAACAAATATAATTACATTCTACCCTAATAATATATAAACCCTAAGCACCCATTGACTATGTTGTTATAACCAACAATGGCAAAAATAAAACTATGCTTTTTATCATAATATGTACACCCGTTGGCTAAGATTTTTTTTTTTTTTACATTAAAATTAAGTATCCACAAATTATAATATTCATCATATTTGTGAAACACTGCAATTGTTAAAACCAGAATAAAATCTATTCAGTATTTACTAAAATTGTATGAAGTAAATGCAGTAAAGATCTTTGTTATCAATTATAATTTATATGGTTATTAGATACCTCCACTAAAGAAAATTATAATAGTATTTTAGTACCTATGTATTAAATAAATATTTAAAATATAAAACATGCCTTTTTTATAATGTTTATTTTATTGTATTCTCACCAACTTGTACAATATACAAATAAATATTATGATAAAATGGTTCCACCAGTCATGTCTATACATGATAAGCTTGACTGTATACCATGTTATTGAAATTGATTAGAAATATAAAATGTATATCATACCAAATAATCAAGTAAAAAATAATATAGATTAATTTCCAGAAGTTTTATAAAATTACTACATAGGAAAATGAACTATAATTTCAGAAAACATTATTAATTTATTTTAATCATTTAAATAACTTTAGATTTAAATATTGTTTTAGGTCCCAATAAAAATACAGATTTTGATTCAAAAATTCAGCGTCTCAAAGATATGGGAATAGAAAGTGATCAAGCACGCGGAGCATTATCTACTTTTAATTGGGATTTGGAACGAGCTACTGAACAACTGTTTAGTTAGGATAGGCTCTATTATTTGGGTTATGTTTATACTAAAGTTATCATGAAATCAATGTGAAGGCTTAAGTATATGATATATTCTTAACACTGTGTTACTTTAATTTTGTCATATATTTCTAATTGCATATTTAATTTTATTGGTAAAAAGTTCAATTCATTATTTGTGTTTTTTTATATATAATATTTTTTCTGTTTTCAATTATATTTTTATAGTACAATGTATATAAATTATGTATTTTTAAACCACAAAACTCAAATTCAAAATAGGAATAAAAAATAATTCATGGAACTGTTTGATTTATATAAATAATCATGATGAAATATCAAAATACTTTTTTTTAATTTTCAAGAATTTTGAATAATTGAGTTATAATAACTTTTAAATTGTTTACTATTATTTTACACTGGAAAGATATTTCTTAGCATTGTAATCATAAATCAAATTATTGCATGTTAATAATTGTTGAATTTTCAGAGTTGAGGTTAAACTTTTATGCATAAATGTCATTTAATCATTATCTATTTATTTTGATTTAAAAGAGTAGAAATATTTAAAGTGGGTTTGAGGAAAAATGGATAACAATAATGTGTTTTTACACAATTTTCTTATTGAATATTCATTTTTTCAGTATATTAGTTATACTTATTCAAAATTGTACATTACAAATCAGTTAAAAAGTAAAAATGCAAAGCCTTTTTAAAAATGTATAGTTAATTGATTGCATACATCACGATTGTATCAATAGTTATTCTTATAAGTTATAACCATTCTATTTTTAGTATATTGGATGGTAGCCAATTTTAATTAAAGTGTAATAAAGAATAAATGACATATTTTTTGATTATAAACATCCAGAATAAAATGTCTTGATCAATAATCCTAATTTATAAATAAATATACAAATAATTTATATAAATAAATAAATATTTAGTCTGGAATATTATATTTTTATTTTTTTAATATTATTAAAATTAATTATTTTTATGTAAAACAATCAATTTTTTTAATGTATTCCTTAAATTTTTAATTATCAGTCATGATTTTATTGTATGTATATACCTGAACATGAATTTTTAAGTCTAAACCCATCATATTTTTAAAATATAATGATTCCTCAGGCTAAGCATTTATTTATTTATTTATGTATTTATATACATAAACTATTTATTTATTTATATGTTAATTTACAAATATTAACCATTTTTAATTTTTATTAACAATCCTTACTATATGATTTTTAATTTAGCTATTTCACTCATAAATTATAATGTTTAGTAAAAATTGTTTCTAAAGGATATTTTGAGTTAT
Source organism: Sipha flava (assembly GCF_003268045.1). Taxonomy (NCBI): domain Eukaryota; kingdom Metazoa; phylum Arthropoda; class Insecta; order Hemiptera; family Aphididae; genus Sipha; species Sipha flava. The sequence continues at coordinate 657,666 of NW_020273627.1, read as the reverse complement.
ACATATCATAATCTATAATAGGGATTGCAAATATGTAGCACATGAAAAAATGAAACCATTTATTAGTTCATAATTTATAATAATATATAGTACAGCCACAATGACAGTTTTAGAAATAGACATTGGGTGTTTTTTTAACTTTTTATAAACTTATTCAAGGCATTTACTATTTGTGATGATTAATTTTATTAAACTAAACTAACTAATGCATGAATGAAATAGTGCATTGTACTGTATTTTAAGTTGCAAATTACAAACTGAATACAAATGAATTGGCATCAAGTGTACATAAAAAATCACATCAAGGATATTTATTTATAAATACTTTTGCAATGTTATTTTCATAAACAAAATTTCCTTCTGTAGAGTAAATAAATATATTTATATTAATAAAAGTTTATATATATATTAAAAATCAAGTAATAATTTGTATGTTATATTAGGAAAATTTATCACCCTTGCTCAATGACATGCTGCCCTAATGCTTAAAATCAATTGAGATTTTGATTATAAATTCTTAATGAAAAAAATAAAAATACTTTTATTAGGTAAATTGGTGTTAAACACAAGTTACTTAAATTATTGTATTTTCATTTGAAATAAACTTATTTTGAGTTAAATATTTATTTTTTTACTTACAACTTTATATATATATATATAGTTTTTATAAAGTTATGCAAGTAGTATAACAATTAAAAACATATTTTTATTTTCTTGTACTAATTAATTGTATTTATATGTGGAAGTAAATGGTAGTCCTTAAATTGTTATTATAAGTACATAATATATTTTTATGTATTATTCATTGATATATTATATAAATTTATTTTAGAAATTGGTATATGGTACTTGGTTTAGAAGAGGTTACCAGTGCTTTCACAATTTCTAAATCATTCTTTGCTAGACATGCTAAATGTAAACAAAAGTGTTACGTGTGATAACGGAAATTCCGCGTCTGAATAATGATAGCATCACAACTGTAAAATTGACACTACAAAGCTTTGTACAGACAACATATATTATTTTCTTTTTGTTTGGGATCATTACTTATATTCGAATTTTATTTTCTCTATTCTATAAGTAATTATCAAAATTTATTTCGTTTGTCTATTCGATAATCATAATAATAATCATTTATTCGTCATTTAAATGATTTTACTTAATCTTGGAATACTGAAACTTAAAGCTTTTAAAATGTATTAATATTACTATAAAACTAGTTTTTGATATGTTAACTCTTAAACCATGTACTTGTACGCTTTAAAAATGTATTTATAGAATTATGTATGTAAAATTTAAGTAATTAGGTAAATATTAATTGAATATGGAATTTACAAGGCCAGTAATAAATTCCTATGAATCTTCAGACATGATTAGTAAGTAATAACTTTACATTTATATTAAATCATAATTTTGATAAATACCAATTAGGGTTTGACTTCAATTAAAAAGTATTGTTTTACAATATTTTCTCAACCATTAATCCTTTTATTGTTCTTATAACATTAATTACTAATAACTTTTATAATGATTTATTGAGTATTACGTTAAAAAAATTATAGTAAAGTATTTTTTACAAATTTTATTATATTTACTTTTGATTACTATTTTTAAATATTTGATAATGAATTTAACTCATAGGGGGTAACTCTTAACTAACCTAATAAAGTAAAAAACTTTAGATTGCTATAAAGGTTTAAATACATATATTTTTCTTACTCCAAATTATTTTGTTCCAATCAAGTGATTGTTACTAGAAAAACGTTGTTCAATTGACAATTGTACTTTATATTATTTTTATATACATACTAGTATTTTATATTATAATTTTATTAAAAATTCTGGTTTATCAATTGAAATTTTAAAATCTTAAATGTTTATGATTTAAAAATTATATTTATTAAACTTATGAAATAAAATGAATCTAAAAGAGTTCACTCCATATTTATTTATTTTATGTATTATAAATACTTATTTTTAAAGTCATTATATGAAAAGGTTTTTTTTGTCAGTTATCAATGCATAATTTTAATCATATTGCATATTTTCATTTATTAATTTACCATAATCCGATTTGTTCATTTAAAATAATCTTTATACCTCACAAATTCTTTCTTAAATACTATCCAAACATTGTTATTTAGTTACAAGTTTTTCTCATCATTATTGACATAAATAATGATAAAATTATTAGTCACTATAATTCCATTATAAACTGTTAATAACTATTTGATATTTAGTGTACGGAAACTATGTTGAAGAAGATTATCCAGAAGTAATAGATACTAATCTGTATTCGGACGAAATTAATGGACAAATGATTAGATCTGAATATGAAGAAACACAAACAATATTAACGGATAACTGCAGTCAATTTGGTATTACAGCGACATGTTTTGATACTCATGAAAATTTACTTTGGGTGGGAAATCAACTTGTAAGTGACGACATGCAATACTACAAAATAATTTTTTTTTTTTTTTACGTTTAAGTTTTATTAGTTAAATTCTAATATCTATATTTCTTATATAGGGTTATGTATCATCATATTATAGTGCAGATATGCAGAAGTACACAATGTTTAGAGTTCATTCTGATGAAGAGATTCGTTCTCTTCTAACTACTGATTCTACTTTGTTGGTTCTTACACCAACAACTCTTCGATGTCAAATGCGGAGAGGTTTACCAATTTTTACTCACAGGTAATTATTATTATATTCATAAATATTAATTCAATCAATTTAATAAATATTGATGAATTAAAAATTTATTTAGGCTATATTAAAAATAGAATAAATTAAGGTTTCTAGTGTTTTTTTTTCTATGATTAAGGATTAAATATTTTTTATTTTATTTTATTTATATTATTATTTTTTTTTTAATATTTTACACTTTTATAAAATATAATATATTAAAAAAAAAAAAAGTATGAAAATGTATGTTGCATAGCAGATTTTCCCAACTTCATTTACAGAATCTTTGTAGAAACTTAAAAATTTAGTGGAACCCTTGTTTTTTTCCATTATTATGTTAACACTGATATATTTTTTGTACAATTTGATTGGGCTTTTGGACACATATCCTCCTAACAAAAAGTGGATTAGTTCTATTTTATAGTTAAAATCAAACACTGTGTTTATCATTTTATTTTTTTCTTTGTATTCTATAGAACACTAGTTGGAAAACACTGATCTATAGTAAATGTATAAGCTAATATATTAAGGGAAGTATTAATATGATATGAATATAATATGAGGAAGGAAGCTTTTTAGTGTCAGATGTTAGAACTTTAAATAGCAGAATTAAATATTTAGATGTATTAGTCATATTAATCTTAATTTATATTCAAATCTATTATATTTTTAGTTCAGAAAATTTAAACGAAATGCAATGTATAACTCAACTTGGGCGTTCTCAAGATACTATATTAATGGGTGGTCACCAGGACAAATTAATTGAATTCAATTTGAATTTATGTAAAGAAACAACCATAATAAATGCTGGAGAAAATGGTTGTGCTATATTACGTCAAAATGCTAATAGAACGGTTTGTTGTGGAGATCCTACCGGAGTGATTAAACTTAGAGATCCTAGAAATATATCAAAAATTATTTATACAGTTGATGCACATACTGGTAGTTTATCAGATTTTGATGTTCATGATAATTTATTAGTTAGTTGTGGATTTTCAAACACGTAAGAAGAAGTTAATTCTTTTATTATTTTTTAATGTTTTTCAATTAATTTTTTTATATGCAATATTAGGCATGGATCTATGATACTCGATCAGTTTTTAGTTGTTCATGATTTAAGAATGATGAGATCAGTTTCATCCATTCAAATGATAATTGAACCATTTTTATTGAGATTCATGACTTCATATTCATCACGTATAGCAGTTGTATCTACTAGTGGACAATGCCAACTTGTGGATACTGTTGCTTTGTCTGAACAAGATATGAATCTTTATCAGGTTTAATAAAGTTTTAATTAGATTTTTAATAGTTTTCTTATTGTATCATAATAACCAATTAGTATTCATGTTGAATTTTAAATCAGATGAGTGGTGTTGAGGAAGGAGCCATTGCTCTTTCTATGGATGTCTCTCCTTCAAGCCAAGCTATTATAATTGGTGATAATGTAAGCACATTACATTTATTTACTACAGCCTCTTCTCGATTTAATACTTTGGCAAGGGATACAATATTTGCCCAACCAATGGAACCACTTCCTTGTGGTCCAATCAGTGTAACAGATGAACTAGCTGATTATTCTAATATTCCTTTACTTCCTTGCGATGGACCTTTAGCATCTGAGTTACCAGAAAAATTTCTCAGAAACATTTACAGGTATATTATTTCCAAATGTATGAATTTATGTTATTGATATAAATACTCATTAAATATGTTTTATTTACTCTTATATAATTATCATAGTATAGTATAAGTAAAAAATAAAAAATGTATAAGCTCACTCATTCATCTTTTATTTATCGATAAAAAATATATATGTTAATGATTAATGCTTATAGAAAAACGCCAGCAATAGATAAATCTATATTATCTACAATGAAAATGAAAGGAACTGTTGGTTATGCTCCAAATCCAAATAACCGGAAGCGAAATCAAGTAATTACTTATGATTTATTTAATATTATTTATTATTTATACAATTTATTATAAATTGGTCACCTTAACCTATAAAGATGTTTTGAGTAGCCTATCATTTATAATTTATTTTATATATTTTTACTTTTTTTTCATATTTGTTTTTATTATTAGCTTATTTATTAAATAATATTTATGTGTACCTATTTATAACATAAATTATAAACAAGTACATTTTATTACTAAAATAAAGGTACTCTTCTGAAATATAATGATTTTACAATATGGCAATTTTTTTATGTAAGTTGCTGATAAATATTTTGTTATTTCGGTTCAGGGACGGCGCAAGGGGGTGGGCAATAGGGGCAGTTGCCCAAGGCCCCGTGCCTTAAATTATAATTAAGGCCCCGCGGTTCTAATTTAACTGAACTTAAAATATTTTATTAATATAAATTATAAGACCCAACATTTATTTTGCCCAAGTCCTCGCAAACTCTAGCACCGTCACTGTTTCGGTTACTATATTTTTAAGCTCCAAGTTATTAAAATACTTATTATTTAAACTATTTTGTGTTTGTTTGAAAAGTATTAAATTAATTAGTTTAATTTAAATAGGTTCTATAAAGTAATTTATCATTATAGAAATTTAGAATCCTGCATCATTTTTTTATTTATTTATTATGCAGAATTATTATTATACATTAACTTGATATAACTTTATTTTTGTTATTGTGTATACTATATAACATATAATAATTATTTAAAATCAAATGTAAAAATCAGATTTTAATAAGTACTATAAAGTTGTAAAATTATTATTTTGAGTAGTATTCAAATTATTATCCGAAAATAATTAAAGTAACTCATGTATTAAATAATAATGATTGCTTTAAATTTAAATTTAAATTAAGCTTATTAGTTCTAAAAAAGATAAAAATATTTTAAGTTTAACATTATTATATAATTTTTGTTACTATACATTTTAGGTAGCATACTTTAATACAGTATCTGAATCAAAACTTAGTAATAGTATTAATATTAACAATAATAGCAATAATCATTCAAATGACGAGGAATGTGAATCCCCAACATTTATAGCAATACCAAGAAGATACAGAAAAATTGATTTAAAGTTCAAAAGTGAAGATTTTGATTACGAACAATATAATAAAACTGGCTTTAGTGGTTTGGAATCTAGTGTTCCAAATTCATACTGCAATCCTATGCTCCAAGTAATTAATAATTTATAAATTTATTATGATATTAAAATTAAAAAGCATAATATTTATATCATGAAAAATCTAAATAAATCATAATAAAATAATGTAATGGCAATATTTGTTTTGTACAAATATTTTTTCTGTATATAGTGCAATATAGTTAAATAATCATTATTTACAATTTTTCAGGTCTTATATTTCTTAGAGCCATTGCGTAAAATTTTAATGTCTCATTTATGCCAAGAAGAATTTTGTTTAAGTTGTGAATTGTCATTTTTATTTCATATGATGAATAAATCAAAAGGAATACCTTGTCACTCTGGAAATTTTTTGAGAGCACTTCGTAATGCTCATGATGCTACAGCTCTAGGACTTATATTACCAGAGCATAATAATGCTGAACTAAAAAATAAAATAAATATCAGCATATTAATTCAGGTAAAATTGAACAATTTATTATTTTATCAAACTAGTATTTATCATAGTAAAATACAAAATAACTACACTATCTATTGTTATTTTTATTAATTTACTACTAAGTTATTTGTTATTGAATTTTTTACTCTCAAAACAATAATCGGTATCTTCAGTTATTACAAAAAAACAACTAGATGAATTGTTGATTATAAATAGTATATATAGTATTTATAATAACAATGTTGTATAATTTGTATTTAACATTTACTTATTGTTGGTTTTTTTTCTTTAAATATATGCAAATAATCAATATAAAAAAAATGTATCATTTTATGGGTTTTTAAAATAAATTATAGATTTAAATTGATATTATGATAGTATTAATAATATTGTTATTTTTGTTATTTTAACTTTTATTAGAACTGGAATCGATTTATTTTGCATCAAATTCATTTAGAGTTTCTAAGATCAAAAAAAGGTCTTACTGATGAACAAGGAAAATTTGTTTTCAAAGATATTGATTTTCCTAGTATTGGAGGACAACAAATTCGAAAAAAAATAAAAAATAAAGAAGAAGATAACAATGAAACTGAAATCAGTAGATTATTTGGCTGTAAACAACTTCATGTAAATAAATGTTTAAAGTGTAATCATGAGTTTAGTAAGCAGTCCAATTTGATGGTATGCAATTTAGTGTATCCAGAATCCCTTGATGGTATATAATGAAAAAAAGTTAAATAGTATAAATTATATTTTGAAAATACTTAATACTAACACATTTTGTAGAAACACCTATGTCATTTTGTGATTTACTTCAGCAAAGTATATGTCCAAAACAAACTACCATGACTTGGTGTGAACGTTGTGAAAGTTTTCAACAAACTCTTCAGACTAGAACATTAAAATCTTTACCAGCTATTTTAACTGTTAATTGCGCTATTGAAAGTAAACAAGTGAGTTTTTAATTTATTATTGAGTATCTTTGGTTTTAATGGCAGACATAATCTGTTGTCAATTTTAATTTTTAAAAAAATTATTGTTTCTTAATAAAAAAATTTAAAATCATTTTGTATGTGAATTATTTGTATTTTAATAAATATTTTGTGTGTTGACCGTGAGATCAACGTATCTTTTAATTTGATTAACCATTTATAATTTTTAAATAATTTCTTACTTTTATTACTCTTCATTTGCATTCATTTTATCACTCTACACTTTCTCTAGCTTAATTTAAATCTATTATGTTTATAACTAAACTGAATTTGATTAAAATTACCTAATCTTGTTGGGTATAAAGATTCTGTTCTCATTGAAAGAGCAGCCACTATATGAAGAAAAAAAAGCAAATTGGAATTTTTGAATATGTATTGTAATATATAACTAATGCTAGAAAATGTACTAGGTGATAGTTTTTTGTTATAATAATATAACAATTTATGTGGTATTGAGCTGTAATATATTAATCAAGAAATTAGAAAATATTATCATGTATTTTAAACATAGCTACCTTGGTCATTCATAGGGGTGTGCCCGGGCACCCCCTGAAATGTTATAAACGAGGCCAAACAATTTAAGTCTAAGGCTGTTTTCACATATATTGGTAAAATCGGAATCTGAGTCTGCACCAGTAGTATGGTTATTTTAAACACCAATAAAATCAAAATGGGAGTCAGTTTCAATCATACCCAATGAAGAAACCGTAATTGGAACCAAAATTTGGTGCTAAACAGTTTTTGTACTCATTTGAGTAAAGTTGTTTTTTAAGTTAGTAACAATGACATACAATAATTTACTAATTTTGATGTACAAAAATTTAAGAAAATAATAAAATAAAATAAAATACTACGAAATTGATGTCAACACTAAAGTAAATATCAAAGTTTATCATATGTTTTCCTGTTACCGACTTGTGTGACTACATTTGTGTAAGGAAACATTAAAATTTATAAGTAAAATATCGGTCCAGCATTCAAATTATCAAATTCACCGCCGACTATATATACCTATCCTTAGTCTATCGGATTGATAAATTTGACGGTAAGGTCAATTTGTGAAAGCACTGACTCAGTTACATTGCATCCAGCATCAGCACCCGTTCCAATTCCGATTTAACCGGTATGTATGCAAACAACTTAAGAGTAAGGAGTCTGTATTTTAACCGATATTGTTTATGTAATTTATTCTAAAATATTTAATAAAAAATACTTAAATTATTATGATTCGTAATAGAAAAAATAAAATAAAATTTTCTAAATTTTCGTGCAAAAAATTATGATATTACAGCTACAATTGACTGCTAAAGTACAAATAATAAATAACTAAAGCTATTTGATAAAAATGTACGAGCTTTAAGGAAAACATCATTGAGCCTAATATACTACAGTATTAAATATAAAATTAAAGTTACGTTTATTTAATTATTTCTACATTATAATTATTAGTATTATATTAAATATACCTATATGTTTTGTTAATATGGGGCCAAAAATATTGTATACACTCCTGAAATATAAGTCTGTACACGCTTATGCTAGGGTCAAATTATAGACCACAGCAACCATTAAAATTGTATAACAAATTAAAATAAATTAGTATTAAAAATGTATATTAGTCAAATGCCGAACAAAATATTTAAATATAATTGTGTGAGTTATTAAAATTAAACTAATTATTTTATTGTTCTTCTGATAGTAAAAAAACAGCTTATATATGAAATAACATTTTTTATAACATTTTATCATTTATATCACAGAATAAAGATTTTTGGCAACAACAAATGGACATTTTGGTAAAACAGGCTGTTACAAAATCTGGTGATCAAAAAACAGCACCAAGTACTCCAACATCATTCAATAAACCTTGTCGGTATGGTACCAATTGCACCAGACATAGTTGTCGGTTTATGCACCCTGGACAAACACCAACAGGTAAAATCTTAGAATTTCTTAATTTTTTATCCTTATAAATGAAAATTTATGATTATTCATTGTTTAATTTAGTTCCAGAAACAAATAGTGCCATAAGCTTATCCCAATTATATTATTCTCATTCATGGCTACCATTACGTATTAAAGCAGACCTTCAACCTGATGGAGAATTAACATTAATTAAATATGATGATGAAGAAATAGATTCTAAATCATCTTCTAGTATTTATGATTTACATGCTGTTGTATGTTATATACATGAAGATCGTAAAAATCTTGTGTCTATTGTGAATGTTGGACAAAAAGATCATGAACATATATCAGCTAGTAACCCATCACCTCAGTGGTATATATTCAATGATGTAAGTGTTTCTCCAGTCATTGGACAAGAAGCCGTTTGGTTCAGTTTGGATTGGAAAGTTCCTTGTGTATTATATTGGGTGTCTAGAAATAATACAGTTACCTCTGATATTGAAAATGAAATTAGCAATCCAGTTATTACTGCAAAAGTCTTCACAGAAAGTGTTTGTTTAAATTCTTCATCTAATAGTAATGATGTCATCTTACCTGATCAAATTCCTAAATCGGGTAAATTTTATTAATTATTTTCCAAACATAAAATGTAATATACATTTTAATAAATTAATTTAATTTAGGTGAATTAGTAGCTATTGATGCAGAGTTTGTTACTCTTAATCAAGAAGAGTCAGAGTTAAGAAGTGATGGTCGATTGGCTACTATAAAACCTGTGCAAATGGCCGTTGCAAGAATATCGTGTATTCGAGGGTAAATAAATTTAACTTTTAAACTTTTAGAAAGAAAAAATTGATTTTCAATATTTTTGTTGTAACAGTGAAGGTCAACATGAAGGCAAGCCTTTTATAGATGATTATATTTCAACTCAAGAGCAAGTTGTAGATTATTTAACAAAATTTTCTGGTATTAACCCTGGTGATTTAGACATCAGTAAAAGTTCTAAAAATCTTACCACCCTTAAGTCCACATATATGAAATTGCGATATCTGGTTGACAATGGAATTAAGTTTATTGGACATGGTTTATATAATGATTTTAGGTTTGTTTTCATAATGCTTTATTGAAGATGCTTATTTTAGAAGTTTACAAAATGTTTAATTTTTCATTTTTATAGAATGATCAACTTAATGGTGTCCCCTGAACAAGTAATTGACACGGTAGCTTTATTTCGACTTCCTCATCAACGAAATGTGTCGTTGCGATTTTTAGCATGGCATTTTTTAGGCAATAAAATTCAATCCCTTACTCATGACTCTGTAGAAGATGCTCGGGCTGCTTTACAGTTGTATCAATGTTACAAAAAACTTGAAGCTGATGGAACATTACAAGCAAAACTAGAAGAACTTTACAAATGTGGAAAAGAGATGCACTGGACGGTGCCTGGTGAATAGAATAATTGTGTGATACTTAAATGATTATATATATATATATTTTTAATTAATTTTGTACAAGAATAAATAAATATATATATCTATATTTAATTGTTGGAAATATTTAATAACACTTGGATCATTATTAGTTTGAGAAAGGAATGTAGACAGAAGTTGAATGTATGTGTTATTTTCATTTACTTTTTTATTTCAGTTAAAAGAAGCTAAATATTTAAAGCATTAGGAATTTATTTCCTGCAATGATGACAATGTTATATGAAGGTGCATTATAATTTGTAGTGACTATCTAATTGATGTTAATCTTCCATGGGTATGGTATATTTTGCAATTAGCTGGTAAAATCTATTAACATTATATCTAAAACAAAATGTATTACCAAATTAAATCCATTGATAGTACAAGAAAATAGAAAACTTGGTTGAATTTTTATTAATAAATAAAAATAAACTTAAATTTTAAAGAGTGGAAACAGTTTTGGGCTCTGGACTGCATGTATGTTTTTCATTTTTTGATTAGTTACCTTCAAAATATTTTATTTTATATAATATATTTATTTTAATAAATAGTTATGTCAATATGGTTTAAATGAATAAAAATTAGTACAAGAATATATTGTATACTTTTTTTAACCAACAATCTTACAAAATATAAAAACAACTTAGTGTAGTTGTTTCAAAAAAAAAATATTTATAATAAATTACACCTAATGGTACTATATAAACATGGCAATTGGTAAGATTAATTGTGTTTAATTTTATCTTATGACCTGTAACCTTTTAAAGTTTGATGAAATGGCCAAATAGTAATTAGATTCTATTATTTATAATAGTATATTATACTTCTATTATACAAATAAATTGTATGGGACATATGGCAACCACAACCCTCAAGTAAATATATATTATTACTCTATGGTATTTTGTTAGAGAATATTTATAAATTTTACTCAATATTGTACAATTGGATACATCTGCTTTGAATGTTATAAATTTTAAAAACAATTTTGTATATATTTTTTTCTTTATTACAGTTTGTATTAGTAAAATCCTAAGAAAAACCTAGATGTTAAAATATAGTTTATAATTATTGAGTAATGATAATGTAGTTAAATGTACAAATAATATTGTGGTTCTAGAATTCAAATAATTTCTATGACATATCTATATGCATGTATGTATGTAATTGTATAGTTACTGCTTTTGTAGAAATATTAGTAAATCATCCAAAATTAAGATAGTCAGGTTTTTAATGACTTAGTTCTTTATAAAATAAGTTGATTACAAAAAAAGGTAAATTAATTATGTTCAAATGGTACTCAATTACTTGGTAATGCTTGAAAATTAGTTTTGGTGCAATAAAATGGATAACAATGAGTCAAATTACTAATTTAAATCAATTTACTCAACTGTCAATATTAGCATTGATAATATATGTATTAATTAATTCTTAGGTGTTAATTATTTTTTGCCAATAGACTATATTAAATAGAATTAGGATGGGGAACTAAAATTCTTATAACAATATTTTATTTTTTACTTTAAAAAATACACCCAAAATGTTACAATAATAAACACAATACATACTAACTGTGAACCAACCTTTACTATTTACCACTAAGAGTTTAGTTGACTGTAAATTAAAAAAAAACTAATAACATTTTATAATATAGTTATTATGTATACATTTATTAATATTTTCAGAATAAATTTTGGTAACATAATATAATTTACAAAGGATAGAAATAAATTGAATTGATTAATTTTTTATTATGATTTTACAAATTTTTATTAATTTAACAATTTATATGTATATATTTATATATATCATAACAAGCAATAATGTAAAATGTGATGTTTAATAATTTTTAATATTTTAAATAATATTTTCATTCATGCAAATTCAACAAAATTAAAACAATGAAAACAATTTGCTAATAACAAGTGATCAGAAAATAAAACTCAAATTTATACTGATAATATCATGTTAAACTAAGTAAAATTATTTTTAAATATAATTATAGTTATCTATTCATAAAATCATTAATAAAATAAAACTGTATTAATTACTATAATTATTGATTCTAAAACAATTAATAATATATTTACTAAACATATATAACAATAATATTTATATTTTCACTGCAAGTTTTGTTTAACAATTTGTTCACCTTTGATAAAGCACATTTTGTTCGGATTTTTTGGACAGTAACGCCTTGTATGTGCGTTTTCACCAGTTGCATAACAAAATGGGCACTGGTACCTAATAATAAATAAATAATTAATAAAATCATACAAAAATATTAAAAACTACGACTTAATTAAAATTAAAATATTAATAATCGAAATAGAAAACTATAGAATTTGAATTGTTGGTACAAAAAGGATTCGTTGGCAGTACTATATGATAAATCCCTCGGAGCCTCCTCGTACACCGAACATTAAAATCAATCAAACTTTGTCATTGCTCTACTCGCCTTGCTACAGTGGGGCCACACAGCTCACTTCTTGAGCATTAGGCATACAGGCACCAGACGTGTGCCACCCCTTTCCTAGTTTTTTTTTTGATGCCCTCCCCTCATATTTTCACTATCTGCACATAAACCTAGATCAGATCGCCTTGATCGATTAAAAAAACAACAAATCAAGGTCTGACGTATGTATTTATCATGACAATGCACAGTTGTACCGTTGCAATATCGGGCACCTGACGCGGCCCACCGGATCCTTGAGGAAGTGCGACTTGTAGAACTCGGCCGTCTCGCCGTTGCTCTTGCAGAACGCGCACTCGCGCAGACAGCCCATCTCGGACTTGAGTTTGTGCGGCCGGCCGGACGGCGGCTGCAGCGGCGGCGGTTGACGCACCTGATGGTGATGATGGTTGCCACCGCCACCGCCGTTGTCCTGTTGCATGCGGTTCATGCGCAACAGGAATTCGGCCAGCGTGTAGTAGTTGGGGGAGACGGGCGGCGAGCATCCGCCGCCGAATGCGAGCGATTGTCCTACCGCCGCGGAGTTGTTTGTCGTCCCCAACAAGTCCTGCGTTTGGTACGGCGACGAACCGTACGAGGCCCCGTAGTTGCGCAGATAATGCAACGCAGACTCTACGCTGGCGTTGTGCTGGCACACCACCGTCGTGTTCTGCCCGTTCCTGTCGTCCTCCGTCAAGCACAGCGTGCATCGGTTTTGCTGCTGCTGCTGTTGCTGATGCTGCTGGAATAATTGACTGCTGGCGAATCCGAATCTACGGTCACTCATCCTAATGGCCTGAGGGAAATAAGAAACGACTTAAATCTTTTTTGTATTTTTTCTTGGAGAAGAATCGGTCGAATTATGTTTCCGGACCGACAGAAATAACATAATTTTTTGCCTTTCGTTTACACGTAACCGACAACAATTATAATTCGAAGTTTTCATCCGTTAGTTCTAAGAGCCAATTACCTATTACCTACCGATTAAAGAAAACCAAGCTGTGGAAAAATCATAATATAATTTGGTTATATTAATACCAATAATAGTATTAAAAATAGTCTGACAAATGTTTCTGTAATCTGGTAATATGCGCAATGATAAATACACGGTCGACAATGTCTACTACATTTACCTTTCGCTAATCACTGAATCAATTTAACATCAGATTAGATAAACCAATGATTTATTAAACAAAACTAGCTTATTACAGAAAATATGTACAAATGTGAACAATAAAATATGGTTTTCCCTAAATGTCCGACTAATATTTTTGTGATCATAGTAATCGTATTTGAAATAAATTATTCAAATAAAAAAATGTATGTTGGAAAGCAATTTTTATTATTACTCTCTATATATTATATAAATAATTTATAACAAGCAAGATTTAAATTAAAAATATATTTTACATAGTTACATATATAGTAATGATCATCATAGAGCTCGGTTTCATTTACAATACTATTAAAATTGTATACAAATAAGAAAAACTTAAAATTCTAGTATATTAATAAAATTCAAGAATCTAATAACCGAATATAATTAATTAACAGCAACAAATTTTCAAGAATATTGTTATTTTTTTAAAAACAATTTTGGGAATCAATCATATGCAATTATATAATATTAATGACACAAGTATAGGCGATTTATTAAATTTGGGTAAATAATTTACTTAAAACAAGATATATTATTTAACTAAAAATATTAATCGAAAAAACCCAAATATTTAGTTCATGATATCAAACTTATGACTAAGAACAAATTGTTTCTATTGTTACCTGTATTAATTGTAAGTGTAAATGTTTTTTTTTTATATAGATTTTGTTACTCTTATTTACTGGTTTAATATTGTTTAAAGTATTCAAATATTTTCAACGCAACAAATTATAAAAAAAGCTTATTATAAAATATAATAAATTCGATTTTACCGTAGATATTATTTAAATTTTATTTAATATTTATTCAATCATTTATTTAATTAAATACATATAATTTGAAAAGGTACATTGATTAATATCAAGGTATTATGTTTCTATAATTTTCTAGCGTGATTATATTCATATTTATTGAGAACAATAATGTAATTTATAATGATTTTAATAATTAATATAAATACATCAATGAATTCCTTTTAATATAATACAAAATACAAAATGTATATCAAATGGTAAGATATCTCGTACCATTGTAAATTTACGACCAAAGGGAGGCTAATATTATATTTGAATTAGAATAAAGATATAATTACGTAATGGAAAAAGAATGAACTCGAAGGTTAAATTTAAATTAATTTAAACAGTTTAATTTAATTTATAAAGTTTGGATTGAATAGTACTTTACAATAAATTATAAAACATAAATTGAAGGAGATTATTACTTTTGTTAGTTTAAATAATATTCATAAACTATAGAAAAGTTCTATGGTTTTTCCAGGTTAACTGTGAAGTTGCAATCAATAGAGAGTAAAAATCATTGAATAAATTAATGGTCAAGAAAAATAGACTTCGTTTACCTATATACATAATTTAAATATAAACTTTAACGGTTCATAAAAATATATACATCCACATTAAGAGGTGAAATAAAAATCGAGTTTATTAAACGCAAGTTTTACATATATACATATACTACATCCACTTCTAAATGTGTTATATAATCATATATCGGTCACCCAGAAATGTTCATTTTTTTTACCTTTGATTAAATAAATTAAGTAAAATTATTTGATAATTTATGTATTACTTCAGTAGATAGAAAATAAGTAAAAAACGGCGTTCGAAGCCCGTTGTTTAAAAATATCAGTCACTATAATATTTACATATTGATATGAATATATTTCTATAGTTTAACAATTATTTTATTTATAATTCAAATTATACCCACGTACATATACATTTCACTCGTTAACTATATAGGTATACAAATCAGAATATTACAAATATAACATAAAACAACGCACATTAGTAAGGACTTATATAAAACAATAAAAAGCAAACTAGATTTTCATAATATAAATGTACAAGTTACCAGAAATGTATATCTCGCCGGAAATAACAGTTACAACAATATTTCGTTTGATAATAAATATATTCACTATTTACATAATATCATATCCATGTATAGATAGCGGTTAAATTTCTACACGAATTTTGATAAAATAACATTGCTATGGCGTTAGGTACAAAAACCCATGGCGCCGCCGATCGTCTTAAAACCATCGTGACCGACGACGACATAGATTTGTACTCGTGTATTATTATTATTATTATTATTATTGCGATTCGTAGTTAAACTTACCGGTATGATGTGGAAATTTTCAATTTCGATAAGCAAAATACACTGGGGTACGTGTATATTATGTTAATAACAGGGGCGTAGGAAGTGACGTATTGAAGAAAAACTGTCGGTAAAATTATTGATTTGAGCAGAACAATTGGATGGTGGCTATTTTAGTACTAAACGAAAATTTCCATCCTCGAGTCCCTCGACACTGGCGTCCGGTTTCACGTACAGGTAGTACACGGCTTACCCTCTCTACCGACCGCGGGCTCAGCAGATAAGCAAAAATCTACTAACGATTCCGGTCTAGGGTGCCTTTATCACGTTTATCAACAAATAATCGTGACCGCCAAATGGCGATAAAATAATAGTATAATAATCGTTATTGATTATCGGACGCAGAGCAGCGAACAATGCAGTCGATAATATATATGTATACTATTTAATTGTAATGGGGCCTCTTACACGATCGTTATTAATGCGTCAATTAACCTATACCTACATATACCTACAGCGATATAAATCGTATAGATTATTATCACGGTTTATTTATAACTCGATCAAGACATCGTCTTGTATCAGCCGCTCTTAGGGGGTTTCCATTACGTAGATGTGTGATAATTAATACTATTCTGCGCCTTATTATAAAATTACATATATTTGATATTAGTATATTCCATAAATATAAATTATATTTATGTCTTGTTTTAGAGTCGGCGTGAGAGATATTCCGAAATTGAGTACAAATTTATTGCATTACACACCGATATGGATTTTCATCGCTAGGCCACGTGTACAACTACACTGATTTGGGCGCGTGTGTAAATAAAATAAACGACTCCTCCTCCCTGCGATCGGACTCTGCAGGTAAAAATTACCTGTAATCAATTGTAACCAAACTATTTTGAATTTTGATTATACGGGTTCCAAAAGAAACGTTGATGTACGATAATGTGTACAAAACAAAATCAATAAATTATTGTTCAATCTCCATTAATAATTATTATTAAAAAATGGTTTTATTTTCTTGCATATTTATTAAATATTATCATTGGGCCCTATATAGGCTGGCACCTGAGCCTGTGTGTTTTACGCACACAACACACCCGGTTATTGCGGCATAGATTAACAATTTACTAAAACATTTGGAGATACGGGTTAGATGTCGCGTGTACTATATCTCAACCAGCGTATCTTAAAAGGTAAATGCAAATAACAGAACCACATCAGTTATTTTTAGTTAGCCGTTCTCGCTTTCACGGCTGTCGAACAGCGTAATTTAATAATTGCATTTAATATGATAGTAAATATATATTATACAAGCGAAGTAGTGAACGCAAAACACATAGATTAGACAAATGTGGCCTATTTTTACGACTCAGCTCGCTTTAATATATATGAGTTATAATAACAGGGGCGGCTTCAGGGGGGTCCTAGGAGTCGCGACCCCCCAAGCCCATACCGTATTAATAAAAAAATGTATATTATAATATGGACTATCATACGGCAAGCACAAGTATATTGATAGAGCCATAGAGGTATGACAGTTGAAAGGAGTTTTTCTACACTTCAGAGACCAAAAACATGCCTCCGTTTAAGGATAACTGAAGATATACTTTCAGCATTATGTCTATTTAATGTATATCATACAGTAGATATTCTAGATCAAATAAATCATATTATTAATATTTTTGCCAATTTTAAAAATAGACGACTTGAATTTGTGTTGTAAAAATTGTTGTTTTTTTTTTTGTTATAAGATTTTGTAAAATGTTAACTCCCCCCCCCCTTACCAAGGTTCTGAAGCCACCCCTGTGTAATAATGATGAAAACTTAGCGAACACTATAAATACTGAAACAGAAGAAAAAATATAAGAAGATAATTTATTATTTAATTAATCTATACTCAAGAATACTTCTTTTCATTTTTTATTAACAATTGAAAGTATAATGTTTTTAATAATATCTAATTATGATTTTGTAATTACATAAATAGTGTTATAAATATTATTTATCATTATAAGATATTGAAAATTTTTAATATTTTATCCGTATTTCAAACAACAATACATTTTTATATATGTACATAGTTATATTCTATCATGCGCTATAATCTAATAGTTTAGGTAAAAATGGTTTTAAAACAAAAATGAGGGTGTATAAAAAATATTACAAATTTAACAAACCTAGTATTTTACCGGGTAGTGTATATTATAATTAAAATAAATTTTTGTACTCATTTATAAAAATTATTTACATTTAAATAATATTTTTTTGGCGGCAAACCACGACGGTTAGCAACGATGAGGCAGGTAATCTATGTCCAATTTTACTTGTCATATTCTATTTGCGTTTGTAAAATATTTTAATTTTCACAAATTACATTCCTTACACTTTTTAGTTCATAATATAAATAAAAAAAAAAATTTAAAAAAATAAAATCATAATTAATTTTTTTTTAAATCTTAAAGCATACTTGATTATTTAAATATTGTCATTGTTAACTTATTAAAGTATACAGCCGAAATATAGGAGCCGATCCGGAGTGAAACGAACTTACGAGAGACTAAAATACACCTCTTTACACCCACAAATACAGGTACGTCGTTTTTCTTTTGAATAATTAATGCAATCATCATAAAATTAATTAAATTTGTGTTTATTAATTTTTTTTTATTTTTTCATATAATCCGTTACTTTTTTAAAACTAACAATAATTAAGTAGTTTTGGATATTTAAATAAAATGTTTCCATAACTTACATCCATTTTTCTTCATTTAATATTCATTTAAATTATTAATACACTAAATTTATAAATTTCATTGCATTAGTGTTTATTCTTTTTTATTATAATAAATATTTTTTTGATTTACCTGCATGAGTAGTCTCTTGACCTCAGGGTACTTCTTTTCATTTTTATTAATAATTGAAAGTGTAATGTTTTTAATAATATCCAATTAGGTTTTTGTAAGTACATAAATAATGTTTAAAGTTAGGACATATATTTCTTCTAACCTCCGAGGACCAGGAAACTAAGTCTTTTTTGGCATAATTTTTTTTTATCACGATTGAGAAATATTTATAAATATTATTTATCATTATAAGATATTGAAAATTTTTATATTTTATTCGTGTTTCAAATTACAATACGTTGTTATGTTTGTATATAGTTATATTCTTACTTGCACTATAGCCCGATGGCAAAAACTACTGACACTAGTCTCACACACTCCATACATAAACCATTATAGCTATAATTCCTCCCTCCGAAATGTTATAAGCCACCTATAATATTAGAATTAAGACTGTTGATCGATCGTCTCATTCGTTTTACGGTTGCGATGATTTTAAAAATAGTGTAATGCTATTTTCTTATAGCGTATACGTATACAATGTATACTATACACATATACATACCATACGCGCACCACGATGGAAAGAATATTTATTCACACATACATATATATGTATAGGAAATATTGTCAACAAAAGAAGTATCATACATAGATCATACAAAAATATGAAAATATTTGAAAAATTTTGTTTTGCCATGCTATAATTATTGGGGAGACGCTATCTCAAATTTTCCCCTGACGCACTGCCACTGAATATAATATAAAATAATTTCATATCAATCTTTGATATTTATATCTTCTTCTTTTTCATTGGTATTACAATTCTTCGAGAGTTTTTGTCGCCACCGATACCGCATTTTACTCCTCTCTATTTTGTATTTTTTCTTCCCAATTTAGTATCCCTAGTTTCTCTAAGTCCTGCTTTACTCCATCTATCCATCGCTTCTTTGGACGTTCTTTTGGCCTTTTTCCTGTGAGTTTCATTCAGCCGCCGCTTTAAGGTACTCTGAGTTAGACCTTCTCCTTACGTGCTCAAACCATTGTATTCTTTGGGCCTTTACAAAGTTGGCTATCCTTGGTATTCCTGTAAACTTTTGGGTCTCTTTATTCTTCCTTCTACGCCAACATCCCAGGTCATTGTCATATACTGTGCCGCAGATAATTTTCAGTACCTTGTTTTCGAACGACATGAGTTTTTGTTTCATTTTGCTTGTCAAAGGCTATACCTCGGATCCATATGTTAGCGTCGGCCTAATTATCACTGTGTAGAGATTTACTTTGGTTTTACTAGAAAACAGTTTAAATTTTAAGTATTTAGTCAACGAAAAGGATGCATTTTCCGCCTTAATAATACGGCTATTTAATTCAATGGACCAGTCATTATTATTACTGATAGTGTCCCTCAGATATGTAAATTAATGCACTTTTTAAAATGTATACTTACCCTTGAATCACTACATTTTAGACCTGTTTGTTTTCTGGTAATAGCTTCATCACTTTGGTTTTATTATCATTTGCATTCAGCCCTATGGTTTTTGATTCGTTAATGAGGGCTGCGGTGCTCTGTGCCACGCTCTCTCCATCGTCACCAACTATGTTCAAATCATCTGCAAAACCTAAAATACCAATCTTATTTGTTCCGATGATTTGATTTTCATATTTATAAATATTTATATAATATATTTTATATATTTATCTATAATCATTTTTGTATATTTAATTAATTTCTTTTCAAAAAACAAACAGTAGTTAAGTATTTTATTTCACTTCCGCCCCATAGATTATTTCAAATTTCACCCTTCACAAAGACTTAAATCTCGAACCAGTTATTAATTTAGTTAAAAACATTATAAAAGATTCCGTTCCAAATTACATCTACACCCAAATCCTTTAATCGCAAACCAGCACACTGTCTCAATCCCCCGGCAACCCCGCTCGCCGTCTTAAAAGACGTTGGTGTAGTGATCTTTTAGATTAAAACCACCATAATGTTCGACTTTGAAACTCCCATGAAGGGTCCTATCACTGATAGCTTCCCTGATCCATGTCTCTCAGTTAAGTTTATATAACTATCATATTTGCTTATTGTATTTATTTTAATACCAGATTGTAAATTTATTTAATTTCAATAAAAAAATTAAAATTAAGAAAATAAAAAAAAGTATTTTATTATATATGTTAATACTATATAATCATTGAGAATAGGATTAACATTAATAGATTTTTATAATTTTCGAAGATTTAATTTTGGTAGAGATTGATGGAGGTGTTCCAGAGGAGTGAAAAAGTTTTACGTTAAGTGTAGCGTATATTGTGAATAGGACGAAGGTTTTTAGTTCATAAATTCCAATTATTCTCGGTATAAACATAAAATATTACACTTTAAAAATAAAATTAATATTTTAAAAATAGCATTAAACAAATATAATTTTTAATACCCTTATACAATTTTAAAAAATTTAAGTTTAAATTTTTTTTTTATTATCATAACTAATTATTGTTTTTTTTTAAACATAAAATAAAATCTTGTGCTAGTGAACTTTCTTCAATTTTTAGATTTTGTATTTTAACGATTAAACTTTAAATATTGATTGAAAACAGGGTAAATTATATTTCATTGTAGTTCCAATCAGTAAATTAATGCTTTTAATTTAGAAATTTTGGATTTAAGAACTGAACTTGGTTATTCAGTACCTCTACACGGGGTTACCGAGTAATCCTTGTTTAGGGTTCATGTGTCGTTTCCACTATTTTTATACTAAATACTCAATTTTATTATTTTTTAATATGTTCTTATTAAAAATTACTAGATTTTAAAGTTTATTATTAGAATCAAAACTATAAAACATAAATAATGAATCGTATTTTATATCAATCTTTTAAAATGATCATTTTTGTACATTTTATTAATTTATTTTTAAAAACAAAACAATAGTTAGGTATTTTATTATATCAACATCCCCAACGAAGTGTCGTAACTCATTTTTTTTAGTTTTTGAGTTAGCAACGCCATTTGTTACCAACATTTTTTCTCTTAAAACCACGAAAACAACAGTATCTTAACTATAGATATAAGATACATAAATTATAAATATTATAAATTATTATTATGTAAAAACTAGCTGCCCCTAGTGGCGCCGACTTGTATTTTATTTGATGGGGCAAAGTATAAAATTTGTTAATTCCACCACCTAAAAAGTTAGAGCAAAATAATGACAGGTTACGTGATTAAATGATTATATTGTAAATTTAATCATCATAAAGTCGCTCGCAATTTATCACTCCAATATCATCTATTAGGTAGGTACTATTTAGCAGTGGTGTTTCTAGGGGGGGTTAGGGGGTATAACTGACAGTTCGCACTATTAATTCTTTTTTAGAATACGATTGTATTTATTGTTAAATGTGTGGCTTAAAACAGCACATAATAATAATATAAATTATAATCGAGTAAAATGCCTCATATTTTATCATAAAGCAATAATTATAAATTAAGTATTAATTATTACCTATTTACCTAACTTATTGCTTATCTACTTCATAGTAGTTTTAGAAAAAAACACTTAATATAAATTTGAAGCGTATATAAATATAGGTTTAATTATTTAAATATTAAATACGTTATTAAAATTAAAGAAATGTAAAACGAAAAATAGTTTATTTCATTTTTTAAATAACTATAATTTAAAAAAAGATGTTTTAAAAATGTTTCACGGGGCTATAGGTAATTTAAGTATCTATCTTAAAATGTTTAAAAGATGTATTTGTGTGTTGTATAATCACTTAATACTTAATAACACTGAGAACCGAAAGGCGTTTAGCTTCATCATGTTTGTGAAATAGATATAAATGTCGATGTACGTCTTTATACTTGATATGGTATAAAGACATGTATTGATAGGTGAATTGCTCTATCTCATCATAGTATCTTTACCATTTACAGATCGACTGTCACTTAATTTGTACATTCTTAAGTTTTACTAACTAGATTGTCAATTTATCCACCCAATCCACCCCACACCCACCCAAACACCAGACACCCACCACCATAGTTAAATGAAGAGGCGAACTGCTCCATAAAAGTACGTGTTCGGCGCGACTAACTGACTCGAAACGGCGTTGCCCGTGTGTTAGTTAATTTTTAATTTAATTGTATTGATAGTTTTAATATTACATGGAACTCACAATTTAATTGTGTGTGTGTGTGTGTGTTTGTATTATTGTTATAGCACTATTAGATTCATCGATAACATATATTTATAGGCTGGGAATATTATTATTATTTTTTATTAATATTAAAGTACCTCCTTATAGATTACATTGGTTGTTTTTCCGATTGGGACAAGAACGACTAAACTTGTAGGTGAACTAACTCTGGAGCTAATCTGGAGCAGAGGCGGATCCAGAGCCTTGGTTAGGGGATGGGGGCAAATTATAATTTTACAAAATCTCATAACAAAAAGAAAATAACAACTTTTACAACACAAATTCAAGTCGTCTATTTTTAAAATTGGCAAAAATATCAATAATGTGATCTATTTGATTTAGAACATCTACTTTATGATATACATTAATTAAATATAATGCTGAAAGTCTATCTTTAGTCATCCTTGAACGACGGCAGGTTTTTAGTCTCCGAAGTGTGGAGAAACTCCTTTCAACCATCATACATCTATAGCTCTATCTACATCAGTGGCGTATATAGGGGGGGGGGGGGTTTGGGAGTTCAAACCCCTCCCGAAATTTATGGTTAGTATGACCCACGTGTGCATTTCTTTAATCTATGTATTAATTAAAACCAAACTGTCTATTATGGGAAAAAAATGCTCTCTCCTAATTTTTAAGCAAATTATACGCCCAATTCTTACCTACGCTTGCCCGGTATGGGGTAATTGTGCATCCTCGCACATCAAAAAAATGCAAATTGTCTAAAACAAAGTCCTCAGAATAATTGCAAATGTTCCGTGGTTTGTCAGAAATCCAAATCTGCTATTGATACTTTGAATAAACTATCCGTTGATTTTTTTCCAAATATATGGTGCTTAATGTCAATATTAGTAACTTTACCAGTTTCAACAGCGTCATCAGAAAGATCGTTTTCGATATTGAAAAGATTGAAGTCATGCTTGAGAAATAGTACAAGCGAAAATCGACTAACAGGATTATCTCATGTCAATTCATCGAAGTATTTCAATAAACACTGAAGAAGTGATAAATAATTTTGCAAATCTACCTCGAAAATTAGACTTTGTTCTGTAATTAAATTTATGTATTCTAATTTTCATAGTTATTAAAAATAAGTTAATTTATAACCTTCATTTAGTATATATTTTTTCATAACCCCCCCCCCCCCCGGAAATTAATTCCTATATACGCCACTGATCTACATACTTGTGCGCAGTTAATTAATATAAACTATATATTATATTGTAATAGTTACGTCCTTATGCAGTTTTTGGAGGAAGTTGAACTAAATATATAATGTAATAACCGTATAGTCTTATGTAATATTATATATATGTACCTATATATTGTATTTAGCATTATATATTATAAAGTATTGTTATAAAATAAATTCCAGTTGTCTCGATTTTCTGGCCAACTCCTCTGTCACTTCATGCACAGTAATTTCAACTTCCCTGTGAATGTTTAACATACCCAATTCTGCAAATATGTAAGAATTGTTGTTAATTTTTTTATTTTTTGGAGAGGTTCTGGAGGGGGTTCAGTACCCCTCCCCCCTCCCGTAAATACGCCACTGCTTGTGCGTGTCGTATGATAGTACATATTATAATATGCATTTTTTGTTAACAATATACATTTTTTTATAAATACGGTACGGGCTTGGGAGGCCCCCCTTGGAGCCGCCCCTGTTCTGGAGCGTGCCACATAAAATTGCCCATGTGTAAAGCAGTTATCACTCAAGTCCATCTCTGCTACCTTTAACGACTGCCCTTGCGACTTATTTATGGTCGTAACTTAATTGTCCAATTTTTTGTTTAATGTATAAATATTAAAATGTTGATTTCCCGCGAAAAAAATCTTATCATGAGTTACCACTAAATTTAAACATGATTACCAACGAAAACTATGGTAACTCGAATATTATAATTTATAATATTCTATTTTTGGATTTCTGCTTGCTTACCTTTGTGGGTTTTAGCTTTTAGCATAAACAATCACAATAATTATTGATAACAAGTAATGAAAGTTTCATAATTTAACCTTATTAAATTCAATATTAAGATACCTATTATGTTATTAATTGTAGGAATATTAACAATATTTTGTTAATTTTACTTTTGCGATAATATTATAATTAATGAATGCGAACAAAGCATTAGTATTATTAAAATTTCTCAGATAGTTAAAAGTACAATAAATTAGGTGATGTATCATTATTTAATTGTCAATATACAATTTTCTACAGAATTTAAGTAGTGACTCAGAGAGCATTTTAAATTGCTATATTATGTATGGTATGATAAATAGCGATGAAGAGTATCATAATGCTGTTGATGCTGATACTGAAATTGTACAGTCATCGAAGACAAGGTAAAAATGTAATAAAAAAATAAATAAAACTACAGATTTTTACAAATTAGATAATAACTTTAATATTTTTAATTTTCAATTTCCATAATATTTGATTATACTCAAGTATACAAAATGTATTGTTTGGTGTCAACAAAGTACATTGTAAATACCCAATATAAAACAATAATTATTCAATAGTTTTATCTAAATTACTTAAATCATATTATTGTATATGCCATATTCCAAACCTGCCTACTTTCTTCATTTTAAATTATATACAATATATTGTGTTATGACTTATGGATATTATAAAATATATATATATTATAATTATATTGAGTTGTCATAATAAATATTATTTTGATTAACAAGACATACAATGGTTATTACGTCTTGACTTACTTTTTAAATTTTTTTTTCCATCGAAAATAGTCTTAACTCATAATTTTTTTTTTAACCTATTTTTTATGGTCAACAAATAGAGTTAGCTGTAAATAGAATAAGTGGATTTTAAGATAGAACATAAAAGATTACAAAAATTATTTTTAGATTTACAATTTTTGAAAACCATAATAAGATTTTATTTTTTAACATTTTGTAAAAGTGAGTATGACACTCTTTGTTTGGGACGTCAATGTATGTTAATATTATATAATCATTGAGAATAATATTTATATTAATAGATTTTTTATAGTTTTTGAGGATTTTATCTGTGTAGAGATTGATGGAAATGTTCCAGAGGGGTGAAAAGGTTTTACGTTAAGTGTAGCATATATTGTGAGTAAGATTAAGGTTTTTCGTTTATTAATTTTAACTATTCCCCTGTGGGTGGAGGTTAGAATTTACCTGAGGGAAGTCCATGCTAGTCTTTAAAGGCGGCTACTAAAAGTGACCAAACAATGGGAAGCATCGTTGTTTGTATTAAACACAGACTTATCTATGCTAGAATAGCACATCTTAGAAATATGTTTCTGCGATGCAGAAGGCAAGGGGAAATCACTGCATTACCATTCCTAACACATAACCATGATCTTGAAGCGACAAGGCGATATTGCATTAAGATAATAATAAAAAAAAAATTCCATCTATTCTTGGTATAAACATAAAATTCATAATTATAAATAACATTAAACAAATTTAATTTTTAATACCCTTACATAATTAAAAAAAATTTAAATTTACTTTTTTTTTATTATCATTTCTAATTATTATATTGTTTAAATATCAAATAAAATTTTGTCGTGCATATGAACTTCCTTCAATTTTCAGATTTTGTATTTTAACGATACATAATAGTTAAGTTTATAATAGATAAGTTTTATAAAAAATTTTAAAGTTAAATGTTAGAATTAAAACTATAAAACATAAATAATTAAATTATATCTCATATCAATGTTTTAAAATAATCATTTTGTTCTTTTTAATATTTTACAAAAACAAATCAATAATAAAGTATTCTATTTTATATTAAATAATATTTATGATGAACTCAAACAAATATTAAATCATTTCATTCTCTCTATTAACTTTTAATTATTCCCAGTTTTGATATGGATACCATTTTTCATTCTTATGTTTCTTTTTAAAAATAAATATTTTATTTTGTTTTCACCATTACACATTTCTATTTGGAGTCTAACCCCTTTACATTTTATTTTTACAATTTTATTGTTTCTATTTTTTTACCAGTGATTTGTCAGATATTTTGCATTATTAATATTATATGTTTTTTATGTCCATAGACAATGATGTTTAGAGAATAATAGCCATAGCTAAAAGAACATTTAACGGTTAATACACCCTTATAACCAAAAAACACTATGATTTAATCACAATGAAGAAATTCATCAAATCCTATATATGTAGTGTATTATTTTATGGCTGTGGAACTTGGAAAGTAAAACAATATGAAAAGTAACGACTAGGTGCTACCAAGATGTGGTTTTGGAGAAAATAAACAAGAAGTCTTGGGTCAAAAGGAAGACCAATGAGGGCTACAACAATAGAAGAGAAACAAAACATCATATTCTACATCATGACAAGGAAAACAAAACTTATTAGATACCTCATAAGTATTTCTTGTGTTATTTGTTTAGGCTTCTGTAGGTTATGTGGAATAGAATTTGGTTTTTTTTGGCTTTGAAGTTGGGAATTTTTTTTACTGTTTAATGTAGGACTGTTTTTTGTTCATCGCCGTATGTTATTGATGAATTTTAATAAGTATTTGTTTTATGGATTGTCTTCTTTATGGTGTGATTTTTACTGTTTGTTATAGGTCGGTTTTTGGTTCTTTTTTTGTGAATTATGTTAGGGATATGTTTAATGATTTGTCCTCTTTGTGTTGGGCATATTTGTTATCTTTTATATGCGTATATAATAAAGAATTTCTTTTGTTTGCTTGTTTGTAGGTAGTAATGATCAGCTGTTTAACTCTTTTGGCTTTGAATTAGGGAACTGTTTTAACTATTTGATTGAGGTATGTTTTTTATCTTCGGCTTTTTTTGAGATTTGTGTTAGGTAATTGTTTGATGGATTGTCCTTTTAATGGTATTGGATAAATCTGTTGTCTATTTTCATGAGTGGTATTTCTTAGTTTCTTCTTTTGGGTTGTTTCTTATGTTGTGTTAAATAGTATTGATTTTTTTACTTCCAAATATGGTTATAATTTTAAATGTTTGTTATAGGTCTGTTTTTGTTCTTCGTCTATTTTTTTGATTTGTGTTAAGTTTTTATATGATGGATTGTCCTTTTTGTGGTGTAAGATATATTTTTTGTCTATTTTATTGTGCAATTGTTATAGACTTTTTTTTTTTTTTTTGATGTTTTAAGGTAGTGATGATCAGTTGTTCAACTGTTTTTGCTTCGAATAAGGGAACTGTTTTTACTGTTAGGATGGTCTGTTTTGTTCTTCGGTTGTTTTTGTGGATTTTATAGGTATTTGTTTTCCACCAGGGGAACACGTTCTTACGTGTTTACGGGTCTAAGCGAACCCAGGGTCCCGAGCTCTTGTTTGGTTGTCTATTGTTAGGAATGATCAACTGTTCAACTTTCTTTGTACGAATTAGGGAACTGTTTTTACTGTTATGTTGGTCTGTCTTATCTTCTGCCTTTTTTTGTCGATTTTATTGGTATTTATTATCCCCCAGGGGAACACGTTCTTACGTGTTTACGGGTCTAAGCGAACCCGGGGTCTCGAGCTATTTGTTTGGTTGTCTATTGTTAGGAATGATCAGCTGTTCAACTTTTTTTGTTCGAATTAGGGAACTGTTTTATTTATTTGATGTAGGTCTCTTTTTTATTTTTTGTGTTTTTTAATTGATGATTTTAGATAGGAATTTGTTGTTTGGATTGTCTTCATATCGTGTCATTTATGTTTTTTGATATTGGTCAGTTTTTTGTTTTTCAGTTTTTGTTTGTGATTTGCATTAGGTATTTGTTTAATGGATTGTCTTTTTAATGGTGTTACATATATTTGTTATCAGTTTTTGCTACCAAATAGAAATATAGTTTTTAAATTTTAGGTATGTTTTATTCCTTGGTTTTTTTTTTTTTTTTTGTTATTTGTTTTAGATATTAATTTGATGGATTCTTCTATATATGATATTCAATATATTTATCTATTTTTATGAAAGGTATTTTTAGGATTTTTTTCAGTACTTTATTAAGTTGTGTTCAATTGTATTGATTTTTATTTTTATTTACAGAACCTGGATTTTTTTATTCTTAAACCAAGGATTCTTCGGAAGCCAAGTTGCCATAAATTTAAATTGATCTATCTAATTTTGTTTCAAAATATTCAAATTTTAATTCATTTCATTTTATATTTTTTTTCAGAACTTGGATTTTATTTTTTTGATTCAAACTTAAGAAAGTGTCTTTCAAGATCTAGGTAACCACTTAAATTTATTTTTTTTGAATTTTATACTTAATTTATTATATATTATATAATTAACTAACACTAATTAACTTTTAATAAATTGTGTTTATAAATGTAAAATATTATTCAATGTAAATTAAACAATCTAATTTTGTTTCAAAATATTCATATTTTAATTCATTTATTTTTATGTTTTTTTTCAGAACTTGGATATTTTTTTTGGATCGACCCAAAACAATTTTCCTCCGGGAGCCGGGGATCCCCTTTTCGTTTCTATTTTTGAACCTGACACATTGAATATTTAATGGTATTAAAATCAAATTGATTTAATTTACATAAAATATTTTAGATCTTTTAAATCGTATGACTACAATTATTTAATAATAATAAAATCCTAATAGGTATGTTATGTTTCTTTTTAGAACTTGGATTTTTATCATTTCAATCTAAAGGAGGTGTCCTTCGAGAGCCGGGTAACTACTTATAATATTTTTTGTTGAATTTTATACATTAAATGTTTAATGGAATAAAAATCAAATTCATTTAATTTACATCAAATATCTTAAAACATTTAAACAATTTGATTAAAATTAACTAATAATAATTAACTTCTTATAAATTGTGTTTATTCATGTAAAATATTATTCAATTGAAATTAAACAATCTAATTTTGTTTCAAAATATTCATATTTTAATTCATTTATTTTTATGTTTTTTTTCAGAATTTGAATTTTTTTTTTTTTGACCAACCCAAATCAATTTTCCTCCGGGAGCCGGGGTCCCTTTTTCATTTTTACTTCTGAACTCTACACTTTGAATTTTTTATGGTACAAAAATATTATTAATCTAATTTACATAAAATATCTTAATAAATCTGATATGTTTCTTTTCAGAACTTGGATTTTCCTTTGTTTCAACCTAAACATAGTGTGTTTCGAGAGCCAGGTAACCACTTATAATTTATTTTTGTTGAATTTTATTCATTAAATATTTAATGGAATAAAAATCAAATTCATTTAATTTACATAAAATATCTTGAAACTTTTAAATCA
>NW_020273627.1:581565-626870 GCF_003268045.1 Sipha flava | reverse complement strand
TTTTTTTTTCAGAACTTGGATTTTTTTTTTGGATCGACCCAAATCAATTTTCCTCCGGGAGCCGGGGATCCCCTTTTCGTTTCTTCTTTTGACCTCGTCACTTTAAATATTTTATGGTACAAAAATATTATTAATCTAATTTACATAAAATATTTTAGATCTTTTGAATCGTATGACTACAATTAACTAATAATATTAAAATCCTTATAGGTATGTTTCGTTTCAGAACTTGGATTTCTTATCGTCTCAACCTATAGGAGATGGCCTTTGAGCGCTGGGTAACCATTTATAATTTATTTTTGTTGAATTTTATACATTAAATATTTAATGGAATAAAAATCAAATTCATTTAATTCACATAAAAAATCTTAGTAAATCTAATATGTTTGTTTTCAAAACTTGGATTTTTCTTTGTTGCTACATAATGAAATTGTCCGTCTAGAACTATGAACCAGTTAATTTTTTTTGATTTTTATACCATCAATAGATAATGGAATAATAATTTAATTCATTTAACTTACATAAAATATCTTAAATCTTAACTAATTAGAATATACTCTTTAAATCCCGTTCATAATTATGATGTATAATTAAATTTAAAAATTATCACTCTAATTGTATTTAAAAACTAGTTTATTTACCTGCCTTCGCACGGGACATTCTTGGCTGTGGCGTAGGTTGTTTATTACCCTACTTTATTTAAATCCATTGTTGGTGTAACTGTTGGTGGTTATTTAACAAATATAATATTTCAAATGAATCGGTATAATTGTTTTGGTGGTACGCTGAATTACTGTATTTGCTGGTTCCAATATTTTTAAAATCCCTTCTTATTCCATGTATTGAATATTGGATAGATCACCATTCAAATTTAAACTTCATATTGTTTTGAGATGTAGTGATGATCAGTGAATGAGTTATACCTGTCTTTGCCCATTAAGAAAATTTTGAGTTTTCAACTGCTTTTGGGTGTACTCATACAACCTATGCCTTTTCAAATATAAATCACCCGAAATAACGGTTGAAATAATATTTTGTTATGTATTTTAATATGTAAATATTAAATATTGCCATATCTATCACGCCTTGCTGTGCTATATTTAGACATATACTTATTAACTTACAGCAATGTTTAATTTATTTTGGATCATTATTTTTTTTATTTAATCATTTTATCGAGAAGTCTGACAATTCGAGGTTTCAAATATATGCTATTTATTGTAGTGTATTTGGATTACACTATAATTGATGTTTTTCCTTTTGTAGTGTGAACAAAGTAAATAGGAAGATTTTCTGATGCATTAGCAGGACACACACAGTTGTCCATTTGAGAAGCATGAATTTTCAAAATTCAGTTCACATATTTGTTTTAATTATCCTTGTGTTTTGTTAATGATCATTGCAAAATTGAGTCGCGCTGGAAACTGCGATTTTAATAATTTTCATAATTCTTAATCGGTAATTATTAAAATCAAAATATTAAACAAATCAAATATTTCCTAGGTAACCAAAAAATAAAAAATGTATGCATCCAGTTCAAAACTGTTTCGATCCTTTAATATGGGATTTTCGAAAAATCCTTTCTTATTACACACTAGGTAGGTATGCGTTTTAACGCTAGCGTACGCGTTTTGATAACTGGTTTTTGAAACAAATATTATCCGGAGCGTACACGCAGGAAATTGTGTAACCTAATCTCGTTGTCTAAAATACTGTCATTTGGTATTTAAACGTATTCGTGTACACATCGTACAACGTTTTATATAAAAGATTGCAACTTCGTAAGGAGTGAAAAAAATAGTAACTAATCGTTGATGGTGGGTACACCCCACTAATCCTTAATACTTCTTAAGAAACCACTTAACAAATTCAGTAATTATTAATTGTTTTTAGACGAATATTTAGTCATATCTTTAAGGGGGCTCGAACTAAGGTTAAGTAAAAATGTTGAGCCCTCGAGCATACTCAATATTCAAGTTTTGCATTACAACCAACTACTTACCTCTTTCTGAACTGTGTTAGGCATTAAATACATAAAAGTATTAGTGTAATAAAAAAAAATATATAAATGATTGATATCTACTATGTATTTTATTGTTATTGGTACCCTTAAATTAATATTTTTCTGCAAATAAATTTTCAATTTTTTCTGTATCAATCAATTTTAAAATATTTTTTTCTATACATAAAATGAAGGTACCTGTAAATCTTTTCTGAATCATTGTAGTTCCAAGGCATGTTTTAATTTTTAAAATTATAAAAATATCGCGATTTTATTGACTTTGTATATACCCGACATTAAATTTTAACTTGATATCGATTATATTTTACAAATATAATAATATTCCAGGCTATACATTTATTCTATGTATAAAACAATTATTACTATTATTATATTAGTCCCAATGAATGTTTTCCTTGAGTCTTGTATACTCGTATATTTTTTTGAGATAGCTTTAATTATTTATGATTTGTACTTTTATAGTCACTATAGTTATTATAACAAATTTTTGCATGAAAATTTAAAAAATTTAATTTAATTTTTTCTGTTACAGAACATCATTTATTTTTTACCAATATTTTACAAAATTACATGCGCACGTTAATAGTTATTGAAATATAACTTATCACTGTTGAGAATTGATAGAAAAAAACGTAAATTTTTGATAAAATGATTCATACGAATAAATTATGATTTGGTAGGATTGGAAAATTAATGAAAAATGTTGTAAGAACTTGAACCTTCTGGAAAGGGGCATAAAAAATGTTTGGGAGGGCTTAAGTCCCCACTAACAATTGTCTATGATTATGTATCTCTTGTTTTGATAAGAATTTCAATAATTTTGTATAAAAGGAAAATTTTAGTGTAATATCACTAAAGCTTATGGCGTGTACAGAATGATATTACATTGCACATACAAAAACAAAAAAAAAAAAATAACCAATTAAAAATATAGAATAGTTTAATAATAATAATAATGTAAAGGTATTTTTTTTTTATTATTTTTATAAAAAAATTGTCGAAATTAAGTAAAACTTACTTGGCATCTTAAACATTTCTCTTAACAATATAAGAACTACAAATAAATTTTATAAATACTTTATTGCAATAAGTATAATACTGTAGGTATTCATATAGTAGTTCTAACCAAACTTGAATTTTTTGAATTTGTGGTATCTTTTGAATGTGAATGTGCCACAACAACTGATAAACACTGAACCCATTCTTCAGCATTTTTACCACCTTTAGGTTTTAATATAAGAGATTCTTCTCCAGTAAATATTTCAAAAGCTTTTGGTATGTTTCGAGCACCACGACTTACTTTTACACTACGAATCTGATGAATATCAATAGGAGTTCCTTCTTTATCATTTTTCTAGAATAAATTATATAAAATTATGTATAAAATATGAATTATCTATATGTATTTAAAATTAATTTTATTAAGTGTTAGAAACTATATAAAATATTTCAATATATTAACTTTATTTATCAGAATATTAAATATGAAAACATGAATTAAAATAAATATTTCTTCAATAATCATCATATAAAAATATTAAAAATTCGTTGAAAAATAACTATTTTACTTTTTATAAGTTGTGAATAGATAGATCTCTATCGATCTCATAGATAAGTGGCATATTATCTAATATTAATTTTAGACTTTGATAGTGGTAAATAAAATTCAGTTAATAAGTGTATATAAGAAAGGTCAGGAAACAATTGCTTTTAAGGAATGGCTTAATTCATTAAAATTATACTATTTTTAAAATTGTTCAAGTGAAATAAATTTGTAATAAATATAAATTTTAACTTACTGAGCCTTTATATGAAAGATGCGCTCCAGATAGAGTGAAATATCGCGTTCTCCATCTTCTAAATAATCTCCACCTTCCTTTTTTCTCTTTAAGTTGACCTTCAATTACCGGTTGACTATCTTGTAAAAATCCAACAGCTCGTTCTGGATGATTGCACAAAAAGCAACCCCAACCCCCAGCATTTAAACTACAATGTTCAAATACATCAAAGTAACCACTATTACGAAGTTCATTTAAGACAGCATCTTGATCTTTGGCACAGGGAAAGGCAGAGGTTACTAATGTTAAAAATGGTCTAGTTTCACATTTAAGAATATCCCAACAGTTCTTTAAGGCACTGACTGAAGGATGCCGTGAACTAAGGGCTGATGATGATCTAGCTTGAAGTGCAAGAAACATAAGATGAATCCAAACACGTGGATGCCTTGTACGTACAGTAAAAAGAGCACGGTTGTAAAGACAATGTTCACCTCGACCTTCACATGCAAAATGCAGTTTAGCTGTTTTTTTTGCTCTTCTTTCTAAATTTTATATGATATATTTTTAAAATCAATGATATTCAAAATATAGATTTATCAACACAAACCTTCAATTGTACATTTAGCAGGAGGTGGAATTCTAACTGAAACTTTCTCCATATAAGCTTTAATTTTATCTAAATGTTTTTCACAGAAGTGTTGCATAGTGTCCCTCATTGGATATGGCTCGAATACACTTATCCTCTAAAACATAACATAGTGTTAAATGCAAAATTTTAAGTAAAATAATCAAGAAAAGAATCAGAATTTATTATTATTTTATATATTGTTGAATTACTTGAGAAACACTTGAGTTGATGATTGTAACACTTGTATTGTGATTTCGTCGTGGAGTAACAGTTGAATAAATACCGGTATTAATACCAACAGGATCAACATTAAGACTAGGTCCACTTGATTGGATGTGCCCTTGGGATGTTAGACTTTGATTTAACGGAGAACTGCCAGCAGTACTCAAAGGTCGAGATACTGAGTTTTGTACACGTCCAGTCAAAGTTTGACTAATTGAATTACCTAATGAATCTTTAGAGGTAGTACTGTAATTGAAATTTGTAGTTATTATACTCCCAGTCCCTCTGAAATAATTATTTTATAAATATGTAAATTAATAAATTATAGAAATTATGAAATTACAACTTACAAGGGTGTTGTAACTGTTACTCCACCACTTGATATTTTAGTTGTAGAAGGTTTATTACGATTTGATGTACTAGCAATACAAACTTGATTAGAACTTAGTTTAGTCATACTTTTATGCAAACCTCCAACTGATCCAACTCGACTACCAGATACTGCAAATAACAGTTAGTAAATTTAATTTACTTCAAAATTTTAAAATGCATAACTTAAGTTTAAAAATTATTTTGTAACACTGTCACAAAATAGTTTAATATTACTATATTATTAATATACATTATATTATATTATTTACATTACATTATATTAATATATATGTACCTGGAATTTCTCAAAACTTAATTTTATTTCTCTATCTTAAGTTTTGAGTTTTTACTGTTTAACCTAAAACTGTTTTGCTTACCAGCATTTAAACGTGTCATACTACGATGAGCATTTGATGACTGTAATCTTCCTGTGCTACGACTATCGGCCATTAATCTAGGTCTTGGAGTAATCACAATTCTATTTAAAAATTTGTATTATTCCTATAAGTAATTGATTATAAATAGTATTTATCAAAATAAACCTTGAATTTCTGCCATTATTATCTGTTTGAGTTGGTCTAGTAATATTTGAATTAGTTGGTGATTGATTTCCACCAACTTTAACTATTGTTACACCACCCGAAATCTGATTTACATGAGAACTAAAAAAAAAAACGTTTTATAAAATACCTTTTTTTAATTAAAAATAATAAATATAATGATTACTTAGTGTTCCTGCTAATTTGTAAGACTCCTTCTAAAATTTTATCCGTAAATAATATTGGAAAACAAGAACATAGAAATGTAGCTTCACGCACTAATAGACTTTGACTTCCTCGATCTACTTTAGGTAAATGATCCATAATAAAATTTAATGCTTCTTGTGCTTTTGACTATGTAAAAAAAATATTTTTATAAACAATTAAGACAATTTTTACATAAATATTAATAGTACAAACCTTATTTATTTTACCAACAGCCGATAAAACTTGAGCAGCAATACATAGAGCATTTGGATTACACTCGGCAGCTTTTTTAATTTTCAAAACATAATCAGATAAAAGTTGTGGTTGATTTTTAGCTAAATTAAGAAAAACTTGCAATGTAGCAACAACTGTTTGTGATATGCATAAATATTCACATAATTGTGGTAAACTAGCTTCTAATAACTATAAAATATATGTTATCTATAATAATTGAATATTATTATATTTTATTATTATACGAACTGATGGTTTATTATTGGCTATAAGTGAGCAAAGTTGTAATAAAGCCAATTTTTCAGTGAGTTCACATAATGGCAGTAATGAAACTAAAGCCATGGCGTGGTCATGAATAGGATCTCTTGTCACTTCATAAATTTGTGGAAGAACTCGACATAATGGATAGTTGCCTAAAATAAAATATAACATAATCAGTCGAATGTATTTGGTTTAGCATTAAATTAATATGATGTTTCAAAACCAACCTGAAATTATAGAATCTATTATTAATTGTATATGATTTGATAGCAATGGAGAATTGTCAATTGCTGCTAGAGATAAATATGATGCCATGTTTCTAGATAATACTTTATTTCCTTTATGTAAAAATTTTACAGCTACTGGTAATACTCTTTTCATGACTTCTTTTTTGCTATAATTCTAAAATAAAATTTAATTTAAGAAAACATTTAGAAATGTAGTGATTAATTTTTATATTAAGATACATACACAAGTTAAAATTTTTAATTAGAAATAATGTTTCTGAAATATAAATTAATCTATATTAGTAATATAAATTTATACGAACAAGAAACATGCAAGATATTATGTCTGATGATATTTTAGCATGAGGCGGATCTTCTTCTTTTTGTGATGGTTTAAGATTATGATTAAGACATGATTCCAATAATGTAACCAAAGCTTCTGCATGCTGTTCCATTGACCCAGTTTCTCTAAATTTTTAATATTTTTAAAATTAATAAATAAATTACAGTTCAGTTCGTAAATAAAATAATATTTAATATTCATAATTTAATTATTTTTGTATAGTTATAACTTATATAACCTAAAGAACTTAAAACTAAACTAACCTAAACTTGAAACCCATATACTATTGCTCTTGAAAAAAAATGATTCTGAGTCAGATATCAAGAAATATTTAAAAAATTTTTTTGTTAATTAATAATAGTTATGCAAAAGGAGCTTTTTATTAAATTATATAGACTTTTTATTGAAAATTATTCTTGAAAAACATAACTAAGAAGTCTTATGAAAATTATACCATATATAACAAATGATGATGTATTTAATGTAAATTTCAAGTTTCTACTATTATTATTTTTTGAGTTATGATGAAAACAAAAATTTGATATGAAAACTATTATGATGTAAATTTTGATGGTTTTTTTTTTAAATCATCATTCATCTTTTTTCCATAAGTATTAAGAAAATTGTTCATAAATTTATAAAATGATTTGTCAAAGTATCAACTTCATCACATTTTCCATCTTATATTTTGAGTTATTTTGGTTGAAATTGTACGCATTACACAAAAAAAATTTATATGATAGTTAAATCAATATTAAATCAATCTACATTTGCTTAGAATTTAGAAAATTTTAAATTAAGAGTACAATATAAAATTGTTTTAAACTTTTGAAATATAAAATTATAAAATTAAAATATTAATGTAAATAAGATTTGATTAGTTTATAAAATATAAAAACTATTTCAAAAATTTTTAATTATTGGAAAAAATAAATCTTTATCTTAACATTTATCATGACTTTATAAAATATTAGTTAAAATACAATAGTTTTTGGAAATTTATGTTTCTAGTAAATGTATTTAATTACCTATTTATTATTGAAGCCCTTATATTAAATAAGGATTTTTAATGTTGGTGTTTTTAGTAACTGATTGTTGTGTAAACAGATATTTAATATATTTAGATACAAATGTTTTGAAGAAATTGTAAATATTTTGAAATTAATTATTTTATAGTACAATTTTTACCTGATTGCAGTAGTAACTCTTGTGATGCATATTTCAACAACACTTTGATCATTGTCATTATTAACATAGTCAGGTAGACTTGTGATTTCACAAATTATATTAATTACTTCAGATAAATCATTCACAATAGCATCATCCGAAACAGTAAATAAATCACCGGCCTGCAAATTAAGATTTTAATTTATAACACATAATAAATATCTATAATTTAGATTATACCTTTGATAAATCTTTGTAGTTCAATACTTGTGTAAACAGTTCATGCATTTCTTAAAACTTTAAATACAGCTATAGATTCAAAATTCTACGAAAGAAATAAAATAATAATAATTGCATAAAAATGTGGAATATATTCATTATTTTACAATTGAGTTAGCAACTTAATCACTTTATTTGCATGCTGAAGGAAGCATAATTTGGTAGGTACTAGTCAATAAACCACAAATAATGCGCGTTCCAGGGACCTCAACAATGATAGCAAGATAGATTCAATACAGATATAAGAATTATAGACGGAACGGCAAATATCAAGACTAAAATGTGTGGAAAGGATTAATAAAAAGCTATTAAAGGCCTTAATGGTCCATAAAGCAAAAAAAAAAACCACTTAATTTATTGTTGGAAGCTAGTTGCTAAGGTATATGTAAAAAAAGACACTTAAAAAAATATATTAGGTAATTTTCAATCACGAGTGAAATATACTCATCAAAAATATAAAATATAAAATATACTCATTAAATATATCTAAATATTATAATAATAATATTTTACAGTATTAATTAAATTTATAAGAATACAATAAAATACAAAACATAGCATCTATGAATATTTTTTCATATAAGTAATATTATTACAGTACATATTGATCTAGAATCACTGAAATAATGAAGTTACTTAAAATCTATTTGTTTATTTTTAACTTTTCACTAATTATAAATTGGTAAATTTAAATTCTTTGTTAAGTAATAAATAAATAAATTATGCTTAAGTATCTAGATCATTTAAAATGTACAAAATCATTATAATAATATAAGTTCTATCAAAATTATATCAATAGAAGGTAATTTTACAGTTCAATTAAATTAAATGCTTGTTTTAATAGTAAAATGTTTCTTTAAATTATTATTTGTACACAATATATTGGGCTAAATAATTATTTAGCTATCTAATTCTATCTATTCTAGGCAATGTATACTAGAAGTAGTTCCTTTTGTTATTACATTTGTAATCTTTGATAATTTATATTTATTGCTATTTATGTGATTTGGTGGTAATACAATATTCTAATTTTAAAATAATTATCCTGAATAATAAAAATCATTAATAAAAGCTTGAGAAAGTGACATGCATAAGCAAAATAATAAGTAAAATTAAAAAATAAATTTAAAATGTTTCTTAAATAAAAATAGAAAATAAAATTATATATATATAATCACCTTTTATTACTAATTTAACTATATGATAAAAATTTACCTTTAAATAAATGTTAAGCTTTAAATTATCACAAAACAATTAAAATATGCAATATTTTTTAAATTTAATAAGAATATAAAATATTATGTATAAAAATGCTGCAATTCAGTAGGTAATAAATGTAATACAATAACAATTTCTATAAGTTTACTAACACAGTAATAATGTATAAAATATAAGAATAAAAAAGTAATAAATCAGAGGTGTACTAAGATATAATTCGGACATTAAGTTTCTAAACTTTTGCGATGGTAAAGTTTTGTTTTTCAAAATAATAATAAATTAAACAAGAATAACATAAATATTAAAATTGTGATAACGGAAACTCCACGTTAAAATATTGATAACATAACAGTGAGTTCAGTTAGAACACCCATAAGAACTTGGAATTTATGTATTAATTCCCTAATTCTTATTATTAAAGAGAAATTAAAGCATATTCATAAAAGTATAATTATATTTTTAAAAAACTGAATAAAAACATCAAAAAGTATTAAAAATTATTCAAACAATAGAATTTGAAAAATTGAATATTTCTTATAAACATGACCTCATTTTGATGTATTCGAATGTTGGTCACTCTATATTTTCATTACTTAGCTGAATACTAAAAACACCAAAACTTATCGTAAACAAATAATGGGTCTAGGTAGGTACCTCTATACTACATGTCCACATTGAACATCAATGGATGTTCGAATGTTAAATTTTGTTCTTAACTATTTGTCGGTCATTTTTTTTTCCATTTCTTTATATTATTGTTATGAATATTTTATTTTGTTGATAACTATTTTCCCTTTTTGTTATTCAGTTTTGCATTTTCATAAAACGTGATAATTCCTATAACGAACTGTTTATAACAATTTCAAGTGATTCATTTCTCTTTCAACAAACATGGCGTAAGTATTGAACTCGATAATTTACAATTAACGATTGGTCTATTCATTTTATTTTGAACGACATTTTTTGAATAACAAATTTAGAGTTGACAGTTTGTCTGAAGATTCATCTGCAGATTCTGTAAAAATCATCGATAACAGTCGATTAGATAAGAAAAAAAAGAAAAAGAAACATAAGCATAAAAGTGAACGGTAAGTTCAATGTTAAAATACTTTTAAAAAACTTATTATTAAAATTATTGAATTACAATTTTACTGTACTATACTATTTTTGTTTATATTTATAATATTTCACATTGGTTATTAGTACACTTGACCACATGGTTTAGGTATTAGTAGATATTGATTTTATACATTAGTTTTAATTGCTTTACTTATGCAATATTTTATTCATATTCTGTAAAATCCAAGATAAAAAAATTTGTTTATAATTTAATAAGCAAATAGTATATAGAAATAAATAAATAAATAAATAAATAAATGCTTATTCTAGATTATTATTATATTTGTTAAGTATTTGTTAGTAAAATTACCATTGAAAATTGGGTAGTCACAATTTAATGTCTTTGTTTAAACCTAATGATGAATTTTTTATTTGAAACCAGTTGTACTTTACAAATATAATAATACTCCAGGCCAAGCATTTATTTATCTCTATTTATAAACTACTTGTTTATTTATTTATATATTAATTTACAAGTATTAACCATTTACTAATTTTTATTTTATTATTTAATAGATTTAGGTAAGTATCGTCAAATCTTTCTTATTTTGGCTTAAGTTAGTTTTTGATTTATATAATAACCATTTTAAGAATTGTTTATCTACAGTTTAATCAATGAATGGGTTTGTTTACTTGCTAGTGATATATACATGTGATCATTCTTATTTATTTTGTTTGACTAGAAATATATTTCTGTTTTTTTTTTTTTTATATATAGTTTATATTTTAAGGACTACATTAAATTTTTAACTATGTGATTTTTAATGTTATAGAAAACATAAAAAAACCAAAAAAGAAAATGGAGAATCTAAATTACGTGATAAAAAAAAATCAAATGGTGACCATGTTCAAAATGGAAAACAAAAACGACCACCATCACCACCACCACCAGACATAAGTAAAAAGAAGAAAATTGAAAAACCAACAATAACTGAAATTAATTTGGATGAAGAAGAAATGAATTTGGAAGAATTGATTAAGCAAAAGGTATTTTTTTTAATAAAAATAATATTTTATCTTTTTTAATTGTTTATGAAGTATTCCTCAAAAATTTCTATAGTCCCCTCCCAAAATTAAACATTCTTAGTATTATTTATTTGTTATAATAATTCAAGACCCTTAAAAAAATTCGTACAAATGTTCGCCTATGATAAAAACTAATATTTTCCCTATAAATAAATGATTAAATTAAAATATATTCAGAGTATTTCTAAAATGGTTGAGAAAACTAGTATACTTGTACTCCTTGCAATGGCCAAATGAAGAATCTTCAAAACCGGGATTTTATTTAATTATCTTTAAA
Source organism: Sipha flava (assembly GCF_003268045.1). Classification (NCBI taxonomy): domain Eukaryota; kingdom Metazoa; phylum Arthropoda; class Insecta; order Hemiptera; family Aphididae; genus Sipha; species Sipha flava. Next base: position 614,950 of record NW_020273627.1, on the reverse strand, counting down.
ACATTATTTCAAATCTAAAATATTAAGTCTCGTAAGAAATATATTTACTTTTTGTTTATAAATATATTTTATTTTTGAGCATAAATTCTGTATTAACATTTAAAATTATGGGAAAAGTATTATCCTTAATGTTTCTATTGGCTCAGTGCTGAATAAAACAAATTTATATGCTATTTTATGACTTTCAATTAATTATACTTAATAACACAATTTTTTATTTTGCCAAATCCAGATTTTATTTTTATAAAGTTAATAAAATACCAGAAAACTATACTTTATTTTTTTCAGATTAAATCGGATTACTTTGTATGTTATTTATATAATATAATATTTTTCAAAAAATAATTTACTTATTACAATAAAATTACATTAAAAAATTTTAAATTTTCCATGTATAATTTTTTGAAATTCTAGATGGAAGTAAAGATAAATTTTGTAATTACATTAAAAAGAATTTAAATTCTTATAAAATATTGTTTGTAATTTAAATCGGAAATCTAAATTTGTATAATGGTTCAATAGTTCATATTCAAAATGAATGTGCCATCTGTTTTGTTTTTCGTTTGATGAATAGATTTATGGACTTTTCCTTAGTACTTTTTAAGATTAAAATAAATTATATGTTTTTTTTAATTTAAATGTACTATAAACAATTTTTATTTTAGGCGCTACTTCAAGCTCGACTAGGAGCTTATTTGTCTGAATCAGATGACGGAGATAAGTCGATTTCAAAAAGAAAACCAACCATGAGAAAATCAGTTGAAACTATTAATTTGATTGATGATGAATCGGATGAAGAAAATAAAATTAAGAATTTTGAACGGTATATTGTTGCTTCTGATGAGTTTTTTATTATAAAGATATTAATTATTAATTTACTAATTTTTTTTTTTTTTTTGATAGTATAAGAAGTCCATCAAAGCGTAATCATGGTGGTGCCAATCAAGAAATAAAAAAATCAACTCGAGATAGAAGTTTAAGTAAAGACTTAATTCATTCAAAGTCAGATCGATTAAAAAAAGAGAAAGATCGTGAAAAAGAACGAGAACGTGATAAAGACTATGAAAGATCTCGAGAAAAAGATAAAGAACGACAAAAGAAGATTAAACATTTGGAAGATGAAAAACGACGTGAAATTAGGCGAAAAGAAGAGGAGATTAAAAAAAGAGAAGATGATTTAAGAAGACGTGAACTAAGAAGACGAGATGAAGAAATAAAAGAGATAGAAGAAGAAGCAAAAAGGCGAACAGAAGAAGTTCGAAGACGAGAAGAACAAATAAGACAACGTGAAGATCAATTAAGAAGGAGACGAGAACGTATAAAAAGTCCTATATGTAAGAATTAAACATTATGTAATTATTTTATCAGTTAAATTGAATAAAACTTTTTTTTTAGCCAATAGAGATCGCAATGCAAGAAGTCCCCTTGGTAAATGTTTTATTTATTTTATTATAAAATGTACTATAAGGATTATAATTATGTTAAATTACTGTAAAATTAATTAGTTTTTTCATCAATAATTTTTATTACAAATAAATAAATAATAAACTATTATTTTTATTTATTTTTATCATTTTGGTTTTAGCTTCTAATCGATACAGAGATCGGGATCGTGAACGTGATCGTGACAGAGAAAGAGAGCGAGATAGAGATCGGGACAGAGATAGAGATAAAAGATATAATAGAAGGTATGATAGAAGATCCCATAGTAAAGAACGGCATTCTAGGTAAGTAAGTTTCAATTTCAGTTTGCATTAACTTGTAAATATAATTTATTTGAGTTATTACTTAAGTTTAAATTTCACTGGACGAATAATTAATTTTAAAATGTATTTGTAGATCTCATAAAGGAAAAGATAGAGGCGACAAATATAAAGATAGTTTTTCTGAAGGTCTTAAACGTGATGATAAATCATCTTCTGATTCTGAGTGAGTATATGTCATGTTTTGCTAATATTTCTCGCTTTAAATTTAAAGTTAGATTAATTGTTAATTTAATTAAATATATTATAATTTTTTTTTGAAAACTTTTTTTGAATTTTGGGTTATAAATTAATTCTTCAACGGCTATTATTTGTATTGCTCCGGCGCCCAATGTACTTAACAATATTATTATAATATTTATAGTTATGAAAACTCCTAATAGTGACCACCGTGAGCCCGTATTTATTTTTTTACAAATTTACCATTGTATTAATATAATGTAACATGACATAAACAAATTGTATAACCATAGGTAATTCGTAAACAATTATGTTTAACCATTAGGTTATCAGCTCATACACAATATTATTTCTGTTCATTATAATACTGCATACATTTGCATGCAAGCGAATTCATTGTACAGTGTATACTAGTCAGTAGTCAGTTTATTATTTTCCAATTTTTTACTGCATATTATACCGCATATTTTAGTATTTTTTTAGCGCATAAAGTTCCGAGCCTTGCTTATAATTAATAAGTAAATTAGTAAGGCTTTTTATATAATTCATGAATATTAAAATTATTTTATAGTATTGATGTTAATATAAATATTGCTGAAGATGAAAATGAAGAAGAAATTATTGAGAAAAGAAGAAAGCAGAGAGAGGAATTATTAAAGGTATTTTATAAGTTTATTTAATAGCTTTAAAAATAATAATTCTCTTGTTTATTTTTTACATAAATTTAGAGATTAGGAGCAAATAATAGTAATTTGCATAGTGAAGATTCTATGAATCCTTCTCCTCATGGAAGTTATGCAACTGAAACATCTGCTCAGCATTCCCCAGAACCTCCTTCTCCCAAAGAAATTGATAAAAGATTAAATGATTCTGATTCAGCACCAGAAAAAGAAACTGCAAAGCCAGATCACGTTTTAAATCCTGATTTAATAAAAGGCAAATGGGATATGTTTGCTGAAGCTGATTCATTTCATGCTACACAACATGTAAATATTAATACTGTGTATTACTTATACTGGTCAATTAAAGTATGAAATAAATTTTTATATTATTCAGACTCCACAACCAGATGGTATACCAAATGGAAACAAAAGTGTTCCTGAAAATCCATCTTTAACAGACAACTGGGATGATGCCGAAGGTTATTATCGTGTGAGAATTGGTGAAACAATGGATTCACGGTATACTGTATATGGTTATACTGGACAAGGAGTATTTTCTAATGTTGTCCGTGCTAGAGATGCTGTACGAGATAATCAAGATGTTGCTGTTAAGATAATACGAAACAATGAAATCATGTAAGTTCTTCACATCAAATGTATAATATTTTAATTATTGTATTATAATTTTTATAATTTAATCTAGGCACAAAACAGGATTAAAAGAGTTAGAAATATTAAAACGATTAAATGATTCTGATCCTGATGATAGATTTCATTGTTTACGTTTATACAGACATTTTTTTCACAAACAGCATTTATGTATGGTTTTTGAACCACTTAGTATGAATCTTAGAGAGGTAAAGTATATTATTTATTAAAATTTGTTACGTTTATTTTATTTTATTTATTATTATTATTATTATCATTATTATTATTTTATATAATAATCTATAAACTATATATTAGAATAAGTTGATTATTAACATTGATTGATAGGTGTTTTTTAAACTTAGTCTTCAAAATACATATCTAGTCAAAATACTTATCTTTAAAATGTAATATTTCTTTAATATTTTCTATTATTTTATTATAATAATTTATGAATTAAATTTTAAAGATAATTGAAACATACAACATACAGTTAAATTATACTTTTTTTTTTAAGACATTTTTTTCTTACCGCTATGTGTTTAATTGTATAACTATTTTCAGCTCTATTTAAGTTTAAATCATCACTATCTACTCATCCACCCTCTTAAGATTGCTAGTGTAACTGCTCTACCTTTGTGTGTGCCATGGACATTGTATTTTGAGTATTAGTAAATCAATCAATATATATATCAAAAATATAATGGTTTTAATAAATATCTGATCCCTAATAATCAATTATTTTACTAGAGATAGATTAATATTATCTTTACGATTGATATTTAGTATTTTCTGTTTAACTTAATTTTTGAGTAGTTTTTGTATCACGATTATTATTATAAGAACTACTTATTTGATTAAATAAATTATAACATATTATAAATTTAAAGGTACTTAAGAAGTATGGCAAAGACATAGGATTGCACATTAAAGCTGTTCGTTCATATAGTCAACAGTTATTTTTAGCTTTGAAGTTGATGAAAAAGGCAAATATCTTACATGCTGACATCAAGCCTGATAATATTTTAGTGAGTATTTTATTAAATTTTAACTATAATTTAGATTTAAGTTGAGCAAGACGGAATTCCAGGATTTAGTATTGATTTCTGGCCAATGTTATTGCAAAATTATGATCATAATATTGACATTATTTGCCTTTTGGTAATTAGGTATTACCAAGTCCAGTTCAACTATGATACAACTCCTTGGAAAAATTAATTTCTGTGGTCTGCAGTTCCTGCGAATCTCATATTCCTGGTTATAACAAAAATAAAACTTTAATATTACTTTATTCATAAGTATATTCTTTTTGTTTTAATTCTAGGTAAATGAGAGTAAGTTAGTATTAAAATTATGTGACTTTGGATCAGCTTCTCACATTTCCGATAATGAAATCACCCCATATTTGGTCAGTCGATTTTATCGATCCCCTGAAATAAGTAAGTTCTTATTTATAATGTTTGTAAATTAATTAAGTTCATTTATGTGGATATTTTTTTAGTTTTAGGTATTCCATGTGAATTTGGAATCGACATGTGGTCTGCTGGTTGTACTATTTATGAACTTTACACCGGCAAAATATTATTTCCTGGAAAAACTAATAATCAAGTAATTAAATTAATTTTTTTATTATAACTAAAATGTTATGAAATTTTAATTTAATTAATAATGAATCATCATTTTTTTTTTTTATTCTTAGATGTTGAAATTTTTTATGGATTTGAAAGGGAAAATGGCCAACAAAACTATTAGAAAAGGAATGTTCAAAGATCAACATTTTGATAGTAATTGCAATTTCCTATATCATGAAGTTGACAAAGTTACTGAACGGGTATGTTTTCATGTTTTTTTTAACACAAGTTGATCTTATTTTAATCCTTACATTACTTAAGTTCTACATTTTAAGTTAGTTTTTTATAGAGAAATAAAATACATTTTGAAGTAACAAAATAAAATAATAACTATATATTTGTATAATGAATAATGTATATTTAAAATCTATAATATTTATATACTAATTTATTTATAATAATAGCAAAATAGAATTCTAGAATTTATTTGGTAATTACTGGTCATTATCTTTGCAAGAATATATTTTGTAATTTTAATATTGTATGTAAAGTAAATAATCATTTCTAAAGCCTATTTAAATTTAATACATTTTTATCTAAAATTTTATTTCATAATTTTTATATAAATTGAGTTAAATATATATTAAACGAAAAATCTAGAAGTTAGAACTATATAAAGATTGTATAGGTGCTTGAAATATATAGTATATACCAAATTTTAGCTCATTATCTAAAATTTAAGCAAAACGGAATTCTAGAATTAATTTTTTAATTTCTGGCCATTGTGTTTGCAAAAATATGTTCTATATTTTGAATATTGTATGCTTTGTAAACTATTATTACTATTGCAAATTCAAATATAATACATTTTTGTTAGGAATTGTATTTTATAATTATTATTAGTTAAACATTTAATGGTAATACTTAATTAATAGGTACATAATAACATTTAAATGCCATTATGTCCTCCTGTGTTATTAAACTATAACTGATTAAAGTGAGGTCAAAATATTTTTTGAAATTAGGAAATATCTTTAGAATATGTTAATAATGGTACTCAGTTAATTTTTCAAATTACTACAGTTAATATTAAGAAACTAGTTTTATTAGTGTTAACTATAAATTTCCTTAAAAATGACAACTAAACTAGGCCCGTTTTACACAAACCACTTTGAGTGTTGCCACAGAAATACATAGTAACATAATATTTTATATATTGTTTTTTTTTTTATGTAATGTTTAAGTGTAGTGTACTCATATATCAGGGGTGACTAGCAGATTGAACGTGTTATAAATTTGAGTCAATTATGACTCCTTTTTTTTTTTCTTTCAAGAATATTTAAATTTAGATAAATAACTATGAAAAATAGAATTTTATACCAAGATCAAGTAGGTTTAGAGGTATAGTGAACGTAATCTAATGAAATCCGTAGTAAATAACGGTCTTTATAGAGTTCGTATAAATTTAAATATGTGTATGTCAAATTGTAAAATTTAAGTTATTATTATTATTATTTTTTATTGCTTTTAAAGATCTATTCAGGACCTTCGCTGTTTCTACTATTTCTTGACACCTTTCCCTATTTTCAGTCTTTTAACTTTGCTCCTGGTGCAATCTTTGCCAGATCTAGTTTTAATATGTTCATCCATATTTGCCTAGGGCAGCCTCTGGGTTTTCTACCATTGATTTTACCTATCAGAACTTGTTTACAGGGACCATTATTTTTCCATAAGTGTCCTGCCCATTAAATTTATTTGCTTCTGTTAAATGCTATAAGTTTGATTTTTGAAATTACTGGTAGATATCCTCGTTATTTCTTAATCGATATTCTCCATTTTCAGGAATAGGACCATAAATTCGACAGTACATTTCTTTCGAAAATTAACAATTTCTCTTTGTATCATCAAGTTATTATTACATATTAATATTTTAAATAGAAGACATGCATGTATATAAAATATTTTTGATCGGTCACAACCTTTTTTTTTTTTGTCAATCGTGAACTTTTTAAAAGTTGGCCACTCCTGGTGTACATTATTATGTGGTTGTTTTGGAAATGAAGATTATTAGTTAGGTAATCTACATTTGTTTAAATTATGTACCCGATTTCGAAAAAAATTTCTTATGTGTTCGCAATTTACTTGCAAGGCTCGAATAACATAATTTGCAAATTGTAGTATTCATTGTGACAAAGACTATTAGACTATATGCCACTAATCACAGTTACGAATTATCACCGCAAATCATCAGACATAATTTTTATACTCCAAGTAATATTCTAGAAATATTGCAGTCTATTATTCCAGAACATACTATTTCCTTAAATTTTCTGGAGGTTCTTAAACTTGTGATCAATAATTAGTGGCGTGATCCGTATTAAGTTAATGAACTATTTTAATGTGTTTCTTACTGCAGCGCCAAAAAATGTGGTACAATTTCTAGTGATGACCAACCACATAAACGTGTTTGTGGCCCCATAATTTCGTGGTGACACGTATGTAAACATAAATTAAAAATAATGTATTTTCATCAGTGGTGCCACTGTATCTTTTCTGTGACAATACACTAAGTGGTATTAAGTATGAAACTGACCTAATTTCTATGTATGTCCATGAGTATATAATTATTAATTATTTTTACTACACTTATATTAAAATAAAATATTCTTTTATGATACTCTCTTATAATGTATAATTTATTTTTAGTTTTCTGATTTTTAATTATTTCATTGTTTTTTATTTTTTAGGAAAAAATTATAACAATGTCTTCAATAAATCCTAGTCGTGATCTATATACTGAATTATTGGGAAATCAAAAATTACCTGAAGATCAAATTCGTAAAGTGGGCCAATTAAAAGATTTACTCGATAAAATATTGACTTTGGATTCTTCAAAACGCATTGGAATATCACAAGCTTTGGTACATCCATTCATATCGGAAAAAAATTGATCAGTGTCCATAGTTATGCTTAGAAAAACTAACTCTAAACTTTGATTTTATTTTTTTGGTTCTTTAGAATCAAAGTAATTTAAAAAAACTTATTAGAAGTTTTCATATATTTAAATTATTTTTCACTTACATTATTTTGTACACAGTTATTTTTCTTTTCATCTATAAATATAAATTACAATTTATTGCAAAATGGTCATATTTCGGCTCGTATATTGTAGTTATGAAATGACAAATTATTGTTGATAATAAAGTACAATTTTAAAAAATAGTCTTTTAACATTTCGATTTTAAAATCTATTTACTCCGTGTGATGTTTTAATGTTTTATTATAGAATTCTTTCTATTTAATGATTTTTGTTTGTTTTGCAGAATGAAAACAAATTTGAAAAATCATACAACATGTAGAAATTGTCAGAAATCATTTCTCCAATATTAATTTGGTAATTAAATGATTATTATCAGGAAATCTAATTTAACTGTTGAATGAGACATTTTTAATGATGATAACTTAATGCCATTTTATTTTATTGGTTTCCTACTACAACTATTAGTGCGTACTTGGTTAGTTTGTGACAGTTTCAGATTTAATAAGAATTTGAATTTATGATATATAAATTATGTCTATAAATGTGATATTAGGTTTACCATAAATTGTTTATGAAAAATATCCCTAAAATCTGGAGTTGTCACTAGAAATGATTTCCTCTACAATTTACTTTACCTTTCAATTAGATAGGGTATAGATAATATTTGCAGTTTTAATTTCTTTGTGAGTCGTTCATTTTTCAGGGTTATCAAACAGAGAAGTGAATCAGAAATGGCTAGTTGGTATCCATACAGGTAATAAAATAATTTGATTAATGAGAATACATTGATATTTTCTTGGTAATTATTTCATATAAGAATGATTTTTATCGTTATTATTTTCTTTTAATCATCTCCATTATTCCTTACTTCTTTGAATACAAGTCACATATAATTAATTTTCATTAAAAACATGTGGTTATTTTTCATGCAAAGTTTTTAATTTTTTTTTTGCAACTTTTAGGCAGTGCTCGGAAAGTTCCTTTTTCAATGGAACTAGTTACATTTACATTCATCTTATTAAAAAGGAATTAAATCCTTTTCCATTTCTGGCTTGAAGAGTTCCTATACGAGGAACATTTTTTGTTCCTCATTAATTTCATAATTTATAGTCTGAAAAGTTTTTCAGTTTTTAATAATTTTACATTTATAAGGTTATCATGACTGATATGACATTAAACAAAATTAGCCATCCATATTTTGTTTTGCGGGTAGACATAGATACAATCGCTGAATCAATTTAGTAGGTAAATTTCTAAAAGAAGAGTTATGATAATTATTTCTCTTAATTCTAAAATTTATTAAAATTGTGACTATTTAAGATTAAACTAATGAAATTTATTGATATTCCTCTAAAAAAGTTAAAAAAATTCCTATATATACTTTTAAATGAAAAGAAACTAAATTCTTAAAAGTTTAAAGAAATTAAAGGAATTTATTCCATTTAGCCCTACTTTTGGAGTACTCTTCTTTATTTATAATTCATGATGGAGAATACTCTTAAAAGTCTTAACACTTTTTCACATTTTCATCTCTCTTTATAATCAAGTATTTTATCTATTTTTAATATAAATTAATGTTATGTATACATGTATTATGACATTATAATTGTTAAAGTGAGTGTTATAGATCCAAGTGAAGCAAATTATATTTTAATATATTATTGGATTACAAGTGTTCCAAAAGTTTAATTTAATTCCTATTTTTATTGGAGTAAAATAAAAATAATGACAATTTATACGGATTAAAATTCTTTGATAATATTCTATAAAATATTATAAGAATGGTTTTAAAAAATAATGTAAATTTTCTGATATTTTTCATAATGTTGAACCTGATTTTGTTACTTCATATCAGGGATGGCCAACCCGCGGACCCATGCGACCCACCTTGGAAAGTTTGTGGCCCGCAAGATCTATCAAACATTTACAAAATAAATTTATTTTTGTCCCAATAAAATATTCTTGAATGCTTGTACAACGCAGAATCCGTATTATTATTACAACATAAACACAACAAACTATTTGATTCATCAACAAAACCTTTGTTCCCAAGTATTGTCGATGAACTATGTTATGCAAGTAATCATATTATGGAATAAGTAGCATTGAATTACATGCGCTTCCACACCGAAAAGTTAAAGAGTTCTTGAAAAAATTAGATTCATAATACGGCGATAAAAACAATAATTCATTCTGTTTATTTCAAATAATTAATACACTAAAACTTATTTTATTCTAATAATTAATCCTGTGTAAAATGTTTACTCCAGATTTTTTTGTATGGAGGAAAAATACTAATATGTGGCCCGTAATGTATTTCCAAAGTGGCCCACAAAATCATTTAGGTTGGCCAACCCTGTTTTACATAATTAAAAAGAAATCAGTCTTACAATGCCTTGCATTTTAATTAGAATATGGCCAAATTTAATCTGATACTAAGTTGTGGCCCAGGAAAATTTGATAATTTAGCGGCCCGTTTTATAATTTTTAATAAACGGGCTTGTAACATCATATAATTTATAAAGTAACCTTTGTTCTATACAATTTTTGAAAACTGAATCAAACATTTTTACTTGTATCTTCATATTAACTTTTGTTGGATAATAATTTAATTTTTTTTTATTATAAGAATATTTTATTAATATATTAAAATTAATTATTTAGTTGTAGACCTTTTAAGTTTACTTTTTTGTAGTTAAAATTATGTTTTTGCATTCTAAGAATAATTTCCTACCATTTTAACAATTATATTTGTAAATATTGTATACCCCTAATTTCCTTCTCATAGAAATATATTGACTGAAGCATAAAATATTTAGGTTTCCTTAAAAATAATTCAATTTTTTAACTAAAAAAAGCTATTGATGACTTGCATCTGGCTTGTATACCCATACACAGTGACAACTCCGGGAAATAAGGATATAATTTATATAATATGTTTGTTTTATTTTGAATTTTTTTAAACAAGTAAAGACTTCTGCACCTAGACACAATTTTGGTGTTAACAAGAGTTACTACTTGCTGGTTATTGTTTTTGAAGCTAAATTAGAAATTGGAAGATTTGTTGAGTATATAAATGATTTGGATTTTTTTCAAGATAATTTTGCTTCTTTTAGCAATGCATGTTTTTTGTTAATATTTTTATTTACAAATATATTTAAGAATGTTTGAAATATATTAACTTGATTTATCTAATGTATTTTTCCATATTTAAAAGAAATATATTAATAAATATAATTTAATGTATATCATAATGATTTTTAAATACTGTTTGAAGTGTTTATATTGTATGACGCTAAAATTAAAATTGACCTTAAATAAAGGTATTTTTTTAGGTAAGTACCTTTTTTAAAGTATTTACTCAATATTAGTCCAGATTACAATATATAAATTATGAAAACCATAGCAATTCAATTAGATACATCTTAAATTTATGGTTATACTAATTTTCGTATTTTGTTAACTAATTATTTATTATTAATATGTATTTAAACTTTGCAGAACCCTGAGTATTGTACGTTAAACCAATAACCTTTTGTAGATTATCTTTTTTTATTCTATTTCACTCATCGAAATTATAAAATAGAAATACTTAAATAAGTATCTAACATAGAAGTCTGCATGTGGCCGAACATCCCCAAAAATGTTGTAAATGGGGCCCTACATTTTAAGCTTAAGAGCAAGAGACCTCCATTTTAGCTAATGTTTCTCAAATTAAATGTAAATTATTCTAAAATATTTGATAAAAAAATAAATCGTAATTTGTAATAGAAAAAAATAAAACAAAATGTTCTAAATTTTATGTAAAAACTTATTTCAATAATTTAACAGCTAAAATTGACTACAAAAGTAAAAAATATATTGGGACTCAGTGGCGCCCAAACATTTCCTTCTAACCTGTAGAGTTGATAATCTTAACCATGTTCTAAAAATTACCGCCTCTCAAATAATAATAGTTCCATAAATACCTATCTAAATTATAAGTTTGTCCAATTTATAACTCGACCTTTGGTACCTAAGTACTGGTTACACGCGAAACGGCTAATTGATATGAAATATGAATATTATTCGTAATATAATAGATAACAATAATAACATGACGATATGGAACGTTATGTAACGTTCTGATCAACATTAGAACATTAATAACCTTACTACTACGATTTCTCGATAGTCGATTGTATAATACTTTTTTTTGTGGTATCACAATGTGAAATAGAAGTTAAACAGCATATTTGTAATTTAAATATTTTACTCATAAACCTAACTTAATCTTACTTCCTTATCCCCACCAAACACCTGCAAAAAATGCTTACTTTTTCATTTTCACAACTCCCCTAAAAATCAATCCTGGTTGCGCCACTGATCATAGGTATTCCTCAAAATAAATTGGCTTGCGAACCCTATATACCATCTGATAGTTACGAGCATTGATTGCAGTAGCGGTTTTGAAAATACAAGTTCTCTAAAGAACTGTTACCACCACAAAATACTGCTGGTAAGTACTGTGTTGTATTATAATACATAGGGTTGCCATACGTCTCCCGAAAAACCGGGATTGTCACCAGTTTTGGACTTTTTGTCCCGGCTTAGACGTTTATAGGAAATTTAGTACCTATTGTTTAATTTTTAATTTTGACCATTTTATCTCAAAGTACATTTTTAATCGTAATCGATTAACAATATATAATAAAAACATATTTTGTAATTTACACTTATAAATATTATAATATATTTTATTTTACAAACATTTTTTTAAATATTATATTACCGGTCATTAATAGTCCTCTTCAGAGGCATATATATAACTTTTGTATGGGGGATCATTTGCAAACAAATCATTATTTTTATTTTATCATCCTTTTTTTTACGTTTCTAACGTCCTCACACTAGGAACATTATTTTATAACATTTAAAAAAAGGCCTAGGTGGATCTGACCTCCACATCACCCCCTTGTATACGCCACTGATACTATTAATATATTAAGAATTATATAAAAAAATATATTACTCAATATTGTGTTTGTGTTGTTCCGGTTCCGCCTTATAAATATATGGCAACCTTAATAATACATATTTATTATATTGTATGCTAGTACCCTATCTCTGGTTTATATTGTGGTATCCACATTTTTGTTTTTTAAACAAAATCACAAACAGTTGTTTAAATTATTCAATTAATAGGTGAAATTAGGTACTATGTAGATTGTAAATACATGTGTACCTATAAATAATAACTAGGCTTAGGGACTTCTAGCATTTGCATACTTTTTTAATTATTGTTAATTATAGCAGAGTGCGAAATAAATTCGTTTCTCGGTGCCATGATATCAGATCTAAAATTTAAATGTGCATATTTTTGCGTATTTGCTAGATTTTGCAGGAGAGTGCTTATTTTAACATTATTATGCTTATTTTGCATATTTTGACAAATTTCTCAAATTTTATTATTTAAAATTAAAAACTATAGATACATATAACTATATATACATATTTCAACCGATCGAGAAAAAAAATGTACTAAGAGGACTTTTAGTATGCCATCTGCAAACTACCTCTCATATCTCGTTACAATTTGTAAGTATAAATAATACCATTGGTTATAAATAATACTATTTATAATCAATGATAATACTATAAACCCGTATCGACCGTATAATCCGCTGGATATTGACCGGATGCCGATAAAGATAATAGTTGATATAGAATAATAGATTATTTGTTAGGTATTTAATTCAGTCGATTATTATCCGTCGTTGTTTTTGCGTCTCACAACCACACAACGTTGAATCATACGTAAAACGTCGTACGCGATAATTTGTAACATAGTGTTATGCCGAAATTACAACAGTCTACGAGTAGCCGACTACAAAATTTTGTTTCGTAGTTTAAAAGTATATTTAAATCCGATGGACATGTTTTATTTTGTGTACTATCTGGTTATTTTTTTTTTTTAATGCATATAAATGCATATTATATTGCATATTTTAATGACTTTAGAAGCATATTTGTGTATTTTTTAGAGCTATAAGTCCCTAAACCTAATAATAACATATTGGAATCCAAACTCCTTACCAACCTTACTCCAACCTTATTTATGAAATCGTGTTTGAGCATCTTTTTAAATACTAGATAACCGCTCCTGATTGATTGTATTCTATAATCAACGACATGAATTATTCATTTTACGTTTCATATTATTAGGTAGTTTTATATTAATTTTAGTTATTACTTATTATTTATTTTAAAATATTCAATTTTCTTTCAAAAAATATAACAAAGTCCAATAAAATGTAAAAATACATTAAGATTAATAGTCTACATATTCTATGTCAAAACCATAAAATTATTAGTTATCATGCGTAATTAAAAAAATTGTTTGTTTGAAAATTAGGCCTAACCCTTAAAAAATAAATTGATCCGAAAGATTTAGCTTTCTCTGGACTCGGCGAAGTTAAGTACGGCCCAATTTGCTTTCTTGGAGTGATACTATACGCAGTCTTCTAGACCAACTGTTCTCAATAAGTCGGATACTTATCAAAATCACTGTAATGAAAAAAAAAAATAGAAATATTTATCTTACCAACTACCTACCTACAAAGAAAAAAAATGAGTAAAAGTCAATATGTAGTGATGAATAGATGTAATACTGGCCGTCTAGAGTTAAATGGAATATAATACGAAAACATTTCAATTCGAATACAAAAGAGCAAGGTTGTATTTGATGGGGGTGGGTGAAAGGGGTATTCGCCCCCTATGGCACATATTTTTTTTGAATATAATATATTGATTTATTTAAAATATATAATGTATAAATAATTAAGAATATAAATTACTAGTCTATCATTATATTATGTTATTATTACAGGAACATGAGCTGTAGGTAATGAACTGTAAATTATTTTTAAGTCTGTACTAAAGAAAAATTAGTTTCGCCTCCTCCCCCCATGGCCTCAACTCAAATAAGCCCTAGCAATGGAGCAGGTTCCCGTGAAGATAAAGTTTTCGCGTACGCCGGTTACGTGGGACACGGTTCACGGAACAATCAGTGGTGGTAGTGAAAGCGGCGCAGTCACCGAATCGCAATACGTCCGTAAATAATTTGAAGGTCCGCGCCGTCGTACCGCGTCCCACGCCCTATCCGCTTGTCGCCCCTTCCGCTTACTCGTCGACCGACGGCGATTAATCCCACGAAGTAGTCAACCCGGAACACTGTCGTTGCGTCTTTTCATCTGTCTCATCTTTCGTTTCATTTGCTTACTCGTCCCGTGTTCGTTGACCGGCTGCTAACATTTAGCAACTTTGTGGTGTTGTTCAGCTCTCAGGAGACGAAATCTAACTGTAAACCAGAATCTCCAATTCGAACGATATGGCTACGGGTGAGTGCGATCGAAAATAACGTACGATTTGTTCAACCAAAACCACATAGGTTACGAACTACCGACGATCGGTGTAATAATATTTTGTTTTTGGCGTTAATGTTCGCCGGTGTCCGGTCGAGCTGTCGGATCGTGAGAAACCTACGCGAAAAGTTTGGGAGTGAACACTGCGAGCTGTGCTTTACGTGTTATAATAACGATTCACAATGGTCAACCATCTTTTCCCTCTCCGTCTACGATTCGTCTATTTTTGGCCGATTATTCTAAATTTTACTCGTGTCAATTAAAATTCCAACATACATCATAACTCGTTATAATTATAGTCGAATAATTTCGTATTTGTTGTACTACTACTTATTTTTTCGGTAATGTCACGGATAGTTCTTTAAACTCTTTCTTTTATGCTATTATTGCCATTGGATTGAGAAAAAACACCAGATTAAAATACAGATTTTATTTGTTAGTGATCCGATTAATATGATATTTGTGTTAAAACCTTAGTTTATAATACTGCGGCTAATATATTTTGTTAATTATTATTTCACTTTTTGTGTATGTAATGGATTACTTATATTTCTAAATATTTTTATTGATTTTATGATTTTTTTATTATATCTTACATGAATCGTTACTGTTTACAAAATATCGAGATTAGGTTAGAAAATAGCTAATATATGAATATTATTTTTTGTGAATTTAAATCTTCTAATCCAGATGTTACTAAATCTACTTAATCTATTACTACTAAAGCTACTTAATCCTACCTACCTAAAATAAATTGTCACAAATACCTAATATCCTAGTGTTCATTATTGTTTATAAAATTAAATAGGTATTCAATAGGCATTCATCATTATTAATGATACATTTGTAAGCACACTTTTTAGTCATGGTTAATATAAACAATATCTAAAAAATCTCCAAGAATATTTCTATTTCCTATTTAATTAAAAGCAATTTTCGTTTTTGTTTTAAACAATAGAATATAAATTTGATTTGTCATTGAACATTTCTCATTTTTATTAGTCTACTTACATACATATATTTCATTATTTAATCTACAGTTTTTTTGTGAGTTACATAGATATTAATACTTATAATTATTTATTTATTTATATTCAGGTAATATTTTTATTTTTAAGATTACTCTTTCATTAAAATAATATGTTTGTGTTTTTATAATTTAGAAGTAACTACAACTGATAGTCAAGAATATAAATTCTATCCATTGAATTTTGGTGCTTTGCACTTCAGCGTCAAAGCTTCAAATGATGCTCATATTGCTTTAACTGCTACTGCTGAAAATAAGCCACCTAAATATGAGGTATTATATGTGTTTCATTATACTTAAACTGTTATGCTCTTTAGTAGATTAACAAAATTATATGTTCTAAAAATTTTTATTCATTAGTAAACATTTCAACATTGATTTTGGTTGGTAAATTATGCGTTATAAATAAACTGTACAAGATATTTTTTGGGCCATGAATAGTTTCAAATTAAATGTTTAATCATTTAATAATCTCAGTAACTTTTAAAATAAAATACATATTTTTCTTTTTTGAGTTATTCATTCTTTGATGATTAATGCATTTTAACAATTAAAATTAAGCAATTATTCATGTGCTTGTGTATTTATATTTATTATTTTATCTTCAGCTCCAGTATGACTTAGATTAATTTGTTCAAAGCCAAATATTATAATTGTCAGTCAAAAGTAGTCCAATGTTGGTTGATTTTTAATTTTTTGTTAAGATATTTTTACTTATTTTTTAATTTTTATGTTATTGTTGTTACTAAATTGTAATGTTACTAGCTTATATTATTATGTATTATGAAATGTGTAATTTTTAATAATATGTTTATAAATAGATATTTCTGGGTGGTTGGGGAAATTCAAAGTCTTCCATACGCAAAAATAATGAAGAACCAGACAAGGTTATTGCTGATACTCCAAAAATATTGAATGGCAGTGAAGAAAGATCATTTTGGATTAAATGGGGAGGTGGTTTTATTGGTGTAGGAAAACAAGGCGAAGAAAAACCTTTCATGTCATGGCAAGATGAAGAATCTCTTAATGTTTCCTTTTATGGTGTACGTACTGGATGGGGAGCTACTGGTGTATGGACCATTGAAGGTTTGTTAATTGTTTATACATTAAATTATTTTATTTTTATATATATATATATATATATATATATATATATATATATATATATATATATACAATATTGTATTGTTATTAAGCTAACATTTTATTTTCATTTTATGTTACTAGGTACTGTAAAATATTATTAAAAATATTATTTTTTTTCACGTTAATTTACTTTTGATTTATTTTTTAAATTTAAATAAAACAGATAACATTTACATAAATACCGAAGATAGTAAAGATTACATATATCGAGTTATACTTCATGGATCAATCAGTTTTTCAGTTGATAGTGCTAATGATGCACACATTGCTTTGACAAATAAAGCTAATGAATCTGACCCTATAGTAGAGATATTACTTGGCGGTTGGAAGAATACAGCATCTGCTATACGTTACAACAAAGAAAAACCAGATAAGGTTTTGATATAAATGTTTTAATTCACTCACCATTGATGTTGGGCCTATTTTAACCTAAATAATATAAATTCTTAAATAATAAGGTTAACAAATTTTTTATACGTACATAATGTTGATGAATTAACAACTAACAATTACTACCAATTTGTTCTACATTGTTCTAAATGTGTGATTTTTAAATTACAATAGAATTATTATACTAAATGTATAAAATGCTTATTTAAAGGTACACATAGATACTCCTCAACTTCTGAGTAAAGATACATCAAAGAAATTTGTCATATTTTGGAGAGATGGTATTTTTGAAGTGTTTTGTGACAATTCTAAATTATTAGAATGGAAAAATTCAAGTCCTTTTAGCATTTCTCATTATGGCATTCGCACTTGTTGGGGGGCTGTTGGTAATTGGCGTATTCATGGTGCAGCAGATGATCAATTTAAAAGCAAAGTAGTTTCTACCCCAAAACCAAAACCAAAACCTTTGAACGGAAAAGGTTAGGATAACCCCTTGTGTTAATTTTGTAAAATGATTAATTTGTTATTGTATTTTTTCATAAATGTGTAAACAATTTTAATTAAGTCGAGAATTGAAATATTGTTCTAGCTCCGCCTGCAGCTTCACCTGGTTGGAAACTTGATGGACCCACATCTGGTCCAGTTCAATGGGTTCATGCCAGTAACGGGCAAATACCTCCAAATGCTTTACCGGGTGGTTTTGATGCTACCAATGAACAACTGTATGTAGCTAGGGCAGAGCATAATGGTGCTCTTATTCCTGGAAAACTTGTTCCTTCTCATGGTGTTGTTTATGTAGCTTGGGGTGGTGTTGAGAATCCTAAAGAGAATTATGAAGTAAGTGTTTTTATTATTTTTCAATTTAAAAAAAAAAAAATGTTTTTTATCTTAATATTATTTAGGTACTTTGCAATTGTTCTGGTACTTGGGTAAAAGCCAATCAAGGAGAAATTCCTGTTGGAGCATTATCTTCAGGACATACAGAAGATGGTGAACCTTTATTTATTGGTCGTGGACAACATGATGGTTCTGTTACAGTTGGGAAGGTATGTTATGTTATGTATTATATTTCATATTATTAATTTATTGACATATTAAATTCATAGTATAAAATAGATGACGTTATATTTTGTATCTTACATTTATGATATGTATTTGTAATTTAATTGATGTATATTTTTTTTGTTTTTACTTTTAAAATTTTTTTATCGTGATAAGGAGTTTTTCATATTTATACGCCAATTATAAAAATTAAATGAAAATAGGTAAGTTGAATACCATATTAATTTCATTATCTGTGAACCAAAGCTTTACGCTGTGTAAATTTAGATGTTATTAATATAATCAGGGGTTTATTTTGTATGCCATACAAATTACTTCCATATGGGAAAAATTTGTTTTTTCTTTATATATTATATGTATGTTTGGAAACAGTTTGGAAGACATACAAAACAGACCTCATGAATTTGACTTTATTGTAATTATCAATGGTAATCCCTATTTAAATTTTGCTTACTAACTAAATGATAATTATTTCATGGTAACTACATTTAACAATTTATAAACAATTTTTTAATAAGTTATTTTTTAATTAAAAGAAATAAAAACATTTTAACTTAAAAATAACAATTTTTTTTTTTTTTTTTGAAGAGAAGGAGGTAACTAATATTTAGAAAGTTATATTTTCTCTATATATTGCTATATAATTGTATGCATTTATAATAAATTATTTATTTTTATAGATGTAATGAAATTCATAATTTCTAGGTAAATCAAAAGGAGATAAAAACACAGAAAAGTGAAACAATAGATAAGAATTGTTTACTCTTTGACTCTGGAGACAAATCTAGTATGAATTCATTGATTATGACATTATTAAAGAGTTCATTGGAAAAAGAAAATGATGATCATGATGTTTTTGGTGCTTATGTTGCTATGGAGATAAGAAACTTAAAAAGTTCTGATTTGCAAACAAAATTAAGAGCAAAAATAAGAGATTCTATATCTCAAATTGTCAATGAAGATTCTATGATTAAAAATGAACTTACAGGTAATTCTAATTTAAACAATGAAGGTGATAATGTTATTGAAGATATTTCAAAACGCAATACTAAAGATTCTTCTGCAAACAATGAAAGTATGGATGGTATGTCTCATGAAAGAAAAATAAGAAATAATAGTTGGGAATTCATTAATTAAATCATGGATATTTGATTTGATATAATTTTTTATATTAAATAATTATTTTTGTTTGAATGTTAATATTATCTTATTTGTGTTATTTTATTTAAATTCGTCACCATGTAATGTTCTACTATTGGTAATTGAGTGAACATGGCACTTTCCTCAATGTTTTTTCATTTCAATTTACTATTCAATGGACATAGAACCTGAAAACATAACCTCTCTTTTCTCATTTTTCATGTATGTAATGTTTATTAAATTATATTATTGTACCAATGATTTTATTTTACTTTGTCTGGGCTTGTCCTTGTGTAGTACTAGGCTCTGGCTTTATAAGTTAGAATTCTGTCCAACACTTTGTCAGTGCTCTCTATTAATCATATTACAAAACTAATAACAATAATAACCAATATACTTTTAGCTCACCAAAATCATAATTATGGTTGTTTATGACTGGATAATAATCTAAGAAATATTCATAGAATTGTTTTATTTATCAAATTATATTTAGAAATATATATTTCTTGAAGGTATTAATTGATGAATCAAAAATTTAAACTAATGATTTTCTAAAAAATAATGAATGTCATATTTACCATAATTCCAATGACTGGTTGTTTTTAATTGATTAGTTTACCCATTAATTTCATTATTACCAACTTAATTTCAGAAAATTGTGTGTAAGAAATAATAAAAAAATGTTGACTGAAACTTGGTTATAATAGTTAAAATGTATACTGAAAATGTAGTTAAATGTATTATTTTATTTTTAAAACTCGTAATTATTACTCTTATTATATGATTTGTGATTTATTTACTTTTGTAGTAAAACTGTTTTGAATATTTATTTTTTATTTTATTTTTTTATCTATTATATTTGTTGTTTTAACGGTTTTGAATAAATTTTTTATTTTTAACTATTGTTATTTTGTTGTTTTTTATTGTATCCTTCCATTTTTTATTTACTCTGAAAATAAAACCTTACATTTTATAATTTTTCTTTTATTTAACTTATTATTTATTGACACAAAATATATTAACCTGAATTATGTTTTTAAAAGGAATACATATGTTGCTAAAATTAATTTTCAGTTGAAATTTTATAACTTTTAAGCTTCATTATTCAAAATGGTGTTGGGTGTTACTAAATTGTATAAATTTCATTATTATTGACAATAAATTAGAATTTCTTAAGTTTTCCATTATATTAGTCCCAAAAAAATATTCACATTTATTACTTACCTACTATGTACAATTACATTTTTTTTTTTTTATGTAATTTATGAATTTCAATATTAACTACTATGTTTTTGATTCTCAAATCTAGTGAAAACAGCAGCTATACAACATAAGAGATTGATATTAGAATTTTTAATGTTTTATTGTTTTTGTAGGATATATGTTTACTTATTTTTAAGATAAACATTTTATTTATCATTTTTTAGACTTTCTTTGTGGTTATATGTATCTAATAATCGTCTAATGTTAATATTAGACAATAATTATTTAGAATTTATCAATGTTAAAGTGGAAGTGTAATAATTCAAAATGTCGATGTTAATAAGATTTATTATTGTTACAGGTTCAGCCTAGTCACAGTGTATGTTACATACCGTATGGTGGTGAAGAAGTACCTCTTGATGAATATGAAGTATTAGTTGCTTAAATGTAACAAAATCATAGATGTATTAAAAAAATTATTTGAATGTTTGGCCGAGCTTATTGGAACCACACTCTTAACCACTAAATGTTTACATTATTTATAATTTTGAAGATAATTAAATTATTGAATAAATCTCTTATCACTAAATATTTACATTATTTTTAATTTTGAAGATAATTAAATTATTGAATAAATCCATCATACCATAAATACTACCGTTTTTATTTTTCATTCTTCATTTTTTTGTAATGCCTTATATTTTGATATTATTGTTGGATTAGAGAACCTAAATAATTGTTCTAAAAAGTATAGCATGTATAAATTTATTTTAATATTTTTAAATAGATTTTAACATTTTAGTTTTGTATTTTGTTTAGAAATATATATACTAGGGGGTTTTATACTATTGGTATATTTTAGTAATATTAACAATTATCTAGTTAATGCTGTAAACATTATGTTACTTGTTACAATCCATTAAAAAAGAAGATATGGCATTTAGTGCTATATTGGTAATTAGTTATTTTAGTATTTATGATATTGATTAATATAAACGAGGATTAAAGTACATTATATAATCTTTAGTTCATACAATAATTTTACAGCAGTCAGGATATTGTAGGTTTTATACAATAAAAATATCCATTTTTTTTGATACAAATGTATTATGATTTAAGTTATGGAACATTGTGTGGTTACTCAACCGGGAGATAGTAATTTATAATACTAACATATAAACTTAACGCTAACCAAATAAAATTCATTATTGCCATATTCAATTTAAAGATAATAATTTTAAGTTATTGTATAGTAATAAATATAAGTTAAATAGTTACGCACAACTGGGACTTTATAATAAATATAAGGAAAAAATATTAAGTTATGAAACAAACTTCACAGTTTACGTCGTTATGCAAAACATACTCAATGTAATTATAGTTAACATATTGAATAATTTCGGTGTACAAATAATAATGGAAATTTTAAAACACTATTTATTTGAATATATCAATATAATAAAATAAGACCTTAAATTGATAATATTAACTTCACATGAACATTAAATGGTATTAAAATTATTTTATATATTTGTCCATAAACTTTCTGTGGAAATCAGAACGAATGCAATCATTGATAAAGGTAGTGCTTTTTTCTGGTTCTGTGCGAGCACAATTTTTAAAAACCACATCATCATTCCAACGTCTTTTGACTTTTTGGTTAACTTTAGGTACCGTTGATCCATAACTTAATAATGGATTTCCTTGAAGAATATTTTGGATTCTGATTTGTTCTTCAGCTTCACGTTTATCAGCTTCCTATAGAATAAATACAAAGTTAACTTCCAATCAAAATAAAATTTTATTTTTATATTTTATAAAATGTAATCTAAATTAATACTTTGAAATTTAACTGATGGTTTTTTTTAACTTGAACAACAATTTCAAAATCAAATATCAAACATATAATTAAAAATTATAACTTATTTATTCTATTATATTTTTTTAACGAATTTAACAGTTTTAAAAAAAATCTTTAATAATAATTATATAGATGTTGAGATGCATTTACCATACGAGCTTCTTCAGCCATCCTTTCTTTTTTAATTTTTTGCAATTCTTGCATCAACTCTTCTGCATCATCTTCACTGTCATCATCATCAGAAGCATCAAGATCTAATGGATCATCAACATCTAGTGTAGCGATTGGTACATGTTCAGGTCGTATTTTTTTTTTAAATTATTTGTTCAATTTATAAGTTATACAATTCTATATTTAAAGAAAACTATGATACTCACATAGGAGGTTCGCCTCCTATCGCTTTAGATGCAACAGCTTTTTCTTTTTCATCAAGTATTTTAGCAAAATCTTGTTTTTGGAGTTCTTCAGTTGTACCCTGTCCGGGTTCTCTGTATAAAAAAATAATAGGTAATAATAGGTATTAATTAAATGCCAGATTACAAAATGTGAACATATTACCTGTATTTTAATTTGGTATGGGATGGTAAATCTCTGCTTGAATATTGTACAGACAAAGCACTAAGATCATTTTCTCCACGACCTTGGCCACCACGAGCTGGTTCAAACGTTGGACGAGCAGCTGTTGTCATATCTAACAAAATAATGTCATTACAAAAATTATACAAATTATTTTGTAAATTTAAATGTTTTTATTATAAAACCATTGTTTACATTATACCACTATTTAACCATATATAGCACATATACAATTGAGTATGATCAAAAATTATATGTTTCTACAACGATACAAGCATGACGACATTTTAACGATAATATAATTTTCGAATTTAATTTTAACAAATGTTCGGTGTGCTTATTCGTAAACCTTGAATCACAGATTATATAAAGTTTAATATAATCTGAGCTTGAACAATAAATTCAAATTATTATTATCTTGTCGATAATATGCTCAACACCAAGTAAGAAAATAAGAAATTCGGTAAAGATGGCAGTGATATTTTAACAAACATTTTAATGTCTTAAATATCTTACTTCTTTCAACTCTCAAAGTACTCGGTAAATAACACTATGCACTAATAAACAATCAAGTTTCAACATTAACACTCGCCAACTTCATACTTTTCTTTAGACTGTTCCATATTCAATATCAGTCAAACAATACCCGGTATCCGGTATCCAGGCTTATCCGACAAACTAGTGATCAGTTAAAATGTGTAAAAATTAAAAGATGCAAGTCGCGTTAATTTAAATTGTTTTAAATGTTATAATATATTTTATCTGTTGCATTATTTTAACGTTTAAATTGTAAGTAATAAATTATAGTTCTGATAATCATAATTTTTTTGTGCAATATTGCCACAGAATTAATCGATGGCTTTCAACTGCAACACCGATAACACTTACTATCTTAGTCGGTGTTCGGTTGTTTGTTATCACAATATTTACTATTAATTTAATTTGTCTTCAGTTTATCACAATTTATTTATATTTTATTTTTAAACAGAAAATATTTACCAAACATATTATTTTTCATTTACTACTTAAATAGAATAATGTAAATTAATTTTGTCTTTTAAAAATTTATGCTATCAAGATTATTCTTCTACTAGTTCATAAGATATATTACAAACAGGAGTTAACAAATACCAGTCAAGATGACGGAAGATATTCGTGACATTTTGGACATTGATAGAGGATCTGGTCCTCAAGTCTCTAAAGAAGATATACTTGGTACAAACAAGAAAAAAGTTTCACTACCATCTGGTAATCGTCAAAACCGTAGACCTGAAGGAATGGCTCGTGAAGTATATGCCTTGTTGTACAATGATAAAAAAGATGTCCCCCCTGTTATTGAAACCGAGACTGGTAAGTTTTCTTATATTTTCTACAGATTTCAATTTATATAATTTATAAATTAAATTTAGGTCCTACTTATAAGCTCCAAAAGGCTAGATTGGGTATGCGACGTGTTCGTCCTTGGATTTGGGCTCCATTTATAAATCCAGCTCGAGAAGATGGTGTTGCTTTCTTCCATTGGCGAAGAGTTGCTGATGAGGGTAAAGAATATCCATTTGCTAAATTTAACAAGGTATTAATCAAAAAAGTATTAAATTATTTGTTATTACAATAATATATTATTTATATTTATTTTTTAAAATTAAATAGAAAATTGAAATACCGAGTTATACAGATATTGAATACAAAGAACATTTAGAATCAGAAACATGGAGTCGAGAGGAGACTGATCGTCTTTTTGATATGTGCCAGCGTTTTGATTTACGTTTTATAGTCATTCAAGGCAGATGGAACTTAGAAGAATATGAGAATGCTGTTAAACGATCTACCGAAGATCTAAAGGATAGATATTATTCAGTGTGTAATACATTGACAAAGGTTGTAAGTAAATAATTATTTTTTATATTTTAATAATATTTTTTTTTGAATTTCTTTAGATTAGAGGTGGCAATATCAATGAAGCAAAAATGTTTGACGCAGAACATGAAACTCGTAGAAAACAACAATTGGAAAGACTGTTCAGTAGAACTCCTAAACAAGTATTTATCATTTACATAGTACAATTTATGCAAATTATATGTAATCTTATAAATGATTAGATTGAGGAAGAACAAATGTTACTACAAGAATTACGTAAAATTGAGGCCCGAAAACGTGATAGAGACCGTAAAACTCAGGATTTACAAAAATTAATAAGTGCAGTTGATAAACAAAATGATAGTAGGAAAAGTTTAAAAATTGATAAAAAGACACCTCATCACCGTAAACGCATTGCTGTTCCAGTTCGACCAACTAGAGTTGATCCAAATGTAAAGTTATACATATTTAATAAATTTCCAATTATGTTATGATTTTATTGGTTTTTAGAATTTTGAAGCCACTACTATTAAATTTCCTGATATAAAAAATAGTGGTGTGTCTACTCGTTCTCAAAGAATGAAAATACCAGCAAATGTTAGCCAAAAAAAAGTAAAAAATGTTGAACAAGCCCTACAATCTTTGAAAATTAGTATGTATTGTGTACATTATTGTATTTGAAATGTTGTTTTGTTTAATAGTAAATAGAAGAATATTTTCTTTTTAGAATTAAATCCTATTCCGACTGAAGAAGTTTGCCAAAATTATAATGATTTACGTAATGAAATAGTTTTATTAAATGAATTAAAAGCAGCATGTAGTTCAAGTGATTTTGAACTGCAAACATTAAAACACCAATATGAAACATTAAATCCTGATGGGGTATGTAAATATAGCTGTAGTAATATTTATACTTGTAACTCTTTAATATATTAATACAATGTGATAGGCTTTAAAAATTGAACCAGTACTTATGGAAGAAATAGCTAGTTTAAGCGTGAATGAAGACGAAAATGATGAAGAAACAGTCATAAAAATAAAACAAGAAAATAAAGAACAATTGGAAACAAGAGATGTTACTTCTACTCCTAGATCTGTTTCAAAATCAGTTTTGGACATGATATAAATGTATTTAAAGAATATTTCTTTTTTACACATTTTATGATGAAAAATATCTGCTATTGCAGAAATTTGAAATTTTTGTTTTGTGAACAATTATATAATTTAAACTATTATAAATTTTTTATAAGCTGTGAGTATGAATAAAATATATATAATAATGACTATTTATATGTTAAGCCGAGTTCACACTTCACCGTGCCGTGTCGTGTCTTCTAAAATAATTATTTCTGATTGGCTGAACTATGTGTTGCTTCAAAGTATACCTTATAATAAATCACAAGTTACCTTACTAACCACATGTTACCGTGAAGTTGATTTCAGTGAACTTTTGAACGTGTGGTTACCGATTTTAAGAGTAATAATTTAATATTCTATGACAACATTATACATAATAATTAAGGCTTGAAAAACGTTGCATTTGCATGCTTTTATTGGGCTTTTAAATTTATTGCTAAGTAACCTTTAAATTATTTCCATGACACTAAGAAAAACATATTACAAGTTTATATAGTGCATATTTTTACATGTTTAGTGGTTTAGCAATTTTAAGGGCATATTTCTTAATTTTGCCATTTTTTAGAACATATTAGATTAGAATTGATAAAAACATAATGTTAAAAATGTTAGCAATAATAAAATATTTATTTTGAAAGTTTTCATTAGACATTTTACCTATCATGATACTCAAATCCCAGGTTGACACAAAATGTACAGTTTTATTTATATTTAACAATTTAATGATTATCGTTGATTGCATTAATCGGATAGTCGGCAATCTTTTCACTTTTAAAAACATTAAAAAAATGTTTAGTGGATCAATGCAATAGTTGTGCAGGTAAAAACGAAATTTATTTCTTACTTATGAATTGGGTTTTAATCATTTTGTCTAATGTTTATTTATGTCTTACAAATGTTTATAATTTAATGGGAACATTTTGTAATAAAATTTCAAATTTCAAGCTATTTTTATTATTTTCTTTTATCTTATATATTTATGCATAGAAATTATGTTTAGCTTAGTATAATAAACTAACAACATTTGGACTGTTGTTATGTGCAAGTATATTTAATAAAATATCTTTATTTATGAACATTTTTGTGTTAAAAAAAATTTTAGTGCATATTTTTAATGCATATATGTTCTTTTTTAAGCGCATTAGTGCATGTATATTTAGTACTTTTCAAGTGCATAAAGTTCCGAGCTATTTTAACATTTACAAGTAAACTACAAAATATACACAACAAAGAATGAAAACACATGTTAAATTTATATTATACATACAAACGAATTAGTCGAATCAGGTCGAATGTCACAAATTAACAGTAAAATAAGTTCCGATTTATATAAAGAATTATATTTCGTTGGAATAAAATAAATACAAGATCAAAAATAAATTGGTAAAGTAAATTAGAAGCAATGAAATATAAAACTTATTAAATAAGTTTCACAACAATAAGGACAATAAACGCACAATCAGGGCTGTATTTATGCCTAGGCCGGCAATTTTTATAAGAAATAAAAAAAAATCATATAAATATTTTATGCATTTATGTAACTGCATAAATTAATATTATATAATATTTAATAGTAATATAAATAATATTTAATATTATAGTATAGATATCTGTCTGTAAAATATACGGGCGCATGACACTGAAAATGTCAATAACACGAAATCAATTTTCTCGTAATGTGAGCTATAAAGATAAGATACCTACCTAGGTACATAATATAAGTTGTTCCTAAAAGTAATTACGATAATAATATAATATATATAGAAGTTGGCTAGAGATATCCACATCGCATACGATGAATTAGAATTGATAATTATTTGTTTTGTTTATAATGACTATTGACCTATTTTCTTTAAAATTAAATAAATTTATTAGAAATAATTACAAGATTATTTTTTCTTGGGGTAAGGGTGGCATATTTAAAAGGGCCTAGGGTGGCACTTGTTCTAAATTCGACCCTGCGCACAATTGTACATGATTTTGACGTTGGGCGGGTTGTTCGGTTTCTCTAGGATGTTGAACCGGTCCTCCGGTTTCTTCTGGGTGTTGAACGGGTTCCCTGGTTGCTATTGATGGCTATCAGGATAGTGGCTTTTGACGTGCACCAGTCTAAATGATGGCACCAGCTGGTTTGCGTTGAACCACTTATTGTATCCGTTCCTGGTGCTGCTAACCGGGCCGATGTCACCGCTATCGTCTCTGCCGTAACTGCATCTTCCGGTCTTGTCATAATCTCGGGCCACATGTTCACGCCCTGCACGACTCTCTCGTTGCGCACGTGCCTCCAGAAATTCACCTTGTTGTCTCGAATCCTGATTGCGCGGCCGGCACAGCTTCACCTACGCCCAAAGCTACAGTCACTTCGACTGTATATATGTATATTATGTTACAAAATCGCAAGCGTACTTATGCTTTGTAGACGTTCTCTGGTACGCGCGCAGAACCATCGCGGAGTAATTGCACGTACCATTCGAAAAATTGCGGCCATCTCTCCGGATTCACGGCTACAAAGATCTTAAAAATGCACCAAAGATAAATAAAAAAAACCGTAAATAATATATTTTTACACAAAGGTATACTTATTCATTTTCTTGGAAATGGAAAATTATAATGTTCTTCCAAACACAATGGTAGCACTTTGACATTTTACTACATATTCTCAGGGCCGTATTAGTGCATAGGCACTATAGGCACTGTGCCTAGGGCTTACGAAAATGTGTAGCTACGATTTTTTTGTAATATGTAAATTGATATAAAAAAAAATTTTTTTTATGGTAATTGACAATTTATATCATATATGTTTTGGATTAAAATAAATTTTTTTGACATCTGTTAAAACTTTTATCGTATAGTTAATAGTTATCATATAAAAAATTAGATTTGATTTTTATGTTGTAAATATTATTGCTTTTAAAAGCTTATTATTGCATGAGATTCTACACACTTTCTCTCTCAAAGAGAAGGTTTCTTAATCATTTAAATACTGGACAACGGCTCTGCAAGGACTAGGCGCCTAGGGCCAACGATAGTGTTAATCCGGGCCTATATATTCTTATTAATATAAATATTATTATGTACTAATATTTTTTTAAATTATTTTTATTTATGCTGTTACGAAGCGAATTCGATTCGCGTTGCTAAAGTGATATAAAATAACAATAGTTAAATATCAATAACTGTTACGAATATTTATTTATTTATAATTATTAGTTCTCTTATATTTAATCTTATAAGTGATTCTCGTTTATTTTTAAGTCCGTCTTCATTGAAATAATATTTCTAAAAATAAAATGGCACATTTCAAGAAAACAAAATTCGTTCCAGCAGTCTCGATGAAACGACGTGATAATTTGGTTGCTTCCGATTATACCTATGTTCCGAAGTTCGTACCATCTTACCAGATTAAACAAGAAAAACCGAATATGTTGTCTTTAATATCGATGGATTACCAACAAATATGGACAAAAGAGAAAAATGATTATTTGAAATCGCAAACTGCAAGTAATAGTGAGAAAAAAGAGAAAAACTCGAAGCCAAAGATTAAAGTGATACAACAAAGAATCGTAAATTCGAAAGTAATAGAAAAACCCCTTGCAAAAAAGACGACGAAATATGATCATATTCAGTCCAGGTATAAAAATATTAATCAGAAACCGCGAACTTCGAGTGAAAATAAATTGATATCAAGCAATCAACATAATACCGCAACAAAGCTTCTAAATAAAAGTTAACGTAGAAGCGGCTCGTGATGTTAAGAGTAGTACACACTTAATACAGGGGTTGGAAATAAATTTTTGGGTCCAATACCTCTGAAATAACAATTGGCCACTCCAAACATGTGTGAATGTAGTTAATGTGTAAGGGTAAGTCTTTACGTGTAGTTACGTTGAATGATTTGCTATTTCAAAATGGTCTTTAGAACATTACATATTTGTAATTCTTCGCTACAATTGAATAAGGTACGAACAATTTCCTATTTGAGTTATGTTTATTTTTTATCATGTCCTTTCGATACAAATTTCAGTATAACGTTACAGATGTTGCATTTTTGGCCAGAATTTTATCATTATGATGTTATTTTAGCCAATAACTGATAAAAGTGAAATATTAAAACAAATATATTTTTCATAGTCACTGTCAAACAAACATTCTTTCTATGTTAGATAGAAAAGATGATATTTATTACATTATTTTTTATAAGTTGTACCTATTACAAAACTTTATAGTTTATAATTTGAACTTCATATAGAAAATATTACAAATATAAAATAATAGATGAATCGATGATTGCAGAAATGTCACGATTCAATTATTTTATGAAATTGAGTATTAGTAAAACCGTATTCTAGTCATGTGTTTCTATGCATTAAGTGTAAAAACGTCTATAGTTATACTTTTTTATCAGATAAATAAATATTAATAATCAGTGTTTTTACACTATAAAGATAGAAACGCATGATTTGTATTCGTTTTTACTAATATCTAAATTTTATGAAGTTTAATTTATAACTCGTGACATTTCTATACAATCATTGATTCTGATATATTTTAAAATTTGAAAGTTATTATTATATCATAATAGCGTTGGACTTTGTAATGTTTTTCAATTGGCTTCGAAAGGGCGTAATAAAAAATAAACTAAATAATAATCAAAAGTGAAATTCGGCGTTTTTTTTTTTGTAGATTAGTGTAGGTACATTTTGATAATGTATTAAAACGTCATCTTGATAAAGCTAATTATTCATTATGCCTGCACTACAGAGTAAAGGCTTTCCTTATAGATATATTATATGTACACATATTTTGAGGGGTGAGTCCCCTGCAATTTAAATGGCTTACAATAATTTACTTTCATATTTACTATGGAAATAGTATTCGTTCAAAGTTTACGATCAAGCAAACCTTTAAATTTTCGTTACAGCTCAATGTAATATAATGCTTCTAGGTTGAATATGAAATTAAATTATTGAGCATACCAAATGCGGTATACTGTGTGTTATACGATATTCATTATCCGTCATTTAGACGTTTATTTAAATCATTTGCGACACGTTAAGTTTAATGCTATAAAGACTGAATTGAAGAATGGCTTTTCTATACAAAAATAATTGCACATTAAACATCACGTGTCACTATTTATTTTAATAAACAACTTAATGATGGACAATGAATGTAGTATAAGACACAGTACGATTGTAGATATGCTCAGTAATTTAATTTTGTATCCAATCAAGAACCATTAAATTATATTAAATTGCAAACAATATTTTAAAGGTTTATTCTATTGTAAACTTTTTTAATGAATACTATTTTCATAGTAAGTGTAAAAGAACGAACTTTATTTGGCATTGTATAATCGATTGCTTTAAGTTTGTTAAAATTGTTAAGTGTTTTAAATATACTAAATTTATGTTAATCAATATAAAACGCGTTGTTGAGATTTTTTAAACTGTATAACATGAAAACATAATATTGTATACAAGCATGTTGAAATATGAGTATAATATTATAGGTACATATTTACAGACCCATTTTGAAATATTTATGACTAAACAATTAATTTTCAGTATTCGTATATTAAGTATAGATATTCGCCTTTGAAGTATTCAAAACTTGAACCAAAGAATCACTATTTTGTAATTATATAGAAATAAAAACGTCGAAAGTTATTTTCCTTCTTTTTCGTTTTAGATACTACTTGGAATAAAAATATGAATATCACAAAGATGCACTCAATGAATCACTAAAAAAAAACGTGATTTAGATTTTTTTATATATACTATTATAAATTATATTTGTATACGATAAAAAAAAATAAAAATATATAGAAAATTATACAATCTTTAAAAAACTGTGAAATCAGCTTTCATTAGAATTGGGTATTTTACGATTTTTATTTTTTAAATTCATCTATAAGCAAAGGTGAGCATTAACTAGTTAAAAAGTTAATTTTTTTAAAATTTTTTAACTTAACTAGTTTAATTGGCAGTTGAAATAACTTACCTTTTCACAGTTGATTTAAAAAAGATCTAACAAGTTAAAAATGTTTAAAATTTTTCGTTTATACATAAATATTAATATAAAAATTAAATAATCATGTAAAGTAAAAATGTCGCATAGGTACACTGTACATCAGATGTCGTATTAGATTTTTTAGGCCGGGGCCCAGATTTGAGTATTGTGTTCTAGCCGTGGATCATAATATTATATAATAATATTATAAATAATTTTAATTATAAAGATGAATTAATACGGTAGTGAGGAGTGGCCCTTGATGTACAATGTCATAGTATTTTTCAAACACTTCGGCGTCACTGCTGTATATTATGATAAAAAATTCAATAAAATTGTTTATTATAAATTAGGAAATTAGATCTTTCTAAAGAACGCAGTCACTTTTTATGTGATCTATATACTAATTAAAAAAAGTAGATTAACTTTTTTTAAACCGAGTTAAGTTAATATTTTTTTTCCTTATTAACTTTTAACTTATCGATCTTGTATTCTCTTAACTAAACTCGAGTTAATTATTTTCATTAACTTGCCCACCTTTGTCTATTAGTATTATCCATAGACCTTATAAGGTCTATGGTATTATTCAGTGGCGTATTCAGGATTCATTTATTTGTTTTAAAATTTAATAGACTTATAGTAAGTGGGGGTTCTTCCCCCATACTCCTTACATTTATAAATACCATGTATTTATATATATTATTATA